>NW_027362763.1:55090052-55665052 GCF_046119375.1 Phyllobates terribilis | reverse complement strand
AGGATAAGAAGAAGTAACTATACCCTCCTCGCTTATAATATGTGGTTTCACCCGTCAGACGATTAATCCTCATCCTGTCTTCACTTTCGTTCCATTGACCATTAATGCACGATACATTTTATATCTCTAATTGTTCTGGAGGAGTAGCCTTACAGAGGTTGGTCACCCAGGGCATTGGCGTTAGTATCTGCCATCACTCTTGGCCCGAGAAGTAGGTGTCAGATGGGCAATGATTTGTTTAATTGATCCCTGCCCTCCCCCTGCCATTCCATAGCTATTTCTCAAGTATCGTATTGATAATTCTCTATTTCCCCCTAACCCCCACACACATGTGCAGCTGACCCCACAACCTCATACAGTATATGTGCAGAGTCCGCCCGATTCTCCAGCACCTTTGTGTCCTTCACCCCTCGCCTCTGGCATTTGCCTCTGTAATGCTGCTACCTTCATCCATCCTCCCACCACCTGTGTTTGGCTTCATTCTCTGAACCTGCTCATAACACTGGGGTCACACTCCTGCCGGAGCCTCCATCAAGTTCAATCAATTTCACCAGAAGAAAAAGCAAAGCATTTATGTATGTATCACTGACTGCGGTCAGGGCCGGCTGTAAGGTCTAAATGGAAGGTGGTGTTGTGTGTGTTTGTGTGTGTTTCTTCTTTGCTTGTCTCCCTCCAACCCTTTTATCATTCATACATTTCTTCCTTTCTTCCAACTATTCCTTCACCATTTCCTTCCTTCCCCCATTCTTTCATCCTCCATCTATTGCTTTATTTCTTCCTTCCTTCCTTGCTTTCTCTCTCATCCTCCAGCCCTTCCATCCTGCCTTCTGCCTTCCCTCGATCTTCTTTCCTTCCATTCCTTTTATCCTTCCCTACTTCCTTCCCTCATGCGATTGATTCCTTTTCTCCTCCTCACCCCTCCTTGACTTCCTACTTTCCTACCTCCTTCCTTTGCCTCTCTCTCTTCATCCCATTTTTCCTTTTTTCCTTTCTTTTTTCCCCTCCTCTCATATTTACTTCCTTCCTTGCCTACCTCAATTTCTTCCATACACCCTTCCTTTTACGCCTCGCACTCTTCATTCATCCCATTCCTTCCCTCTCTTCCGCACTCCCTTCCTTTCTCCCTCCATCACTACCTTCCTTCCATCAATCCTTGCCTACTTTTCTTCCTTCCCTTCCTAACTCCCTATTTATTTTCCACTGGCCTCTCCTTTCGTTCCTTTGTTCCACCATCCCTACCTTTCTTACTTCCATCCCAGTTTGCCTCCCTTTCTTCCTTCCTCATTACCTTTCTTGTTGCTCTCTCCTCTCCTCTCCCTTCCTTCTTTTCTCCATCTCTACCTTCCTTCCATCCTTTATAGCCTCCTTTCTTCCTTCTCTTCATTCCATTCCTTGATCTGTCCATCCCTATCTCTTCTTTCCTTGCTTCCCTTTCTTCCTTCCCTTCCTCCCTCCATCCCTACCTTCTGTCCATCCTTTCTTGCCTTCCTTTCTTCCTTACTCCCTTCCATCCTCCTTCCATCCCTACCTTCCTTCCATCCTTTATTGCCTCCCTTTCTTCCTTCTCTTCCTCACTCCCTTTCTTCCTTCTCTTCCTCCCTCCCATCATCCTTCCACCCTTACTGTCCTTCCATCCTTTATTGCCTCCCTTTCTTCCTTCTCTTCCTCACTCCCTTCCTTCTTCACTCCACTCCCTTCCTTCCTTGCTTCCCTTTATTTCTTCTCTTCCTCCTTCCATTCTTACCTTCCTTCCACCCTTTCTTGCCTTCCTTTCTTCCTACTCTTCCTTACTCCCTTCCATTCTCCTTCCATCCCTACCTTCCTTCCATCCTTTATTGCTTCCCTTTCTTCCTTCTCTTCCTCACTCCCTTTCTTCCTTCTCTTCCACCCTCCCTCCCATCATCCTTCCACCCCTACTGTCCTTCCATCCTTTATTGCCTCCCTTTCTTCCTTCTCTTCCTCACTCCCTTTATTCCTTCTCTTCCTCACTCCCTTTCTTCCTTCTCTTCCTCACTCCTTTCCTTGCTTCCCTTTATTCCTTCTCTTCCTCCTTCCATTCCTACCTTCCTTGCTTCCCTTTTTTGCCTTCCTTTCTTCCTTTCCTCACTCCCTTCCTTCTTTCCTCTCTTCCTGTCTTTCTTTCCTGACCTTTCCTGGGTTTCCATGTATCAGTTGGACCGGACCGGTTGTGTTATGCCTGAGCCGGATACCACTAATATCTGACGTATCACTGTGTTGTGTTCCATTGAGGATATAACAAAACCTCGCTACAATATTACCAGATAGATGGAGAATATTCTGTTCTATTACTGCAATAATCACAAAAACTTTGTGTTTTTAAACTGTAATGGTGAAATTGTTTTCCCCTGGATTAATAAGCCATGTGATATCACAATATATGGTTCTAGGTACACAGATGTGATCATGGCCATGTAATTGCCATGGAGGCGGAAGACAAACAGGTTGCTACAAGGAATGGAGGACTATCTAACGTGTATGGGGACCTTCCGATTGTCCCTGACAAATCATAAGGATCGGCCAGTGTTAACTATAGTTCTCTGCGAGATAAGCAGCTGTCAAAGGTGTTTCCTCTCTCCCCATTGAAAACTCACGAACGCCAAACATTCATGTGCATGGGAAATCAGAAGTTTCATCCAACACGTCTTTCTTTGATTTAATCAATTATTAATAAGCTGCTGTGCATTTTTTTATTGTTTTCTTTGTCTGTTTCATGATGTGTCCACATGTGAGTTGGGATGTGGCTTCCTCTAGAGCATCTTTGTCCTGAGAATAAGATACACCATGACAATCAGGCCATAGTCATCATCGTGCTACATTAATTGGAGATAATTGCTGATTTGCTTTGATAATTACTGCATTAGCTTTTATATATTTATTTTACATGGTGGAGTATCTAAAAAACTGTAGCAGAATCTGTAGCAAGTGGTCTTGTGCGCTCTCTGGCACCGACCCTGGGTGTAAGAGTTACCTCTGCAACCCGTATAGTTTACATTCTGCAAGTTTATGTAGGGGGCATCGTATGAAGTGGTCTCCACTGTGTGTTCTTCACATTTGACCATTATTTTTAGACCAGTCACTTTTAGGACTGCCTAAGCCTTTCTTCTGAGAACACCTGACTGAACGCCCGTATTTCTGCATTTCCTCAAGATTAACGCTATGTTTAGTGCTGAGGCTTTAGTTCTCCCCGAAGCAAGAAATAGCTTGCCCAGATTAAGCAGAGATTGTGTATCTGATCCAGAGTTTACGCTTTGACAAGTCGTGACGCCTATGGACTGTGCCCATTTCAGGGCTTCCTTGTCTGTCAAGGCGCTAATGTTTTTCTCACTTTGACATGAGGCCAACGTTCTTCTTGACCTTGAAGGATGCACGATCCCGAGACTTCTATTAAATAAATGATAAACGATTCTTGGTTGGTGAAAGAAGACAAATAAATCCTTAGGACTTGTAAATGTGACAGAATTGTTGCAAATTTGCCATCTGGAGTTTCTGGTGGAAAACAGAAAAGTGGATGAGATATTAATTGGCCACTGACGTTACATAAATCAATGTTACAAGAGAATATAATAAACTTTGTAATATAATCAGATAAATCTGCGTCTTTCTCCTCTCATGAGCCACTTTTTGTCGTCTCCCTTTTCCTGTACTTGTTATTTACACTGAAAAACTGTCCTGCTAGATCACTGAGGAGTCAGATTACAGCTACCTATTGAAGGCTATAGAGGGGAGCACAGACACACACAGACTTTGCTGCTTTCTAGTAAGTGAGACCAAAAGGGGAACAGTCAAGGGAGCCACCGAAGAGTCAGGAGCCGTGACTGTAGTGTTTTATTAATTACAAACTGCAAGGAAATCTGTAGCAAATCCTAAATTCGGTGCAGATTCTTGAGAAACATATGGATGTGACGCGCCCCCTGGGCCATATTCTTTAGGGGGAATATCCGGAGCCGGATCAGATGGGAGTTGTAGTCTTCCGAGTGGCTGTGACCCGGTCCGTGCCCAGGGTGTCAAACTCAGTTGTATGTGGCAGTCCTACAGATGTTAATAAGTTCTTAATGTCGACTACGCCACCCGTTGTATTGCGGTCACTACGGCCGCCGCTGCAGCAGGGTCCGCTGAGGCTGATGGTGTAGGTGCAGCTTTGGTGATATAACCCCCAACGGGTGGGGTATAGCCTCAGGGGGATCAGGTGCAGAGGATGGGGGTTGTGGTGATGCAGTGTTGACGGCAATCAGAGACAGAGTCGGGTTATGCAGTTTAGGATGTTTACTCACTGCTGATGTTCCGGTCACTCCAGCTTCGAGTGACCTCCCGAGCCGTGCTGCGTCCACCAGGTTCTGGATCCAGCCAACCCCCAAATAAGTCCGGAGCGTGACCCTGAGCTCTCCTTCTGTCCTTTCTCTGGCCGTCCCCACTATTGATCCACCCAGGTCCAGCTCCCTCGGGCCTTCTGTTGGGAGACCCTTGGCCTTGAGTTCCCTGACCCTCCACGTGGTATGCCTTCGTGGTGGATGTGGTGGGTGGCCGTGGCAGACGCTGCCCACGGCCTCCGGTCTCTGGCTGGGGTATGTTTTTGCCCCCACCAGCTTGGGTTCCGGTACCCTGATGCCGACTCTTCACCCGGGGATTTAATTTGGGTTCTTAGAGTCCTCTCTTCTGTTTCCCCCTCTGGGTCTCTCTTTCTCCTCTCTCACTCTGGGTCTCTCTTCTCCTCTGCTCGCTGACTTTCTCTCTGCAACTGACCCTGTTCTTAGTTGGTGCCCACCTTATATATACCCTCTATGTGTGAGCTCAGGTGACCAGCACCCAATGAGCTCCTATCTTTACCCAGGCTGCTCCCCCTATCTGCCCCTACACTACTTGGGATGTACCACCCCCCTCCCACTCCAGCCAGGAACAGACTCGGTCGTACCTGCACATTTCTAAGTGGGAGTACCGTCGGTCTGCTCCTCGGAAATGGGATGTGTGTAGTGCATGCAGCCTACCGAGCTCAGTTCCACACTCCATCCTTACCCGGGAGTGGAATATCACACCTCTGGGTTGAGGTGCAATACCCCTGTAGCAGCCGAATCCTCAGGGTGCTACATTCCCCCCTGGTAAATCACAGCACGTCCTCGGGCTGTAAGACAAAAACACCAAAACATACAAATTTTTTTTTTTTTTTTTCATAAACATATAAAACATATAAAACATATCATCACATTCTTTATATAAAACTTTCTCGTCGCCTCTTGCTCCTCCTCCGGTCACTGGGCAACTGTTGACCGGGCAAAGTGCGACAGTCTTTCTGGAAAACTGGTTTTCCTATAAAACCGGTAGGGGGCGCTTTAGGACGCGCAACTATATACAGGGACTATGGCCGCTCTCAGTCCTCGGCCAGTGGGATTAAGGGAATTACGGGTAACAGTTCACACTTGCTGGTCCCAACGGGGACTATATTAGCAACAACAACAGTTTCAGTTTCAGTTTACTGTGCCCCGACGGGCAACTATATACAGCTTCTGCTTCGCTGTCCTTAGCGACGGCGTCCTCCTGCTCTTGCTTTGGGGATCTTAGCTTCAGACCCGTCCGGGTCCTCTTGCTCTTCCTCCTCACATCGCAGCTCCTCCTCTGTCAGGCGATGCACATGGAGGGCGTAAGGTCCTTTGGCACACTTGTGCCGGGTAAAGGTGACCTCGTCCCCGATGTAAAGGTCACGACCTCTGTGCCCCTCCAGCAGATGGGACTCCACGTCTCTGCGCGTGACAAAGACGTCGCCGGGGGTGTTGTGGTCTCGGATGAAGCCCCACCCATGCTGCAGGTTAAACTTTATCACAGTCCCGGTGGTGCGGGGACTATGCGCTGCACGGGGGTCTCTCCTGGCCCGGCTCTTCTGCTCCGCGCTCCTTATTTGAGCTTGCTGTTCCCGGACCCGCCTCTCTCTCCGCTCCCTCTCGAAGTCCTCGAGCTGTTGGCGGCAGCACTCAGCACGCTCCGCTGCAGCTGCCCGAGTCTCTTGAGTGAATCCCATAAGATCTTCTCCGGTGGGGTCCCACTCAAACTGCGCTTCCGCTAGCGGGGGCGAGATCCTCTTTACGGGCTTTGGAGCCGGGATCAGGGGTTCATCCAGGGGTCTCTCTCTCCGGAGTCGGGGATGGTGGAACTCCGGTGGCCATATAAATGGCTGCCCATCCGGGCACGTATGCTGGGCGTACAGGTCCTCTCCCAGATGCGGCACTCTTGGTCTTATGGGCGCAGTGGTGTTAGCGCCCGGGTAGCCCGGGCCTTGCGGCCAGGCCTGGGGTATCTGGAAGGTGAAGGGCACCGTAAGGACGGCGGCACCCTGGGCTACTTGGCCCTGCGACCAGGCCGGGGGCTCCGCGGAGGTAGGGGGCGCTGTTGGTATTGCTGCGCCCGGGGGTACTAGGCCTTGCGACCAGGCTGGTGGTACTTCCTGCTTGGTCACGCTCGGGGTCGAGGCGTGTGACGTCACAGGGGTCGCGGCTGCGGCTTCCGGTTGAGGCCTAGTCTGCGGCGGTGACGTTGCAGCGACGGGCACGGCAGGATAGACTTCGGGCTCTGCGACGGGGAGCTGGGGCAGGTACGCGGTTTCCCGGTTTGGGGTATAGACGTCCCCTTTACCTGCCTCCACTCGTTCGGCTCCCTTCTCGGCGCCGTCTCCGGCCTTCAGTCCTCCCGCGCCATCCTCAGAGGCGGTCTGTCTCCTCGTCTCGGGTGGCGTGCTCCGCTGACAGGTCTCGGTCTGCTGGGCCATCTCACGGCTCCACTCCGCCAACGTCTCTCGCTGCACCCGGGCCATCCTCCTTGCGAGGCCCTCCAGAGCGGTCTGTGCACACTCCCGGTCTCGGGGGAGCTGTGCTAGGACCTCCACTAGGCCTAGTGGGGTCGTTGTTTCCAGCAGGCTCCTGACCAACGGGTCGGTGCTGCTCTGCTCTCCTACAGTCGTCTCCAGCAGGCTCCTGGCCAGCGGGCCGGTGCTGCTCTGCTTTCTCGCCATCTCCGGGTAAGTTCCTCCGATACTCTTCTCCAGGCTTCTTGCCTCCGGGTGCGCTCGCTCTAGACTCCTCCAGGCGGCACCCATCTTTGTTCTCTCCTTTCGTCTCCTCCCACCTCGAGGGCGGTCCCGGGGCCACTTGGTGATTGTCAGCTCCAGGGGCGGTTCTTTCACGCTGACAGACACCTCTAGCATCACAGTCTCTGTTGGTGGGGGCGGTTTCCACTTTTGGCGCCATTTTCGGTCCTGGCCCACGATGGGAGGCGGCCTCTTGCCACCCTCCGGCACGCCCATAATGGCGTCCGCTCTTCCAAGGCGGGAAACCTTTGGAAATGGCGGGAATCGCTTCCCAGTGGCGGGAAACTCTGCAGATGGCGGGAAAAAGCTGTTAATGGCGGACAACCGGCGGGAATCGACCTGTGATGGAGTCCGATGGCGGGGACCCTCCGGAACCGGCAGGAGACTTCTTTTTGAGGTAAACTTGTTCTTTTCTTCAGGCACGCAGTACCCGGGTGTTGCGGGCACGTAATCCTGCCGACTACGCCAAAGTTGACGCGCCCCCTGGGCCATATTCTTTAGGGGGAATATCCGGAGCCGGATCAGATGGGAGTTGTAGTCTTCCGAGTGGCTGTGACCCGGTCCGTGCCCAGGGTGTCAAACTCAGTTGTATGTGGCAGTCCTACAGATGTTAATAAGTTCTTAATGTCGACTACGCCACCCGTTGTATTGCGGTCACTACGGCCGCCGCTGCAGCAGGGTCCGCTGAGGCTGATGGTGTAGGTGCAGCTTTGGTGATATAACCCCCAACGGGTGGGGTATAGCCTCAGGGGGATCAGGTGCAGAGGATGGGGGTTGTGGTGATGCAGTGTTGACGGCAATCAGAGACAGAGTCGGGTTATGCAGTTTAGGATGTTTACTCACTGCTGATGTTCCGGTCACTCCAGCTTCGAGTGACCTCCCGAGCCGTGCTGCGTCCACCAGGTTCTGGATCCAGCCAACCCCCAAATAAGTCCGGAGCGTGACCCTGAGCTCTCCTTCTGTCCTTTCTCTGGCCGTCCCCACTATTGATCCACCCAGGTCCAGCTCCCTCGGGCCTTCTGTTGGGAGACCCTTGGCCTTGAGTTCCCTGACCCTCCACGTGGTATGCCTTCGTGGTGGATGTGGTGGGTGGCCGTGGCAGACGCTGCCCACGGCCTCCGGTCTCTGGCTGGGGTGTGTTTTTGCCCCCACCAGCTTGGGTTCCGGTACCCTGATGCCGACTCTTCACCCGGGGATTTAATTTGGGTTCTTAGAGTCCTCTCTTCTGTTTCCCCCTCTGGGTCTCTCTTTCTCCTCTCTCACTCTGGGTCTCTCTTCTCCTCTGCTCGCTGACTTTCTCTCTGCAACTGACCCTGTTCTTAGTTGGTGCCCACCTTATATATACCCTCTATGTGTGAGCTCAGGTGACCAGCACCCAATGAGCTCCTATCTTTACCCAGGCTGCTCCCCCTATCTGCCCCTACACTACTTGGGATGTACCACCCCCCTCCCACTCCAGCCAGGAACAGACTCGGTCGTACCTGCACATTTCTAAGTGGGAGTACCGTCGGTCTGCTCCTCGGAAATGGGATGTGTGTAGTGCATGCAGCCTACCGAGCTCAGTTCCACACTCCATCCTTACCCGGGAGTGGAATATCACACCTCTGGGTTGAGGTGCAATACCCCTGTAGCAGCCGAATCCTCAGGGTGCTACAGATGTATCCATAAAGGGATTTTCACATAGTCTTTAAAAGATCAGTAGGGGTCCTATTCCAAATGGCTAAAGGGACAAAAACATTATAATAAAAAACTGATATTAGATAAAATACACTTAAAGGGGCAGTCTACCTTTGGGGACTATTTTCTGTGTTACTTAAGAGCTAAAAATAATTTATGTTATTAGGATTCATTAAAAATGTTGCACCGTTTGCCTTCTATAACCTCTTGTGTGTTCTACTCTCTTGCTGCAGAATGAGGTTATTGAGAATCTGTCAGGGAGCTCATTCTGACAGTCCATTGGGTCAGTTTCTAGCTCCTTTATTTGCCTTTTTTTAGCTCTTCTCAGCTGATTTATGACGGCAAACCACATCAAAGTTGAATGTGGACAAAAACAAAGAACCTGTGCAAAATTTTTAATGAAACCCAATTGCAAAAATTATTTTTAGCCCCAAATACATGCATTTAAGTAAAAAAAAATAATAATTGGCCCACGGCCCCTTTAAATGGGGATAGATTGACTTGCAATATAGTTGACTGAAGCTCCTTACAGATCGTTTACCAGTGTAAAAAGACAATAAAAAACCTTGAAAACAGATGCAATCAGTATTCATGACTCCACGTAACAGGGGACAAACTTTTCTTTTTTATCTTATTGGTTTCAGACAGACATAACTTTCTTATTTTTTGCTATTATAGCTGCTTGTTATTTGTGGGGCGTCTCGAGGATTTTACCCACCTGATTTTGGTCTTTACCTATAAAAGTGTTGATGAATTTTAGAGCGATGGAATGTGTGAAAGTGACAATGCCGGACTTGTTTTATTTTAGGCCGTTTACCAATAAAAACTCCTTAGTTTTATAGTTTGGGTAATTATGTTTTCGGAGATAATAAATATCTTTGTATTTTATTGTCTCTTGTTTTGTTTTTTTATGTTGTTCACTAATAGGTTTTATACACAACTGCAAACCACAACGACGTTCCTGATCTGTCGGCACAATGGACGTCAGCGCCGCCAGACAAACGCTCCTTCATCATTTTCCAAAGATAAATTCATTAAATCAGTGATCATACAAAATCCAGCAATGTGAATAGGTATGAATGCTGGAGCCACGGTCACACCACATCTCGGTACTTATTCACGTCTACATTGGGGGCTTCAGTCTAAATTCGGGGAATACAGAAAATCTATGAGTCCCCCGACAAAGCCATTGACATCAATTAAGTCCAGGACATTAAACTTTTTGGACTTTATCTGACCTCCATTTTTGTCCGTGGAACATCTGAAACCTGTTTTTCGGGAATTCAGACTGAAGCCCCTAATGTAGACATGAATTGGGACCATGACGTGGTGTGAATCTGGCTTAACGTTTGCAACATCCATTCTCCTGTCCTGTATCAATCATAAAAATAATTTAAAAAAGAACCATGAGAAATATCACCAGCCCGTTCCTTCTCATGTTTTCTTTCTCCCCCTGTCGGGATGTGTCGGGATCCACAGTGCAGTGTTTCATATGAGTGAATATCAAGCTATGTTCAGACTTGGTGGATATTTCGAGAGGAAAAGAATGAGGCTGCGTTCACACAGCTGAAATGTGGCTCCTTATCTATATACATTCATGTACATGGATCAGCAATTGAGACCCCTGACAGGTGATGCAACATTATCTGGTGACATTGACCTCTCAAGGGTTGGATGTATTAGCAGCAAGTGACCAAAGTGAGCAGTCAGTTCTTGAAGTTGATGTTCTGGAAACAGGAAACATGGGAAAATGTAAGGACCTGAGGGACAGTGACAAGGGGAAAACTGTGATGGCTAGAAAATTGGGTTAGAGCATCTGCAAAATGGCAAGTTTTATGGAGTGTTCCTAGTATACGTCAGGTCTTCTGGGGTGTTCCCGGTATACATCAGGTCTTCTGGGGTGTTCCCGGTATACGTCAGGTCTTGTGGGGTGTTTCCAGTATACGGAAGGTCTTGTGGGGTGTTCCCAGTATACGGCAGGTCTTGCAGGATGTTCCTGGTATACGGCAGGTCTTGTGGGGTGTTTCCAGTATACGGTAGGTTTTGTGTGGTGTCCCTTGTATAGAGCAAGTCTTGTGGGGTGTTCCCAGTATACGGCAGGTCTTGTGGGGTTTTCCCGGTATACGGCAGGTCTTGTGGAGTGTTCCCGGTATACGGCAGGTCTTGTGGGGTGTTCCCGGTATACGGCAGGTCTTGTGGGGTGTTCCCTGTATAAGGCAGGTCTTGTGGGGTGTTCCCGGTATACGGCAGGTCTTGTGGGATGTTCCCTGTATACGGCAGGTCTTGTGGGGTGTTCCCTGTATATGGCAGGTCTTGTGGGGTGTTCCCTGTATACAGCAGGTCTTGTGGGGTGTTCCCGGTATACGGCAGGTCTTGTGGGGTGTTCCCGGTATACGGCAGGTCTTGTGGGGTGTTCCCAGTATACAGCAGGTCTTGTGGGGTGTTCCCAGTATACAGCAGGTCTTGTGGGGTATTACCTGTATACGGCAGGTCTTGTAGGGTGTTCCCAATTTACATCAGGTCTTGTGGGGGATATTCCTGGTTTACAGCAGGTCCTGTGGGGTGTTCCCGATATACCGCAGGTCTTGTGCAGTGTTCCCGGTATACGTTAGGTCTTATGGGATGCTCCCAGTATACAGCAGGTCTTGGGTGTTCCCGGTATACGGCAGGTCTTGTGGGGTGTTCCCTGTATAAGGCAGGTCTTGTGGGGTGTTCCCGGTATACGGCAGGTCCTGTGGGGTGTTCCCTATATACGGCAGGTCTTGTGGGGTGTTCTCTATATACGGCAGGTCTTGTGGGGTGTTCCCTGTATACGGCAGGTCTTGTGGGGTGTTCCTGGTATACGGCAGGCCTTGTGGGGTGTTCCCTGTATACGGCAGGTGTTGTGGGGTGTTCCCGGTATACAGCAGGTCTTGTGGGTGTGTTCCTGGTATACGGCAGGTGTTGTGGTGTGTTCCGAGAATACAGCAGGTCTTGTGAGATGTCCACAGCATTCGGTATGGTGGGCTATTCCCGGTATGCCGTGGTTGGTACCTACACAGGTTGAGGTCATAACATTTTATTTGAGCTCTGTATATATATATATATATATATATATATATATATATATATATATATATATATATATATATAGTACAGACCAAAAGTTTGGACACACCTTCTCATTTAAAGATTTTTCTGTATTTTCGTGACTTAGAAAATTGTACATTCACACTGAAGGCATCAAAACTATGAATTAACACATGTGGAATTATATACTTAACAAAAAAGTGTGAAACAACTGAAAATATGTCTTATATTCTAGGTTCTTCAAAGTAGCCACCTTTTGCTTTGATGGCTGCTTTGCACACTCTTGGCATTCTCTTAATGAGCTTCAAGAGGTAGTCACCGGAAATGGTTTTCACTTCATAGGTGTGCCCTGTCAGGTTTAATAAGTGGGATTTCTTGCCTTATAAATGGGGTTGGGACCATCAGTTGAGTTGTGCAGAAGTCAGGTGGATACACAGCTGATAGTCCTACTGAATAGACTGTTAGAATTTGTATTATGGCAAGAAAAAAGCAGCTAAGTAAAGAAAAACGAGTGGCCATCATTACTTTAAGAAATGAAGGTCAGTCAGTGCGAAAAATTGGGAAAATTTTGAAAGTGTCCCCAAGTGCAGTTGCAAACCATCAAGCGCTACAAAGAAACTGACTCTCATGAGGACCGCCCCAGGAAAGGAAGACCAAGAGTCACCTATGCTTCTGAGGATAAGTTTATCCGAGTCACCAGCCTCAAAAATCGCAGGTTAACAGCAGCTCAGATTAGAGACCAGGTCAATGCCACACAGAGTTCTAGCAGCAGACACATCTCTACAACAACTGTTAAGAGGAGACTTTGTGCAGCAGGCCTTCATGGTAAAGTAGCTGCTAGGAAACCACTGCTAAGGACAGGCAACAAGCAGAAGAGACTTGTTTGGGCTAAAGAACATAAGGAATGGACATTAGACCAGTAGAAATCTGTGCTTTGGTCTGATGAGTCCAAATTTGAGATCTTTGGTTCCAACCACCGTGTCTTTGTGTGACGCAGAAAAGGTGAACGGATGGACTCTACATGCCTGGTTCCCACCGTGAAGCATGGAGGAGGAGGTGTGATGGTGTGGGGGGGCTTTGCTAGTGACACTGTTGGGGATTTATTCAAAATTGAAGGCATACTGAACCAGCATGGCTACCACAGCATCTTGCAGTGGCATGCTATTCCATCCGGTTTGCGTTTAGCTGGACCATCATTTATTTTTCAATAGGACAATGACCCCAAACACACCTCCAGGCTGTGTAAGGGCTGTTTGACCAAGAAGGAGAGTGATGGGGTGCTACGCCAGATGACTTGGCCTCCACAGTCACCAGACCTGAACCCAATCGAGATGGTTTTGGGTGAGCTGGACCGCAGAGTGAAGGCAAAAGGGCCAACAAGTGCTAAGTATCTCTGGGAACTCCTTCAAGACTGTTGGAAGACCATTTCCGGTGACTACTTCTTGAAGCTCATCAAGGGAATGCCAAGAGTGTGCAAAGCAGTCACCAAAGCAAAAGGTGGCTACTTTGAAGAACCTAGAATATAAGACATATTTTCAGTTGTTTCACACTTTATTGTTAAGTATATAATTCCACATGTGTTAATTCATAGTTTTGATGCCTTCAGTGTGAATGTACAATTTTCATAGTCATGAAAATACAGAAAAATGTTTAAATGAGAAGGTGTGTCCAAACTTTTGGTCTCTACTGTATATATATATATAATATGTCTGTGTGCATGAGTCTCTTCCCCGTGTGAACCAGGTTTTCCTGTGGGCAGACCAGATAAGCAGTACTTGACTCGGTATTACAAAGTGTCAGGGACTGATAATTATGACAGCGATTTAGTGTGAAATCCTTATTTTGAAGCATCTTAAACCCCGTGTGAAAATCCTCGGATACACCCAGATCATTTTTTTTTTTACTTTAACTTGTGATACCTGCAAAATGTGTGGGGTTAAAGTAAAGGAGCTAAGCCAGCATGACCAATCACCTGCTAATTATACCTGATGGTGGCTAATCACAACTGCTCAGTTAATACCCGGCTTGTTCTCAATCACCTGTCTCGAGGAATGTCTCCTCTGAACTGGTCGGACTCGTCCTTCATGGCGTCATGGTGATGAGAAAGCCACTAATCATTCCAAGGTACATACTGTAGGTATCTGGAATGAGAGCCGGTCCCTCCTCTGTAGATGGTTATTTAGTTTATAGAGCGGTGAAAGTAGATAACAATATTATGATGACGTGGGTCGGGATCCTACGGGACATAGAATAAAGCACCCGAAAGATCCAACATCAAGGAAGGAAGGAGACTCATGGATCCTATCTTCCTCTGTTCTCTATTCTTTCTGTTCTTGAGGTAGTTCTTCCTATTGATGGAAAAACGACAAAACACAACAGCACTTAAATTTTTTTTTGTAAACCCAGTGCCATTTTACCTTGACATCTGTGATGGATCAGTTTCCAGTTGGGTATCATTTGGATAGTGGGAGCCATCATGGACCTCATTGGCTTTACGAGCTTCTTTTGGGCTCAAGGGTCTATTATTTATTTTCTTTGGTGAAAATGGAAAACGATGGAGCTGTTATTCACCGCTCACACTGCACAGTAGGACATTTTAGGGCAGTGATCTGCAACCTTTGGTTTTCCAGACACAATCTGCCAGGAGAAGCTGGGTAGTGTCGTTTTTCAACAGGTTGGCCGATTACTGGTTTGACGGTCTATTGATAAAGTTGCTCAGGTTGGGGGTCTGATTTGAGGGTCCATTTATAGATTTGCATTCACAAGTTTAGATTTGTCTGTAGATATTTTATGACTGTTGTTCTGCACGCATCTGACGCGCCCCCTGGGCCGTGGGCTACTTGGCAGTCGGGCCTCTATGGATGCTGGTGGGAGATATCACGGTGGCTGGCCCGGTCCGTGACCCAGGGCGGTCAATAAAAAGGGGAATTATTTATAGGGGATTTGTAAAGTTCATGACGCCACCTGTGGAATGCGGCTAATGGGAGTCGCCGCTGCGGAGCAGTCCTCTGAAGCTGATGTTACTGCAGCAGGGATGATGTGGCTCTCCACAGGAAGAGCTAGCTCCAGGGCAGTGTAGGTATCGTTGGTTGTTCTGGGCGTTCTAGTGCAGGTGGAAAGATGGCGCAGCTGAAATAACGGACGGAGGCGTGCGGTGCAGTCATCTGAGTCCTTACTCACAGTTCTCATATACGTTCCACTGATACACTGTGTGGGTGCCAGCCTCCCACGTCGCACTGCGTTCACCAGTTCGGGGTTCAGCTCTTCCTCAGGCAGATTAGGAGCACCTGACGGAACCCCACTTTCTCGTGTTCCTCTCTAGACCGACTTCACGCTGGGTCTTCTCCCTCCTGCCCTGCGCTGCCCACTCGCAGTCCCGCTCGGGTGCTCTGAAGTCTCTTCTGTCTAACTGCAGTTCCCGGACCTGCTTGACCCTCACGGTGATTGGAATGAGGCTTTGGCAACTGAACTATGAAAGCCAGAAGCCTCCAGTTTTTCCAGCCGAGACCTGGAGTAACACGGCCGGTCCCCTTCTTGCGGCCTGATCCCTCTGTGTTCTGACAGATTCGAGGCGTACGGGTGCCGTCCTGCACTTGCCGTACCCCCTGGGATCCCTTTAACAGAACGGAGCCTACTCCTCTGCTCCCCTCCTGGGCCTCTAGCACTAGGCCCTACTGTGGAGCAGAACTCCTAAGGAGACTCTGCTCCCTGACTGACTAACACTCTCCTCTGAATTAACCTGCCACCCAAAGATGGTTTCCCTTTATATACCTACCACTATGGTGCTCCCCTAAACTGCTTCCTTCACCCACACCCACTACTGGTTCCCCCCTACCTCTGGGTTCCCCCCACTCCAGCCAGGGACAGGGCTCAGCACTGTGCACGTGCATCTTGCCCTTCCAGCTGGCCTGGAGCAGTGTAGTGTTGGATGAAGGTGTTGGGGTTCCGGGCAGCACTCCCTCCTTACCTGAGAGAAGGAGACACCACACCTCTGGGTGAGGTGCAGTACCTTTGTGGCGACTGAACCCTCAGGGGCACCACACATCCATAGACAACACGCATTGACCATGTGGTCAAGTTACGTCCAAACTTTGCAAGAGCGTTCAGTTATGCTTGGCTCTTATATCGGGGTGGTTTCTGCAGGTAGGAGTAATCAGCTCTTTTATCTGCAGATCAGTGGTGAAGCCTCCTGCTCTGGCACTTTTTGGCTGTACATTTCTCATGTTGAGGTCTTAGCGTTATTATTACATTATTATTCATCTAAACCCAGCACTAACCCTAGTGATACTTGCACTGTGGGTCAGGCTGCTTTCATTGTAACTGTTGACATCCGCAACTGATAAAGCAAATCGCTGACATCCCGTCTGGAGCGCAGAAAAGTTAATGAAAAGTTACTTCTGCACTTAACATAAGTTACAACTTTAGTTGGTACATGATAATTGTTTATAGGTCAAAAGTGGTGCATGGACTCATTTCTGCCCCATAAGTAGTGCCAGCATCTCAGAACAGTTACCCAAGTTTGTTCTAATGGGATCCGATATAATTTTTACCTCTAAAACTATGGCTTCTGTACAGAACCACCATAACAGGGTTGTCTAGTTTAGAGAACCCATTTTCATGTTCTCCGGAGTCAATAGTGATGGTTTAGTGACTCCTGCATTGAGCAGGGGGTTGTACACGATGACCCTGGAGGTCCCTTCCAACTCTAACATTCTATGCGTTACAGGAGTAGCACAGAATAGTTTGATACCATACGAGGAGACACTATGGAAGGGTTAGACTCACTAGGTGAGGTGGATCCTCAAAGCCCAAGGTCTGGGTGGGCACGCGGGCCACGGGTGTCAGTACAGCAGGCAGATGAGGCACATGGGAAACAAGTAGCAGATGTACTGGAGATCACCGACAGACAGGAGTCCCGAAACAGATAGCAGGGGTCCTGGAGACAGGTAGCAGGGGTCCTGGAAGACTGCAACAGATAGCAGAGGTCCTGGAAGACCAGGAGCAGGTAGCAGAGGTCCTGGAGGCCGCAGACATGTAGCAGAGGTCCTGGAAGCCGTAGACAGACAGGAGATGTTCTGGAAACCGCAGGCGGACACGTAGCAGAGGTCCTGGAAGACCGGGAAGAGGTCGCAGAGGTCCTGAAGATCAGAAACAGGTAGCAGAGGTCCTGGAGACCGCAGACAGGTAGCTGAGGTCCTGGAAGCCACAGGCGAACAGAAGACATCCTGGAAGCCGCAGGCAAACACGTAGCAGAGGTCCTGGAAGACCGGTGACAGACAGGAGTCCTGAAACAGGTAGCAGTGCACAGACAAACTGAAAGTCTTAATACGAAAGAGATAAAAGGGATTTCCATTCAACATTAGCTTGTATCTGCACCTTCCATAGTGTCCCGACAAGACCTGCCGTATACCGGGAACACCCCACAAGACCTGCCGTATACCGGAAACACCCCTCAAGACCTGCCGTATACCGGGAACACCACACAAGACCTGCCGTATACCGGGAACACCCCACAAGACCTGACGTATACCAGGAACTCCCCACAAGATCTGCCGCATACCGTGAACACCCCACAAGACCTTCCGTATACTGGGAACACCCCACAAGACCTGCGTATACCAGGAACACCCCACAAGACCTGCCGTATACCGGGAACACCCCAGAAGACCTGCCGTATACTGGGAACACCCCACAAGATCTGCCGCATACCGTGAACACCCCACAAGACCTGCCGTATACCAGGAACACCCCACAAGACCTGCGTATACTGGGAACACCCCACAAGACCTGCCGTATACTGGGAACACCCCACAAGACCTGCCGTATACCAGGAGCTCCCCACAAGATCTGCCGCATACCGTGAACACCCCACAAGACCTGCCGCATACCGGGAGCACCACAAGACCTGCATATACTGGGAACACCCCACAAGACCTACCGTATACTGGGAACACCCCACAAGACCTGCCGTATACCGGGAACACCCCACAAGACCTGCCGTATACCGGAAACACCCCTCAAGACCTGCCGTATACCGGGAACACCTCACAACACCTGCTGTATACCGGGAACACCACACAAGACCTGCTGTATACCAGGAACACCCCACAAGACCTGACGTATACCAGGAACTCACCACAAGATCTGCCGCATACCGTGAACACCCCACAAGACCTGCCGTATACTGGGAACACCCCACAAGACCTGCGTATACCAGGAACACCCCACAAGACCTGCCGTATACCGGGAACACCCCACAAGACCTGCCGTATACTGGGAACACCCCACAAGATCTGCCGCATACCGTGAACACCCCACAAGACCTGCCGCATACCGGGAGCACCACAAGACCTGCATATACTGGGAACACCCCACAAGACCTACCGTATACTGGGAACACCCCACAAGACCTGCCGTATACCGGGAACACCCCACAAGACCTGCCGTATACCGGAAACACCCCTCAAGACCTGCCGTATACCGGGAACACCTCACAACACCTGCTGTATACCGGGAACACCACACAAGACCTGCCGTATACCGGAAACACCCCTCAAGACCTGCCGTATACCGGGAACACCTCACAACACCTGCTGTATACCGGGAACACCACACAAGACCTGCTGTATACCGGGAACACACAACAAGACCTGACGTATACCAGGAACTCCCCACAAGATCTGCCGCATACCGTGAACACCCCACAAGACCTGCCGTATACTGGGAACACCCCACAAGACCTGTGTATACCAGGAACACCCCACAAGACCTGCCGTATACTGGGAACACCCCACAAGACCTGCCGTATACTGGGAACACCCCACAAGATCTGCCGCATACCGTGAACACCCCACAAGACCTGCCGTATACCAGGAACACCCCACAAGACCTGCGTATACTGGGAACACCCCACAAGACCTGCCGTATACTGGGAACACCCCACAAGACCTGCCGTATACCAGGAACTCCCCACAAGATCTGCCGCATACCATGAACACCCCACAAGACCTGCCGCATACCGGGAACACCACAAGACCTGCATATACTGGGAACACCCCACAAGACCTACCGTATACTGGGAACACCCCACAAGACCTGCCGTATACCGGGAACACCCCACAAGACCTGCCGTATACTGGGAACACCCCACAAGACCTGCCGTATACCGGGAAAACCCCACAGGACCTGCCGTATTCTGGGAACCCCCCACAAAACCTGCCGTATACCGCGAACACCCCACAAGACCCGCCATATACTGGAAACACCCCACAAGACCTGCCGTATACCAGGAACACCCCCAAGACCTGCCGTATACTGGGGACACCCCACATGCCCTGCCGTATGCCAGGAACACCCCACAAGATCTGCTGCATACTGGGAACACCCCACAAGACCCGCCGTATACTGGAAACAGCCCACAAGACCTGCAGTATGCTGGGAACAGCCCACAAGACCTGCCGTATACTGGTAACACCCCACAAGACCTGCCGTATACTGGGAACACCCCACAAGATCTGCCGCATAACGTGAACACCCCACAAGACCTGCCGCATACCGGGAGCACCACAAGACCTGCATATACTGGGAACACCCCACAAGACCTACCGTATACTGGGAACACCCCACAAGACCTGCCGTATACCGGGAACACCCCACAAGACCTGCCGTATACCGGAAACACCCCTCAAGACCTGCCGTATACCGGGAACACCTCACAACACCTGCTGTATACCGGGAACACCACATAAGACCTGCTGTATACCGGGAACACCCCACAAGACCTGACGTATACCAGGAACACCCCACAAGACCTGCCGTATACCAGGAACACCCCACAAGACCTGCGTATACTGGGAACACCCCACAAGACCTGCCGTATACTGGGAACACCCCACAAGACCTGCCGTATACCAGGAGCTCCCCACAAGATCTGCCGCATACCGTGAACACCCCACAAGACCTACCGCATACCGGGAGCACCACAAGACCTGCATATACTGGGAACACCCCACAAGACCTACCGTATACTGGGAACACCCCACAAGACCTGCCGTATACCGGGAACATCCCACAAGACCTGCCGTATACCGGAAACACCCCTCAAGACCTGCCGTATACCGGGAACACCTCACAACACCTGCTGTATACCGGGAACACCACACAAGACCTGCTGTATACCGGGAACACCCCACAAGACCTGACGTATACCAGGAACTCCCCACAAGATCTGCCGCATACCGTGAACACCCCACAAGACCTGCTGTATACTGGGAACACCCCACAAGACCTGTGTATACCAGGAACACCCCACAAGACCTGCCGTATACTGGGAACACCCCACAAGACCTGCCGTATACTGGGAACACCCCACAAGATCTGCCGCATACCGTGAACACCCCACAAGACCTGCCGTATACCAGGAACACCCCACAAGACCTGCGTATACTGGGAACACCCCACAAGACCTGCCGTATACTGGGAACACCCCACAAGACCTGCCGTATACCAGGAACTCCCCACAAGATCTGCCGCATACCATGAACACCCCACAAGACCTGCCGCATACCGGGAACACCACAAGACCTGCATATACTGGGAACACCCCACAAGACCTACCGTATACTGGGAACACCCCACAAGACCTGCCGTATACCGGGAACACCCCACAAGACCTGCCGTATACTGGGAACACCCCACAAGACCTGCCGTATACCGGGAAAACCCCACAGGACCTGCCGTATTCTGGGAACCCCCCACAAAACCTGCCGTATACCGCGAACACCCCACAAGACCCGCCATATACTGGAAACACCCCACAAGACCTGCCGTATACCAGGAACACCCCCAAGACCTGCCGTATACTGGGGACACCCCACATGCCCTGCCGTATGCCAGGAACACCCCACAAGATCTGCTGCATACTGGGAACACCCCACAAGACCCGCCGTATACTGGAAACAGCCCACAAGACCTGCAGTATGCTGGGAACAGCCCACAAGACCTGCCGTATACTGGTAACACCCCACAAGACCTGCCATATACTGGGAACACCCCACAAGATCTGCCGCATACCGTGAACACCCCACAAGACCTGCCGCATACCGGGAGCACCTCAAGACCTGCATATACTGGGAACACCCCACAAGACCTACCGTATACTGGGAACACCCCACAAGACCTGCCGTATACCGGGAACACCCCACAAGACCTGCCGTATACCGGAAACACCCCTCAAGACCTGCCGTATACCGGGAACACCTCACAACACCTGCTGTATACCGGGAACACCACATAAGACCTGCTGTATACCGGGAACACCCCACAAGACCTGACGTATACCAGGAACTCCCCACAAGATCTGCCGCATACCGTGAACACCCCACAAGACCTGCCGTATACTGGGAACACCCCACAAGACCTGCGTATACCAGGAACACCCCACAAGACCTGCCATATACTGGGAACACCCCACAAGACCTGCCGTATACTGGGAACACCCCACAAGATCTGCCGCATACCGTGAACACCCCACAAGACCTGCCGTATACCAGGAACACCCCACAAGACCTGCGTATACTGGGAACACCCCACAAGACCTGCCGTATACTGGGAACACCCCACAAGACCTGCCGTATACCAGGAACTCCCCACAAGATCTGCCGCATACCATGAACACCCCACAAGACCTGCCGCATACCGGGAACACCACAAGACCTGCATATACTGGGAACACCCCACAAGACTTACCGTATACTGGGAACACCCCACAAGACCTGCCGTATACCGGGAATACCCCACAAGACCTGCCGTATACTGGGAACACCCCACAAGACCTGCCGTATACCGGGAAAACCCCACAGGACCTGCCGTATTCTGTGAACCCCCCACAAAACCTGCCGTATACCGCGAACACCCCACAAGACCCGCCACATACTGGAAACACCCCACAAGACCTGCCGTATACCAGGAACACCCCCAAGACCTGCCGTATACTGGGGACACCCCACATGCCCTGCCGTATGCCAGAAACACCCCACAAGATCTGCTGCATACTGGGAACACCCCACAAGACCCGCCGTATACTGGAAACAGCCCACAAGACCTGCAGTATGCTGGGAACAGCCCACAAGACCTGCCGTATACTGGGAATACCCCACAAGACCTGCGATATGCTGGGAATACCCCCCAAGACCTGCCGTATACTGCGAACACCCCCCAAGACCTGCTGTATACTGGGAACACCCCACAAGACCTGCCATATACTGGGAAAAACCCCAATACCTGCCGTATACTGGGAACACCCCACAAGACCTGCATATACTGGGAACACCCCACAAGACCTGCCGTATACTGGGAACACCCCACAAGACCTGCATATACTGGGAACACCCCACAAGACCCGCCGTATACTGGGAACACCCCACAAGACCTGCTGAATACTGGGAACACCCCACAAGACTCGCCGTATATTGGGAACACCCCACAAGACCTGCTGTATACTGGGAGCACCCCACAAGACCTGCCATATACTGGGAACACCCCCCAAGACCTGCCCTATACTGGGAACACCCCCCAAGACCTGCCGTATACCGGGAACACCCCCCAAGACCTGCCCTATACTGGGAACACCCCCCAAGACCTGCCGTATACTGGGAACACCCCCCAAGACCTGCCATATACTGGGAACACCCTCAAGACCAGTCATTCTGAAGATACTCTCCAGATACAATCCACTAGACTCCACAATTTGGCCCCGGTGACATTCTCTTAGATCCTTTTTCTTGTCCATGTTTCCTTCTTCCAACACTGTAACGTCAAGAGCTAGTTCATCACTTGCAGCCTAATTTATCTCCCCTACAAGGAGCATTGTCCCCAGATAATCAGTGTTATATCACCTATCATCGGTTCTAAAGTGATGGAAACAGACTCACGTGGCCACCACTGACTGTGAATGGGTGAAGTTTTGGCCACGTGCAATCAGCCGCCCGTGTGGTCTCACCCCGATCGTCATACAGTTACCTGCTTTCAGTTTTTATTTTTAATAATTTAGACAAGGAAAGAGAAAGCCGGACCGGCAGTAAAGTGAGAGCTAACACTTGGTGAAGAGTGTGACTCGCTGCAATGAATTCACGCATGATTACGTTGGGCTTGGTCTTATCAGTCAGATCATCATTGCAAAGACTATTAATCCTGTAATGCATCTACTATAGAAAAAAGTGACATCTAAAATACAGAATATGCCCAAAATAGAGCATCTAGGGCCGAGGTGAGGGGAGCAGACTCCGGGACATATCATTGGTGCAACCTGGGCAGCCGCACAGGGGCCAAAGACGTCAGGGGGCCACGTTCACCTCCATATCAGGTGGAATTGTGCATTATGATGAGCTATTGGACTGCAAAAGGCCCTTTCTTGAACAGGGAGCCTTTTTGGTCTGTCCGCCAATGCCTGGTGCACAGGATAAACCCCTCAAGTAGCGCTGCCTCCTAATGCGGCTTCATCAAGCGTGAGCAGAGTTGTGCACCAGTCCAGCGTTCAAGGCAGATAAAGAATCGCTGCATGCAAAGTTTTCTGACCAGCAAGTAATGCAATGGATGCCTGGGATAATGCCATAGAAGGAAAGGGACTGGTCTCGGCAACAATTTATATAGAAATAAAATAAAAATATATATATATTAAGCAGTAAAATGAGTGCGGTATTGGAGCCATCTACTCGATTTCTCCCGAGTGCGCACAGCGTGGAGTGGCGTGCGTCTACGAACACAATCGGAAGTATTTTCCTTTTTGGTCCTAATGGTTTTACCAGCATCTCCGGTCTCCAGGGACTGGTAAAGCAAATCATAGTGTTTCCTTTTCAAACATATGGATAAATAAGGGGGTCAGGGTATATTATTATATATTGGTGAACAAACATCTCCTGACTAAAATAGTCCCGGGGACATTTCCCTCCGTCAACATCCTACCGACGCAGAACTCACCCGCGAGCACCATATTTCCTCTGGTTTCCGCACTTGACCCGATGCCCCATGTACAATCATTACAAATATTGACATTGAGAATATTTGCATGTGCCGATCAGATCGCCCCTGTAACTCCTCTTTCCTCTTGTGTGAGGTTCAGCGACCTTTATTCATAGCTTCACTTATTGGACTTTCCATCCCTCTGTCTATTACATAAAAATGGAGCAAGACTTATTTTACTATCTTTTTACTATTCTGTAAAGTTTTTCTACAGTCAAGTTTCCACCTTAGTCGTGTATATCACTTGTATCAGTTTTTAGCTCTGTGTTTCCATATCATCATGAGTTCCTCTTGCTACATGTTCCTTATTTTGGACTCACACTTTTGGATACATAGTTCCCTACACTGCTACGCATGGTCCCACTCAAGTTCATCAAAGGGGTGTTCTTACTTTAGGCCTCATTCAGACGTCCGATTTTCACATATAAGTGCTCTCTGGGATTTTCACGGATAGCATTTACACCTCTGATAATCTATGGGGTCATTCACATATCATCGTGATTTTTCAAAAAAAAACGATCGGTTCGTGGAAAAACGCGGAGACATGTCTGATATTGATCAGGTCGGATCTAAATTGCTAATGCAAATCTATGGGTGCAAGAAAAATTCAAACTGCACTTGGATGACATCCAAGTGCGATCCGATTTTCACGGACAGTCAGAAAGGAGAAGGTGGATAATTTTTTTTTCCTTCTCCATGTATGAGAAAAACTGATCACACTCGGACCAAAGTTCGATCCTAATAATTAGTCCGTTTTTCTCGTATGTGGAAAATACTGACATGTGAATGAGGCACAAGATATGTCATAGATGTCTGATAGATCCAACTTCCGGGACCAGCTCCAAAAAAGGCTTTGACAGGGGTTAGATGACCCTTTTCTGGGAATAGCTGTAGCTAGCGATTAGCGAATCAATAAAGAATCAAATATATTAAGAATCTCACCCAAATTTCGGACTCGCCAGCCGGACTGTCAGGGAAAAATTAAAAAATATATAGGACTCACCCATCTATATGCTGGAGCAGCTCCCTGGTCTTCCATGCTGATCTTCCATTCTACCAGAGCTCCCTGAGGCCAGTGATTAGCGGGGGGCAACACATATCACTGATGTCAATAGTATGTAACGCCCAATCATTTGTGTGCCCCAATAAAGCTAATCACAGGCCTCAGTGCCAGAAGAACCAAAGACCAGCGCACAGGACCTAGGAACTGCGGCAGGTGGTGGTCTAAGACAGGAGAGTTTAAAGTGTTTATTTTTTAACCCCTTCCACTGGCGCAATTGGCCCCCAATGCAAAAGTTCCAAGGGGGTCCACAATTATTGCAAGTCTTTAATAGCATTGGGTTTTTTTCCTATGGGCCAATAAATAAACCCTTTAACACCTCATTTGGCATGTGTCTTATTTAGACATTCACCCATGTGCTTGATGCCTTTGCATGCATCTATGACGCCTTTTCCAACCCTTTAAATGTGCATTTCCACTAGCAGAGTGGGTGCAACTCCCTGCTCCGCCATGACGTGCAGTCTCAGGGACACAAGGAGCTGCACACCCCTCCTCCCTTCTTCTACAAACTCTGCTACTCAGAATGGATTTTGGGAACTAATCAGGTTTCTTTGCAGTCAGAAAAATAGGAACTACGACCGATAGATGTTTTCTCCTAATAACTTATCTTAAAAAAAGTTTCATATATTTACATGCGTTTCTAATTTATGCCAAAAATGCTTAACAATGGGTGCATTATTTTAAGGATATAGCGCACTAATATTTATTGTTGGGGTGTTTTAGGCTGAAGAGCAGAATTTGTCAGAGATGTCTAATGGAGATAGGTTTATTTCCTGCAATTAATATTCCAATGTCCCTGGGTGCGATGGTGACACAGGACAATGACATCTAATTATAGCAGATAGTTTGCAGAGGGAAATGAAATAGTAAAGGAAGTAAATAATTACAAAACTGAAAAAAAAAATGGTCAACAATGAAAATTTAGACTGCAGGTGTTATAGAGAGGATGAGGGTAATGAGAGCGTTCTGGCATAGGATTGTATGTGATCGCTTGGTAAATCGGCCATACATGGTGCGATCGAGAGGAGAGCAGCAGGCCATGACACGAGAGGGATATGTACTGTGTATGGGGGGCTTATGTGCATGACCACCCAAATCACAGAGACTGAGCCCCCTGCAATCAGTGTATCGGCTCAGCACCGCACTGTTACTGCAATGTGTGAACAGAAAGAAACCACCATTCTAGGAAATGTTCCTGTGATTGTTCTAAGAAACATCATATTGTGGGGCTGGGGAGCAATTTACAAGAATTGCAAATGGACAGAGTATGGGGACTTTTTAAAGAAAAGAAAAAGTACAAAGGGAACAATAATAATAACAACCTGATATTACTGCTAAATGTAAGCTAGAAAGACGAAACTAAACCTTTATCTATCTAATATCTATATTTTGACCTCGTACCTCCCCATTTACAAGTCATATCTATAGCTCTTGCTCGTGTATATCTGTCTCATTTATAGGTAAATATCAGAATCTTCTATTTATCTACATAAATATCTATCAGTCTAAATAAATATCTGTCTATGATTTCTCTATATAATCTGTGTCTATTTACCTTCATAAATAAATAAATATTAGATAGATAGATAGATAGATATTTCTATCTGAATATCTATCTAAGTCTTGTATCCATATAACCACCTATCGATCTCACATTTATAGGTATTCAGATCTGTTATCTATCTATTATCTGTGTATTATCTGTCTATCTTTTATCTATCATTTATTTATCTATCTATCTATGATTTATCTATATATTATCTATGATCTGTCTGTTCTATCTATTATCTAACATTTATCTATCTATTATCTATCTCTTCTTACTTTCTATCTATCTATTATCTATCTATCATCTATATATTATTTATCTATCTACAATTTATCTATCTATTATCTATATCTATCATATTTATGGTATTTATTGTGAAATGCAGTAGTAGATTTAGGGCCACGAACACCATTTTCTGCTGACAAACACAAAATGATTGACAACAATCATTTATACTCTTCAATTCATGGCCACGATTCTTTCCTTTGTAAATTTGTTTATATGGTTTGAAATAGAGACTGGTTGTTGTTGTTTTTCTTTCATGTAATATTATTTTTGGGGGTCATTATTGGCATCTTAGTGGGGTGGGACTGATCAAAAGAATTTACATTTTAGCATTTTTTTATTTCACTCTGAGACAATGATTTAATGTGAAAAAAAAAATTATGCGTTTAACTAAAAAATTGTTCGGTCTGTTGTCGGATCATAAGTCGGTCACAATAGGGTTAGGCCGGTAACAAGAAATGCGAAGCTAATATATGCAATTTAAGTTAATGAAGAAATGAGATAATGCGCTGATCAAGATCATAACAACTGATAGAAGAAATCTACAAGAGAGAAACAGAGAACAGAAGTGTAGAAAGAAGGAGAACAGCAGCCGACACAGAGATGTAAGACAAGGAGGTGGATCATGGACAGATTACAGGTCTATCCTCTATTACCTATGTATATCACATCTATCTATTATCTATTATTTATCATCTATCTATTATCTATCTATTATCTATTATCTATCTATTATCTATCTATCTATTATCTATCTATTATCTATCTATCTCTATATCCCATATCTATCTGTATCATATCTATAAAATATCTATCGGTGGAGTAGAGGAAAGAACCAGTATTTGTGATTTCCCGGGGAAGTGACCAAGAGATTAGGAGAATGTGAATAATGTATATATATGTGTATCATATGTGCTTGCCTAATTAGCTACCAGCTTACCTAATTATATTACATCTATTATCTATCTATCTATCTAGAATCTATCAATCTATATCTATTATCTATTTATCTATCTATTATCTATCTATCATCTATCTATTATCTACACATTATCTATCTATTATCTATCTATTGTCTATCTATTATCTATCTATTATCTATTTTTATGCATATATTATCTATCTATCTATCCCATATCTATCTATCTACCTATCTATTTATTCATCTATCTATGTATCTGTCTATATCTATTATCTATCATATATCTATTATCTATCTATTATCTATCTCTCTATTTTACCTATCATCTAACTATCTAGAATCTATCAATCTATGTATATCTATTATCTATTTATCTATCTATTATCTTTCTCATATCTGTCTACTTATCCCTATATTTATTACTAGACTTCATTAGAAATATTTGCACAGAAATATGAAGCAATAATACACATCTACAAAAAAAACTGGATACCTCTCCCTCTCCAGCACATTTCTGTTACTGGGAGGACATTATAAACCCTATTCTCTCCTCTCCTCCTGGATTTCCTGCACCCCTAGGAATGAGTGCAGTTTGGGTGGGGAGTGTCAGTGCTGCAGCCTCTTATAGACCTCGATGTCCAGTATTATTTCTGTATTACATGTCTGGGTCCTGCTCTTCTGCAGCTCTCTGTGTCTTTATCATACACCCTGTGCCCCCCATGTAATTTGGTGAAATAACACAAATCTCTCAGCTCCTGCTCCTTATTGTCTGGCAGCTCCTTAACCTCCCACGGAACACAAAGGGCCCCCACTCCCCTTCCCACTCTCCTGGTTACACGTGGAATAGGAATACTTCACAACAATGTGATCATTCACACTTCTACTTTTCTTATGGAAATGTACAGGGATCCTGCAGGTCTCTACCATTATATTGGCCAGGAAAGCTGTGTCTGTGTAGGAGGTTCAGGGATAGGCAAATTTATATACAAATTTCGTTAACAGAAGAAAAAAAAAAAGGTTTTTATGTTTCTGACAAACAAGCTACAAATGTTTCCAGTTTCCCTTATGAAACAGTCAGCACATTGCATTAATACATTGTATACATCAGTTTTGCTTTTTCGTTCATATCTTTGTATTAAGGAGTATTAATGACTTTAGTATTTAAGGAATAAGGAGAACATACCCTACAATGCTTAGGTCCCTTAATAGTAAATACCAGGCAGGGGTAGTTGTATCTTGTAGTGCTTTACCCCCCACAGCTTCATATGTTCATATTCAGATCCGGATTGTTTTTTGTTTTTTTTTCCATAAATCAATAGTACATATTAATTAAGAAATTCTGTAATATATCTTATTCTTTCTCCTCCAGGACTGATCTTTCATTCTCAAAAGATCTTAATTCACTTTTAACATTTGTGCTCAGTGAAGACCGATTTCCTCACTACTGACATTAATGAGGCACAAGACAGCAGTTGGTGCCCATAACATTCTATGGAACGTGCAGTAGAACATCTGTGTCTGTCTCTATAGCTCCTCCCACTCCACTCTCCATAGATTTTTAAAAGCCACCAACTATCTCAGTAATGTGAAAATCTTTTCAGATTTTACCCATGAATTGAGAATAAATGATCAGTCCAAGAGGAGAAAGAAGCAGATTCCTCTTATAAGATATATTAAAACGTTTCTAATTTTCACTTTGTACCGTTCATTGATTAAATAAAAATTAAAATGTTGGTTACTCTTTAAATATTTTCCTCGGAAATCACATTTTCCAAGTGTAGTAGGACATCACCGCTAATTGTCTGGAGAGGCTATAAATCAGCAGAGCATTGTATATAGGGGGTTACTTTACATTGTGCCACATAAAAGGAACATCCCAGTAATCTATGAATGAGCTTCCTATAAAAAAAAACAACAACACATCTAAAGGATATGACAGTCTCCATTCGTCTGCATTGCTCTTATAATGGCTTAATCCGATATAAAAAGGTGAGCAGAATAGCAATGTAACACTTTCCATGACATATTATCGTACTATAATACCAATATAATATTATTAAACTGCATTATACTCCATATTATACATCCAATTCGATTACTATTTTGTTTTTTTTTAATGACTGAATGTGAATGCTCCACTACAGTATACAACCTACGATTTGCCGACAATTAATATATTGATAGCAAAGTGTCTACATCTATATATCAATACAGACGAACAGCAGAAATAAAAGGCTCCAGGAAAATACATGTGATATTAAGAATTTAATTGTAGCAAAATAATAAAGGAGTGTGATATAAATATTACAGTGCGGACTGGCCAAAAACATTATATCAGCAAACTGCGGACTGTGCACACATCGCCTGGTGAATGGGTCTGAGAGATCCAGAGCTCAGAAATATCCTATAGTGCAATGAAGTAAAACCATCATATTGATGAATAGAAACATAATGGACACTCCATGGAGAGAGATTCAGATAGAAAGATAAGGTGTGAAATAGAAGATAAAAATACAAGTATTTCTATATACATCGATAGATAAATAAATAGATAATAGATATGAGATAGATTCTAGATACATATATATATCCATATGCAAATTAAAAGAGACTGTATATATGTAGCTAAATAGAAGATAAAATATAAATATTTTCATATATACTATTAGATAAATTGATAGAAATATAGACAATATTATAAAATAATAGATATCATAGATAGACATGAGATAATAGATAGATAGATAGATAGATAGATAGATAGATAGATAGATAGATAGAGATATGGATAGATAGATTGATATGGATAGATAGATATGAGATAGATAGATAGATAGATAGATACATAGATAGATAGATAATAGATGATAGATGTGATATAGTGCTAAATAAATACATAGCTATATAGAATATATCATACAGATAGATTAGTGATAGATACTGTAAGAGAGACAGATAGCTAGATAATAGATAATTATAGAAAAAATAATAATAATAAAACAGCACAAACATTGACAGATAATGGGTGAATTATAAGGAGAATTTTATAAGGAGTTAAATATAAAACAAAAACACAAATATTACCTTATACATCCATAGATAGATACATAACATATTTGTACAGATAAATAAAAGATACAAATATTTCCTATACATCGTTATATATGAGTGAGACATTAGATAGAGTAGATATGAGATAGACATGTACAGACACAAAGGTATACATGGAAATAGATATACTAGAAAAAATACAAGTATCTACATGTACACCGGAATAGACATAATATATACGACTCATATCTGGGTATGTGACAAATACTGGATTATATATGTATATGTATATATATATATATATATATATATATATATATATATATATATATAATCCAGTGATTGCCATATACCCAGATATAAGTCAGATAAGCAGTGGATGGACACAGCTGGCAGCAGGGGGGCAGCAGGAGGGCAGCAGGGGGGCAGCAGCTGACACTCCACACTTGTTGTTATACTATTGCTCACAATCCCAATTATTCCTGGCAGCAGCAATAGGAAACATTCACAAACACTTCACATCCATGTAGGAGATTCCGCCTCCATGGTGCCAGGGGTCAGGATAATCCAGAGGACGATGATCCTGCAGGTATGGAGCCTCATCCACTGCTGCTGTGCGATACTGCACACTGCTGTGGTGTGAATGCTCCTCTCACCTGCACATGGCAGCAGTCACCACTTCTCCCCATTATTACAGCAGTGGGTCCTCTCGGGCTGTCTCAGCTCCTGCAGACTGTCCCCAGATCCCCTCTCCTCCTGCAGCTGTGGATGTCTCTGAGATGTGGGGGTGAGGAGTCTGCACAGCTCAGTCCTATTGTCTGGGATGACAGTAGAGCTGGGGGCGTCTGTACCCCTCTGGACAGTAATGGGATCACTGTATATATACAGTATATACTACCAGGGCTTGACACACATAACACTGGGGAGAATCATGCTAGGAGATAATTTATTGTCAGTGACCCAGAATTAAAATCTAAATGACATAATAAGACATAATGCACCTGAGCATGGGAGAGTATGTTCAGCTCCTAGTTTAGCAATTCAGCCCTATCCCCCATGTGCCCTGCATAGCTCCATATGGGGCTGGCACCTGAATCCCCCCTTCCTCCCCTGTATATTGTATTGGGTGCAGAGACATTTCTGAGCCCTGGGACTGTGTGATGATGAAGCTGTGCTGGGAGCAGGATGTCACCCAATCTCTCCCTCATGGATGAAGGATGTGTGGAAGTCATATTCCAGGAACTGGAAGGAAGTTTTGCAATTTAGTAATTAATGTGAACAAGACCAGAAAAAAAAAAATACTCCATGAATAAGGAAAGCACGAAGAGTCCACAGGAAGCAGAGCAGCTTTGATTGAGGAATGTATAATTCATGTATAATTCTGTGTATTATAATGTCGGGAAAATTGTAATAATTCACCCAAAACCTAGATAATTCCTGCTGGTAACTGCTGAATGGCATTCAGTTCAGGGTCTCTGGCTATGGAGGCCCCTTGTGTAAGGCTGTCTGCTGTGCGACATTTGTGTACCTGTGACTGTATGATTGTGACTTTCTATATGTTGACCTATAATATATGTAGTTGCACATGTCCTATAAATGCACTTTATATAAATACTGAGCAGGACTTTCAGTACAGTCTGTTGGGTGAAGTCTGCTGATGTGATGTGTGCCCAGGACTGGGCATTCCTGTGCAGGATGGGTGATGGGCACCGAGGATTTCCATCATGTGTGCAGCTTTATGTTGGGTGCCAGGTCCATGTTTTCTTGGTGTGGAGAGGTGGGTGAGAGCCGTCCTGAAAGTTGTGTGTATAATTGGGGGTCAGGTTGTTGGATGCCCTGTGTACTGAATGATGTGTGAACAGTGTTTGCGACATTTGGTAGCATGATATTTGCGTGCAGGGGAGATGCATGTTATAATTGTGAACATCAATTCGTTGGGTGATGCCAAGTCCTGGTGTGAGTATAGATCAGAAATAGGTGACACATGATATCTGCAGAGAAAGTTGGGGGTGCATGTTATTTTTTTTCTTGCAATACATGGTATCTGGGTGCTTCTTGGTGTGTTGGGGGTACATGGTATCTTTGTGTCTCTTGGTGTATTGGAGATACATGGCATATTGGTGTCTATTGGTGTATTGGAGATACATGGCATATTGGTGTCTATTGGTGTGTTGGAGATACATGGCATCTTTGTGTCTCTTGGCGTGTTGGGGATACATGGTATCTTTGTATCTCTTGGTGTGTTGGGGAATACATGGTATCTTGGTTCCTCTTGGTGTGTTGGGTGATACATGGCATCTTGGTGCCTTTTGGTGTGATGGGGGATACATGGTATCGTGCTGCCTCTTGGTGTGTTTGGGAATACATGATAGCTTGTTGCCTCTTGGTGTGTTGGGGGATGTATGTTATTTTGGTCCCTCTTGGTGTGTTGGGGAATACATTGTGTCTTTGTACCTCTTGATGTGTTGATGGTATCTTGGTTCCTCTTGATGTGTTGGGTGATACATGGTATCTTGTTGCCTCTTGGTGTGTTGGGTGATACATGGTATCTTGGTGCCTTTTGGTGTGTTGGGTTTACATGGTATATCGGTTCCTCTTGGTGTGTTGGGTTATACATGGTATATTGGTTCCTCTTGATGTGTTGGGTGATACATGGTATCTTGTTGCCTCTTGGTGTGTTGGGTGATACATGGTGTCTTGGTGCCTTTTGGTGTGTTGGGTTTACATGGTATATCGGTTCCTCTTGGTGTGTTGGGTTATACATGGTATATTAGTTCCTCTTGATGTGTTGGGTGATACATGGTATCTTGTTGCCTCTTGGTGTGTTTGGGAATACATTATATCTTGTTGCCTCTTGGTGTGTTGGGGGATGTATGTTATTTTGGTCCCTCTTGGTGTGTTGGGGTATACATTGTGTCTTTGTACCTCTTAGTTTGTTGAGGGATACATGGTATCTTGGTGCCTCTTGGTGTTTTGGGGGATATATGTTTTCTTGGAGCCTCTTGGTGTGTTGGTGGATGTATGTTATCTTGGTGCCTCTTTGTGTGCTGGGGATACATTGTATCTTGGAGCCTCTTGATGTGTTGGGGTATGTATGTTATCTTGGTGCCTCTTGGTGTGTTGGGGGATACATGTTATCTTTGTGCTTTTTGTGTGTTGGGTGATACATGGTATCTTGGTGCCTCTTGGTATGTTGGGGATACATGGTATCTTTGTGTCTCTTGATGCCTCTTCATGTTTTCATGTTTTGGGAGATGCATTTTATCTTGGTTCCTCTTGGTGTTTTGGGGAATACATGGTATCTTGGTGCCTTTTGGTTTGTTAAGGAATACAAGGTATTTTGGTGTCTTTTGGTGTGTTGGGGAATACATGGCATTTTGGTGCATATTGCTGAGTTGGGGGATGCATATTATCTTTGTTCCTCTTGGTTTTTGTGGGGATACATGGTATCTTAGTGCCTATTGGTGTGTTGGGGGATACATGGTATCTTGGTGCCTCTTGGTGTGTTGGGGGATAAACGTTATCTTGATGCCTCTAGGTGTTTTTGGGGGATGCATATTATCTTGGTGCCTCTTGGTGTGTTGGGGAATACATTGTATCTTGGTGTGTTGAGAGATACATGCTATTTTGGTGCCTCTTGATGTGTTGGGGGATACATAGTGTCTTTGTACTTCTTGGTGTGTTGAGGGATACATGGTATCTTGGTGCCTCTTGGTGTGTTGAGGATGCAAGTTTTTCTATGAAACTTGCTTTCTAGAATGCGCTGTGTGTATAGCTGCCTATAAGACTGTGTGTATTTAGAGGGGGAGGTGTGAGGTACGTGGTGTCTCTTAGAGGCTGAGTGTGTACTGGGTGAAGCATGTTGTCTTGGTGTGAGAGCAGTTACAGCCTGGGGCTGGAGAGGTGAGCTTGTGTCATATTTTCACAGTTCTTGGGTGGAGCTGGGCTTGGAGAAGACTATAGCCATTGGAGGAAGTTGTTCTTAAGAGCTGATAAATACACCGGGCTGCCAGGAACTGTGTGCACACTCTTTAAGGAGTGTCTTCTGACGAGAGAGAGAGAGAGAGAGAGAGAGGGTGAGGTGGAGGTGGAGAATCTGGAGTCTAAGGAAGCAAGAAAGCAAATCAATTAACTCCCAGTGCACAAGACTCTACAGCCAGAGACAGAGACAGAGAGAGAGACACAAGACATGACTGCACTGATGGGATCTTATTCCTGGTCTGATGGTTTGGACTGTTCCACCATGGATGGAGACCTCTCAGATGGACTGTCTCCTCATAGGTCTCCCCGGGAGAAAGGCTCAGAGACCCGCATCAGGAGACCCATGAATGCCTTCATGGTTTGGGCAAAGGACGAGAGGAAGAGGCTGGCGGTGCAGAACCCCGACCTGCACAATGCGGAGCTCAGCAAGATGCTGGGTAAGACATGGGCAGAATGTGGGATCCCTTATAGCCCCAATATATTAAGTTCTTATCCAGAGCATTAATTACTATAATGATAATATACAGTGAGATTTCACCTAAAGATGTGGAGATAATGAGATACAATCTTAATCCTTAATATATTGATAATCTAATTACTCCTTAAAACGAATAATAAAAAAAAAAATGCAAACAGGATTTTATTGTATGAAATGAAATCGGGATTTGTCGCTTCTACTGATTTAGATATAATTTAACGGCTCAGATTTAACCCAAGTATTATCGGAGGAACCTCAAGTTCCAGCAACTCCTGTCAGTACATGCAAAGAGCTTTAAAATGAGAAACCTAGAAGTTTCTTAAAAAACAACAACAAAAAAAAAACACAAGCTTGAGACTTTGCTGTTCAATGAAACCGTGAAGGGATTTGTCGCATTCATTCATGTGCTAAAAAGAGACGCTGTTCATACCGCACGGTCCGACTTTTTGATTTCACGGTTATTAGTAATAATAGAAGAAATAAGGATATAACTGAGTGCTGACAATATATAAATGTGTATGATCCCTGCCCATCTGTGGGAGAACTTTCCCTCCCCAGGAAGGATTAGCTGCAGTCAGGTTTGCTCCTGCCCGGGGATTCTGCAGCTTTGGACCCAGGGAATTGGGATGAAGCATCTGATTGCAGACACCAGGGCCCAAGACTCCTTATCTGCCTCTACTGTACTCTGACATTCCCACTTCTCCGGAAATGTTTAATGTCTCCCATTAGCCTGTGTGGAATGAAATGTTCATGTTTCACTTTTCACAGAAAATTTCTTTTTTTTTGCATTAATTTATTTGTAAACTTGTAAAATAATTGCTTGTTGGACATAAAGGTACAGGAGGGAAGTTACTATTAATGTTACACTTATCTTACCTTATATTATCTTAGTATTATTATATACCAGTATCAGCAAAAGTCCTGTGTCTATGTCCCATGTTCTGTCCTGATCACGACTATTTGTTATTTTAGGTTTAGATCAGGAAATCTCAGTATTTCTTTGTAAATCTTAATCTAAACAGCAAGTTTCATATGAATGAAATGTCCATGTTGCACTTTTCACAGTATTTATTTATTTTCAATTATTTTTTTTGCATTCATTTATAATTTTTAAACTTAGAATATAATTGAACATAAAGGTACAGGAAGGAAGTTACTATTAATGTTGTATTTATCTTATATGTATCTTAGTATTATATAGCATGCTCAGCAAATGTCCTGTGTCTGTGCCCCTGATCTATCCTGATCATCACAGGGTCTATTTGTTGTTTTAGGTTCAGACCGATCAGGAAATCTCAGTATTTCTTGCATTTGCTTGCAAATCTTCAATCTAAGCAGCAGTTTTCCTATGAGCTCACACCTGGCCTGTTGATGGGCACATCCTCCTGCCACATCCTGTATCTTAATGGCTGTGTTTTGTGTCCTGTTTGATGTAGGAAAATCCTGGAAAGCTCTTACCCCGTCTCAGAAGAGACCTTATGTGGAAGAAGCTGAGAGGCTGAGGGTCCAGCACATGCAGGATTATCCCAACTACAAGTACAGACCCAGGAGGAAGAAGCAGATCAAACGGATCTGTAAAAGAGGAGTGGAGACTGGATTTATGATCAATGGTCTCTCCAGGGACCAGAACTCAGTGCCAGATAACAGGGGCTGCAGGTCAACTGGAGATAAAGAGGACAATCCAGGCTATCCTTCAGGGACAGGTCTGCAGGACATCAGAAGCTACAGGGAAACTCAGAGTGGTGGCAACAAACATGACCAGTCCTACCCATATGGGCTTCCAACTCCACCAGAGATGTCACCATTGGATGTCATTGACCAAGAGCAGAGTTTTTATCCATCTTCTTGCCCTGAAGACCACCATCCTCGCATTAGTGGGCCCACTTACCAACCTGAATACACCAGAAGCCCCATCCTCTGTAGTCACTTAAGCCAAATGCCAATGACACAGTCAGGAGGACCCATGATACCTTCTGTACCAAACTGTCCACCAACATATTTCAACCCTGGTTATCATCACTCCTCTATACCCCATAATTACCACCATCATGCCCATCTTGGTCAATTGTCTCCTCCACCTGATCAGCCACATTATGAAAGCATAGAGCACATCAGTCAAGCAGAGCTCCTTGCAGACATGGACAGAAATGAGTTTGACCAATACTTAAATACCTCTATACAGGAGTCCTGTGAAATGGCAATAAATGGACATATCCAGGTGTCACAGTCTGTAGACCTGCAACCCCAAGAGACCACCAGCCTCATCTCTGTCTTAGCAGATGCCACTGCAACATATTACAACAGCTACAGCGTTTCCTAGGCTCTTCTGCTATCTGAACCTGAAAAGACCATGCAGTATTATTGGCATCATTAAGCTAAGGAGACTCACTGTATATCCTCAGGGTTGTGTCACACAAGGCAATATATGTCTTAACACTGACTGTCCTCACTGCTCATTTGGAGACAGTCCTCCTATGTCTTGGTAGAAAGCACCAAAAGAAGGGAAATCCTGTACATAAAGATGATCTTATGGTTATATCCGGATGGAATAATTACAAATTGTTATGAAAAGAGACCTTGTAGCAATCAAGTCCCTGGGTGATTTGTCAGATATGATAATGAATAGATGGTGCAGGCACTTATTAAGTGTTTATTTCTCAGTATATCCTTGCTGTATACAGAACTGTAGAAAGGAACAGACTGCTAGTCATTATCCCAGGTCTAGGTTCTGTTTCTTTTCCTACATAAATCCCTGTTTTATACACCCAGTGAAGAATGAATTGTAATACAATGTAATCTGTTGTCTTGGTCCTTTTTTTTTTTTTTCCCCCCTCCAATAAAGATGTGATCCTTTTAGTTTTTCTTGTAATTAACCCCTGTTGTCACTGTCTACCATTGGGGGTAACTAGAGGTAGTGGAGATGGTTTTGCAATGCTGGGAATGCATCTGAACATTTATTAGTAAACGAACATATTTTACATTGACCTGTATTTTGAATGATGTACATAGGCGGATCCATACATATTTAATTTAATTTACAATGTTTTTGTACAATAAAAGACATAAAGGACCTTCAAAATGAGTGTATTTTTTTTATTATTCTTACGGTGTTTGAGATCAATTGATATTCGTATCTGTATATTCGCTAGCCACTGTATCTACATTGTCCATATTCTATATGTTTGGAATTATGTGTGTGTGTGTATGTATGTGTGTGTGTGTGTGTATATGTGTATTTATATATATTTATGTGTGTGTGTATATATATATATATGTATATGTGTGTGTGTGTGTGTGTGTGTGTGTGTATATATATATATATGTATGTATGTGTATATGTATGTATATATGTATATATGTGTGTGTGTGTATATATATATATATATATATATATATATATATATATGTGTGTATATATATATATATATATATATATATATATATATATATATATATATATATATATATATATATATATATATATAAATTAAATAAATATTTTAGCAGCACAGTCTTCAGACAGTGATAAAACTCCTCTCAGGCCAGTAGCCATTTATTAAGAAATAAATATATAAATGAAAGCAAGAAATGCACCTAGATGGTTCAGTGAAACTCCACTTTTTTTTTCCTTGGATCCCTTCAGTTTGTTTTATATATAAATGTCACACGTGTGTGTGTGTGTGTGTGTGTGTGTGTGTGTGTGTGTGTGTGTGTGTGTAAAAAAAAAAAAAAAAAGTAACACTGAAGGGGTCCAAGAGTGAAAAAAAGTGTAGTTTTATTCAGCCATCTTGGTGCAAAAAAGGAAGCATATATTAATTGGACATAAATTGTATACATAATATATACGTACACATGCTACTTTTTATGCATATATTATGTATACAATTTATACACATACACATATATAAATTTCTTATTTCTTATTTTTTTTTGCTGCTTCTTTTATATATGTTCATTTTATGTATCTTTACATTTTTATACGTATATTTGATCGTCTTGATTTTATTAATTTATTGAGCGCATCAATATATTATATCAGTAACTTTTTAGTGCCTTCTAATATTAGTTCATACTGATACAATTAATGTAAAATAATAATTATATGTGCATGTATATCTATAGCTAGATAGATATAGGGAAGTTTAACGCAGTCAATAATTATGGTGACCAATGACCTGAAGATTGCCTGTAACTTGGAAATACAATTATATTTAAGTCAAGAAAAGTATATAATTATATGTCGCTCAACTACTTAGAATCTGATACTCGTTTAATTAAATCTATCCTCCTATTTGAAAAACACTTTATTAATTTAATTATTTTTTTGTGCACCCTATTAGCTTCTCCCTTATTTTACGAGTGTATCTTATAGAGCCTAACACCCAATAATTTACCCTATAAAATTATTTAATACACAATTTAGGCAATCAACCAGATATTCCTTTATTATTATCTCTCTCCAATGTAATACTATTTAAAGACATCATTTAAAATGATCTATAAAATTGCATAGTCTTTATTTAATTATGGATTTGTTTCTTTTTCTTGTTTACACCATTTACACAAATAATAAGACATAAATCGTGCAGTGGATTGTCCCATAAAGCAGAGACAAATCCCGTCTGGGAGATTTTTTCTGGGAGAAATATGCCGGGAATCAGTGAATGTGCTGGTAATTATGGCCGTGATTCATGTAATTGTCAGAGGATTCTCGCTGTACTGACAGCTGATTATGGGCCAGGAACGATCTGGATGCACAAGGGCTTTACTTTTATTGATAGGACATCGGTGGAATTAGGTCAGAGCAGAACACGTGACCTGTGACCCTGGATACATTGTAACAAGAGAAGAATCTGAGATCCCGACACTTCCAGTCTATGGAGGATCAACGGATCATCAGGACATTATCCTGCAAGTAGCTAAAATATTATCTGAAGAGTGGAGGCAGGAAACAAGACCCGAGAAAGCCCACAGCACCATCCAATGTCACCTCCAGAGCTGCCTGCCCCCAATATCACCCCCAGAGCTGCCTGCCCCCAATATCACCCCCAGAGCTGCCTGCCCCCAATATCATCACCAGAGCTGTCTGCCCCCAATATCATCCCCAGAGCTGCCTGCCCCCAATATCATCCCCAGAGCTGCCTGCCCCCAATATCATCCCCAGAGCTGCCTACCCCCAATATCACCCGCAGAGCTGTCTGCCCCAATATCATCCCCAGAGCTGCCTGCCCCCAATATCACCCCCAGAGCTGCCTGCCCCCAATATTATCCCCAGAGCTGCCTGCCCCCAATATTATCCCCAGAGCTGCCTGCTCCAATATCATCCCCAGAGCTGCCTGCCCCCAATATCATCCCCAGAGCTGCCTGCCCCAATATCATCCCCAGAGCTGCCTACCCCCAATATTATCCCCAGAGCTGCCTGCCCCCAATATTATCCCCAGAGCTGCCTGCCCCCAATATTATCCCCAGAGCTGCCTGCCCCCAATATCATCCCCAGAGCTGCCTGCTCCAATATCATCCCCAGAGCTGCCTGCCCCAATATCATCCCCAGAGCTGCCTGCCCCCAATATCATCCCCAGAGCTGCCTGCTCCAATATCATCCCCAGAGCTGCCTGCCCCAATATCATCCCCAGAGCTGCCTGCCCCCAATATCATCCCCAGAGCTGCCTGCTCCAATATCATCCCCAGAGCTGCCTGCCCCAATATCATCCCCAGAGCTGCCTGCCCCAATATCATCCCCAGAGCTGCCTGCCCCCAATATTATCCCCAGAGCTGCCTGACCCCAATATCATCCCCAGAGCTGCCTGCTCCAATATCATCCCCAGAGCTGCCTGCCCCAATATCATCCCCAGAGCTGCCTGCCCCAATATCATCCCCAGAGCTGCCTGCCCCAATATCATCCCCAGAGCTGCCTGCCCCAATATCATCCCCAGAGCTGCCTGCCCCAATATCATCCCCAGAGCTCCTGCATATTTAGACTCACATTTATACTGAGTGACATTGTTTTACAAGATTAAAGCGGATTAGTATCAATCTCACCCATCAACCACCATCTGTGTCAGCCATAGAATGGAATCTGCTACAGTAATTAATAGAAAGGATAATGATGAACAATACACAGGTCTGCTCTAATTATATATATATTAGAATGTATGAATATATAATACATGCGGATATCCGGTGTTGATGAATAAGGGATCCCTACTTTTTCACTATTTTGGGTCTCTTGCCTCTTTTATATATATATATATATATATATATATATACGTGTGTGTGTATATATATATGTGTGTATAGATCTATATATAATCGGATCTGCATACCGTTGTCATTAATAGAATTCTAATTTCATCATTACTGCCATAATCTATTAGTTATTGCAGCAGGAGTAATCTTTATATAAATTTAATACTATCTATTCATTATCTATCGGCCAGTCTACCTAGCTCATAATTGTATAATTCTTTATCTATCTATCTATCTATTATCTATTATCTATCTATCTATCTATTATCTATCTATTATCTATCTATCTATCTATCTATCTATCTATTATCAATCTCTTCTCACTTTTATACCTGTTTCTTTACTTTTATTTCTAAGCTGTATACAACTATATATTCACACAAAAAAATCAAAATATTTATTTCTAAATAGTTTTTTTTTAAAGGGTAATATAATCTGGAGCATGTATCTAATAAGCTAATTGGGAGATGAAAATATAGTTCTTATTTTACAGAGGACATAACAATTATAATAGTAACTATATAGAGTATACAGCCCCTGGATTAAAGTTTAGTGTTTTTAAGAGACTATTCTGAGGAGTGAAGAATAAATCTATTCTCTTCGGGGCATAGTGGAGATGTGAGTAGAGAGGAAGCTGTGTCATGTGGGATGGGATGGACCTGGATGTTATTCATGGCGGTGGTATTTTTATTAGGTACATGATCGATATGTAAATGTGGTGACTCGCAGGTCAAGAACATAAGACTATAAGGCAGAGAAGGTACCGACCTGGGGCACAGAAACTTCTACTTCTAACTCTTATTATTCATATATAAATAATATACATATGTGATATATATATATATATATATATATATATATATATATATATATATATATATTATTATTATTATTATTTACACATGGACAATAGGAGTTGGGAGTAGGGAGTTTTTGTGCCCCAGGTCCAGGTGTGTATATACCTATATACATATATATATGTATACACACAAAAATTTACATAAACACAGAGATATACGACTTTAATACATACATATACAAACGCAACATGCGCTTTATATACTTTCCATTCTTTGGATCCCCCAGATGTCAAATGTTACATTGGTCTCCATTTTATGTTGCTTGTTTAGCAGATCATTTCTAAATTATATCTGAATAGCTGGACTTTTTTTTTTTTTACTGGCTGACTCAGTATGTCCATCATCCTGAATGTAATTAAGTTATTTATTTTATTGGTCATTTGTAACCCTCAATAACATTTGCAATTTTTAATTTGCTGAAATTAATTGTCAGAGTTTTATAGGTATAGTGGCATGCGGCAAGTCTCTCATCCCTGTTCACTTATGCAGATTACATATATTGCACTGGAATATAATAAGAATCTTCTGGATTAATTGGTATGGAAGCTCTAGGACTGCCGACATAAATATAGATTTAAAAGAAAGAAAAGACACTGTAGACATTATCTGAAGTTGGAGGATGATTGAATTTATTCTGCTACATATAATTATGGGATATTACAAACATGAAAAGTAACTATTATTTCCATTATATTTATAATATACACTGACATTAATAGTCATCGTAATGGTGACCAATAACGACAGAAATAAATATGGATACATTGATGTGAGATAGATAATAAATATATAATAGATGATAGATATGAGATAGATAATAAATAGATGATAGACGGATAGATAGGTAAATAGATAATAGATAGTTACAGAAAAAAAATATTAGAACAGCACAAAAATTTAAAGATAATGGGTGCAAAGCCTCTCAAATAACAATCCGGTTGTAATAATATAAAATAAGAAAAATAAAGGCAGCACTCAAAGGAAAATGCAAAAGAAAAAGTAGACTTTTATTAGCTCATGTGGCAACGTTTCGGTTCACAGATCCTTTCTCAAGTCATAGCCAAACCAATGGCTTGAGAAAAGTTCTGTGAACGGAAACATTGCCACATGAGCTAATAAAAGTCTACTTTTTCTTTTGCGTTTTTTTTTGGGTGGGGGAGTGCTGCCTTTATTTTTCTTATTTTATATAGATAGATAATATATGAGATGGATAGATAGATATAGATAGATAGATATAGATAGATAGGAGATGGTAAGGCAATAGATAACTAGATTAATAATGGGTAGATATAATACAAATAAATGACGATATGTATGAGTATAGAAGACAGAAGAATATATATATATATATATATATATATATGAATGAACTAGATATTTATATATATATATATATATATCTATATATATATATATATATATATATATAGATAGATAGATAGATAGATAGATAGATAGATATTTGTTCTAAACTATTTTATCTATTTATACAGGAAGGAAATGCTCATGAAAACACTGAAAATGAAGCATTTGATAGCAGTCAGTGGTGCAAAATATTACTTTTTGATCTGTCCCTTGGCTATAGTATCTCTAATAGTAGTTATACAATTAATAATAATAATACAAATAATAATGATAATTATTAAAACCTTTGATCATGTTTGTGAAATCTCTGGACCCTACATTTAATAATAATAATAATAATAATAATAATAATAACAATAATAATAATAATTATTATTATTACTAGCTTTGATCATGTTTATGAGACTTCTGGACCCTACAAATAACAACGATAATAATAAAAATTATAAGCTTTGATCATGTTGGTGAGACTTCTGGACCCTACGGTTAATAATAATGATACAAATATCATTGTCATAGTCCATTTTCTATATCTAGATGATATTTTAATAACATGACACTGATGATGATGATGATGGTGATACGATAGTAGTCCCTATGTCCGACTTGCAGGTAGTGGCAGCTTGGACAGGTGGGGTCACTGTGTGCAGCAGAGGTTAACCCTTGATTACCCCTACTCTTTTAGCAGTTGTTATTGTACAGCCCCCATCTTCCTGGTTCTCCTGGTCTGGGCTGCTGGAATGAGGGAAGCTGCTGAGTATTTTCCTGCAGAGAGCTGCCAGGCTGGGCTGCTGCACTTCTGTGCTGCCTGGAAAGAGGAGAGGATGTGTCCCCAGCTGAGTGTTTCCTGCCTGATAACAGCAGCAGGATGCCATAGGCTCAGCCTTAGCTCACAGATAAATGTGAGCAGCAGAATGTTATTGTTTATGCTAAGAAAGCTCAATCCACAAGTTACCATCTTCCAAAACCCAAACAGCTCTGTGCAGTGGGGCCGGGCTCCCTGGACTCAGGAAAGAGGTCCCCAAGGGACAAAGCTTTGAAGTCAGTGGTTACAGGGAGGCAAACACATAGTTTAGCGGAAGGTTACAAGTTCCAACACCCTCCTATGAAAGAAAAAAAGCTTGGTGAGAAGTGAAGGTTACTTCTACTTTAGATCTCAGTGCATAAATCAAAGCTGGTGTGTAAGTCCCCAGAACAGCTCCCTGTGACTGCAGGAAAGGTGTGACATGCTTTCTCCATAGATGAGGTATAAAATGCAAAAAAAAAAAAAATACCCTGTTTGGAATGGAAACAGTAAAAGTTAAGTTAAATAAAGTTATTTCATTACTTTTCTACAGGATCAATTCAGTGTCCAAGATCTCTCACTAGTTATTTACTTCTAGGGGATAAAATCAAGACCCCCAATGTGTCCATCAATGATCAGAGAAGATCTCTGACTTTTCTAATAATCAGCAGAGATGTCGCAAACTCCGAAGGAATTGATACAGAAACCATATTGTAATAATATAGGACTTTCCAGTTCTCCCTTATTTGCTGAAACAGTAATAATACATTTATCTGTTCCGTCAATAAATGAGACAATTTCTATACATAGTTGTCTATTTTTTTATGGAGTTTTCTTTTTGCAGCTTGGAATTATTTCTATATTGTAGAGGAGGTTTATTGGTCTCTAGAGAGCAAATTCATGGATCTAAGATGATTTGTCAACGCCAATCCTCCCAGCTGGAGTTTTAACTTATAAAGTTTTCCATTATAGAAAAATTGGCAACTATCAAACGTTCAAATATAAAAAAAAGAAAATATTTGCTCACCTCTACTTACTGTATTTGGGAGCTGGGATTGGTCTCATAGGGTTTACAACTTAATTAAGGGGTTTTCTCCTCTGAATAAGCAAAAATCAAGCAAAAATTGGAGCCTAAAAAATTCACCTTTATTTAAAAAATATTAAAATCTAGAAAATCAATCACACACTATAAGAAAAAGCAGACGCGTTTCAGGCACAGTCCTTAGCCATTGCCTTAGGATTGTGTCTGAAACGCGCCTGATTTTTCCTTATGGTGTTGGATTTTTCTGGATTTGAATAGGATTGTTTCTGAAATACGTTTGCTTTTTTTCTTATGGTGTTGGAATTTTCTGGATTTTAATAGGATTGTGTCTGAAACGCATATGCTTTTTCCTTACGATATATATTTTTTTTTTTATGGATGTTAATAGGAATGTGTCTGAAACACGTCTGCTTTTTCTTTATTGTGTTGGATGAATTTCTCTGTATTTTAATAGGAATGTGTCTGAAAGGAGTCGGATTTCCTTATAGTGTTGGATTTTAATAGGATTGTGTCTGAAACTCGTCTTCTTTTTTCTCACGGTGTTGGATGGATTTTTCGGGATTTTAATAGGAATATTTCTGAAACACTTCTGATTTTTGCTTATGGTGTTGCATGGATCTTTCTGGCTTGTAGTAGGAATGTGTCTGAAATGTGTCTGCTTTTTCTTTACGATGTTGGATGAATTTTTCTGGCTTTTAATAGGAATGTATCTGAGATATGTCTGCTTTGCTTTTTCCTTATGGCGTTGTATGGATTTTTCTGGATTCTAATCGGACTTTGTCTGAAGAGCATCTGCTTTTTCCTTATGGTGTTGGATGTTTTTTTCTGGATTTTAATAGGACTGTGTCTGAAACGCGTTTGCTTTTTTATTATGGTGTTGGATGAATTGTTCTGGATTTTAATAGGACTGTGTCTGAAACGTGCCTGCTTTTTCCTTATGGTGTTGGATGGATTTTTCTGGGTTTTAATAGGACTGTGTCTGAAACGTGCCTGCTTTTTCCTTATGGTGTTGGATGATTTGTTCTGGATTTTAATAGGGCTGTGTCTGAAACGCGTTTGCCTTTTTGTTATTGTGTTGGATGAATGGTTCTGGATTTTAATAGGACTGTGTCTGAAACGTGCCTTTTTCCTTAAGATGTTGGATGAATTTTTCTGGATTTAAATATTTTTGAAATTAAGGTGAATTTTTTAGGATTCCCTTTTGTTGTATTTATGCTTCCTCCTGGACCTTTCTTATCCTTTAGGTGCACTGATCTTCCCTTTCATCCTGTTTTTCTCCTTTGACTCTAACTTCATCTGTCCTAAAAAAGGACCCGCTCTTTGGTAAAGCCAGCTATAAAATGGCGAGGTATGCAGCAGCCAGACATAGGTGGTATCAGCATTGTGTTTCTAGTGGGTAATATGTATCTTTGAACTCCAATTTACATTTTATATATATATTTTACTCTCTAAAAAAAAAGTTAGTAAGGGCACATTCACACAATCACCTTCTTGGTTAGTAGAAAAAAATGTATAATGAGAAACTGACCTACAAACTAAGATACATAGCTTTCTATATGGCCTTTTTGCTGCCACACATTTTTCCTAAATTTTATGTAGTTTTGTCTGGCCAGTTACAGCTGATCTACCAGCTGAATTGTGATTGCAGCTCTGGGGTATATTATAGAGTGTAACTAGGTATCGATATAAAATAAGCAATACAATATGACTCATGTATAATGCAATATAATTCTATATATAAAAGGTAAAATAATGCTCAAAGGTGAACATACACTTTAACATACAATGGAAAAGTAGATTTCTTACTCATTCTGTGACACTGAAAAATAATAATAATAATGTGAGCCAATGGACCTGTCCTCACAGGCTTTGTGATTAGGGTTTGTGCTTCATCAATTTATATGATGCCTGCAGCCACTGGAGGAGTGTGATCTTCAGTAAAAAGTCAGTGGTGCTCTAAGGGAAATGTTCATTTAGTGTCTGAAAATACATTGTATGACATCAAAACAGTAAATGCATTAATGAACGTGTCTCAACACTCCCCTGAGCTAAGTGCGTGCTACCTATTCCCGCATGTTTCGAGGGTTCGTACAGAAGCCATATACACTTCATTACTTTCATCTTGGTGGACATTCTAGCATTATGACAGCGGACTGTTAGCCGAATAATGAGGACACCTAGAATTTTGGTACCTATAGACTATAGCCGTCCCCTAACATCTAAAACATTTTTAAATATTAACCTTGTGTCTAAGGCCTCATTCAGATTCAGACGTCCGATTTTTTCACGTGCTAGAAAATCGGACTGATTATTCTGATCAGAATGTGGTCCAAGTGTCGTCCGATTGTCTTGTACATGGTAAAAAAAAAATCCTTTTTCTTTCCTTGAATTTTTGCATTTTATGCAAGTGAGGGCGTGCCCTCTCCTCCTTGAACAGGACATTACATTTAAAAAGCTTCCCAAAGCTGAGGTGTCCAGTGTTCAGGACCCAATCCTTTGTCTGCCCTTATTCACACAAGTCACTTAAGACACATGGTAAGGTTTTAATATTAGACAGTGTAGGACCGTCCCGAATAGGGTCACCTTGCCGTGGTGGGATAGCTTTTATGCTATTAGTAACAGTGTTACTAAGAACCCTATGATGTTTAAATGCACTTTTGCTTTTTTATTTATTTAGTTACAGCAGGGTTTATGCTCATTTGGTTTCTTGTAGGTTTTGTCTGATTTACGTCCAATGTGATCATATGTTTATATGTTGCATGTATACCAACTCAAACTCCAGCTCAATGTGTATGTTTTTTTTTCTGATCAGAGTGTGGTCTCAGTGTCATCTGATTTTCTTGTACATGGAGAAAAAAAAAGTGTCTCCACCTTCTCCATGATGACATTCCTTGAAAATCGGACTGCATTCAGATGTTATCCGAGTACTGTGATTTTTTTTGTTTTTTTTTTCACAGACCCATTGACTTGCATTGCCGATTTTTATCCGACTCTTGGATCAAAATCAGACATGTCTTCGAGATTTTCCGCGGAACTCTCGGTTCTTAAGAAGAATTGACACTTTTTTTAAGTCACAAGTCATAAAGTTAGCTTGCAGCACATCTTACAAAAGTAACCATGCCCACTTTGACAAGCTCTTTTCCAAACTGGTAAACACCAAATAAAAAAAATAGCAAAAAATTCTAAATGTTTCTGCAAAAAAAAAATGGCTCAAAAGACTTTGCAAATTAACAAATAATGCTAATACTTTAAGCATAAAAATTCCATATCGTTGTTTTCCTTGTGAAAAAAACCCCCTTAAAATAGGATGATCACCTTGGCTAAATATTGTCCATCTTTTTACTTGGATCATTAAGCTGTTATTTAATCTTTTTACATTTGTGCGAAGTAGTTATTGGACTCTTGATGATTGTTTCTATGTTATGATGTTAGTTGATGGAAGTCCAACCAATGGAACTCTCACAATCCTTAAAATACATTGTTACATAACTGTCTTTCAAACTATCTGGTGGTTCCGCATAAGCGGCCGTTTCTTCAACGAAAAACAAAAAAAAAAAGACTATACTTTTAATAATAAATGGTTAAAATGTCACAGCAGTGATTCATATAGCTGGAAAGGGCTGCAGCTATGAGCAGGGTAAAAACAGATAATTACTGGCTTACTGCCTATTATCACCCTAAGTTTTCTCCTGCTAATCCCTACAACCTCATTACAGAGTGTAAACCCCTTTGGCACTTCTTATTTCAGCTCATGAAACCTGACATTGTAAGTGAAGGATCACTGAAATCACTGGCAGTTTGTGAGACACTGGTCTCACAAAATCACTGAAACCTTAGGCTATGTTCACACTCAGCGTTTATTTATTTTTTGCTGTTTTTGGTGAATAAAGCTAATTGTATTAAACATGTACCGTAGGCAAAGTGATTTCAATGAACACAGTCATTGATGATACTTGTCACATCATTCGTATGCTTCTAATTAAACTTTATTTTCCATTTTAATACAATAACACAACATAATAAATAATAACAACGGTTGCTATTGTTTATTATGTTGTGTTATTGTGTCAAAATGGAAAATAAAGCTCAAAAAAATAAAGAAATAAAAAATAAATATATATATATATATATATAGAGAGAGAGAGGTCTTGCAGTTTTAGAACTGACCAGAGGTTTTTGTTTAGATTCATACATCTTGTTCTTTATAACAGACTTATCAACAGTCTCATTATCATCACAGGCAGGATAACAATGACAGGTAACACCTCTATACACAGATAAGCCAGGTTCCAGCAGTCACAACAAGCACTGGCACAGGTCACCTCCTCCCCTTCCTTTTGCAGTGATCTTTGCACACACTCATTGGATGCATCAATACAAAAATAGTCTTTTGCTGCTAATGTATATGTGCATTTACTGAAATAGGGAGTGGGAGTCTGGAGGAGCCCTAGTGATCGGTTTGAAAATTGCAATATTTCTATTTTTTTTTTAGTCCAGATTGTGATATGAAAAAGGATTACTGAAAATAAATTTAAAACATGTACTGTTGACAAATCACATATTTAATCCGCACCCCAAAAAAAACAGCTAAGAAACAAACCAGAAAAACACTATAAAAATGCAGAAAAACATGCATTTTGAAAGCAGCGTATTAACTGCCAAGAGAGCAGGTTTTGGCTGCAGAAAAAAACCCGCTGCATGTGAACATAGCCTTAGAGTAGGACCAAATGATTCTGTGCTCCAACATTTTTGTGGTATCGTTCCCAGTCATACAGATCATTACTTGTTGCATCAGATTGGTTTTAAAACTGGATTAGAAACCTTTACGTGAAGCTTTTTCTTATTGAGCCATGAGCACTAGACTTGTGCACAAAGTGACCAACTAGACACAACTGATGTATGGAAACCCAGCCTTAGGGCTTGTGCACATGACCTTATTTTCGGTCCGAGTGTGCCATTGGATTGCATGCGGACCAATGTTATCCTATGGGGCAGTGCACGTGTCCGATTTTTTCCTTGGAGCATGCCCGAGTTTGATCTGACATTCGGATCACACTCAGCCATGCAAGTCAATGAGTCTGTGGAAACCATCGGATTGCACTCGGATGACATCTGAGTGCAGTCTGATTTTCATGGATTGACACAATGGAGAAGATGGAGATATTTTTGACTCCATCTTCTCTTCATTCGAGAGAATTGGATCACACTATGATGACACTCTGATCACAGTGTGAGTAGAATAATTGACCCGATTCTCTTGGATGAGAGGATATACGGTCATCTGCACTTAGCCTTAAGGGCAATCTATCAGGACGATTTTTACTATTGAAGCAAGTGGCTGTAAAGTCGTTAAGTGTGTTGCACATTACTTGGGGATACTAATCCAGCCAATCATCAGCCCGTGTAAATGTGACTTTAGTATTTAATATTTCTTTACAGTGGAAGGATTCATAAATTACTTTTTTACTTCTTAGTAAGTATATAGTAATCGTGACAATTAGTTGATATACATATAATTTACTTTGTGTCAATTTATTTTCATGGTAATTGGATAATTGACTTTCATTAACTGAGAAAATATTGACTCAGCGGCTCATTATTGTATATCTACAAATTAAAAATGATGAGAAGGAATGAGAAAATTAAATAACAAGGGCATGTCCACACGCAGTGCGCATAGTCTGATTACACAGCAGGGTGAAAAAAACTCTGTTCTTGAAGGTTCTAGTAGCTTCACCTGTGCTGTGCTGTCTGGAGAACTACAAGTTCCAGTGAGTCTAAGCGACGCTGCAGAGTGGAGGCTGCATTAAGTGAGGAGGAAAAAGATAAGTGCATAGTTAAACACAATAACATAGTTTAACACAAGAGCATAGTTTGGTGTTTTCCTTACTTGCCTTCTATTTGTTTTCTTGTTTTTACCTGTATTGTTTATTCCCATTTAATATGTGCTCCATGGACAGTGCTACAAGGTGTGCATCCTGTGAGATATATGCATGCCTTGAACAGCCGTTTGAGGGTGAATATGTCACTAGAAAGACAGCGGGAGCTTAGGGAGATAAATAAGTGGCTTAGAAATTTGTGTAGAAAGGAAGGGTTTGGGTTCATGGAGAACTGGGCCAACTTCACTGTCGGCTACAGGCTTTACGGTAGGGATGGGCTGCACCTCAATGGGGAGGGTGCAGCTATGCTGGGGGAAAAAATGGTCAGACGGATGGAGGAGCTTTTATACTGAATCTGGGGGGGGGGTAGTTGTGCTAATAAAGCAATAGGTAGAGTAGACAGAGAGAGACAGTAGGGGTTAATAAATATTTAGGGGGGCTGGGATAAACAGACACTTTTCATCCGTGTTCACCAGTGAACTGACTGTTCCTGGGATCTATCAACAGGGCAAAAATCAAAGTTCTCCACCTGATATAACTAGTTTAACACAAAAAGAAGTATACCTGTGTCTGAACAAATTAAACATTGACAAATTGCCCAGCCCAGATGGCATTCATCCACGGATACTGAGGGATTGAGCTCAGTAATTGACAGGCCGCTGTATCTCATATTCTTAGACTCTCTTGTAAGAGGGGAAGTGCCACAGGATTGGAGGATGGCTGACGTGGTACCGATATTTAAGAAAGGTAAGAAGATGGATCCAGGTAATTACCATCCGGTAAGTCTGACATCAGTAGTGTGCAAAGTTTTTGAGGGCATGATAAGAGAATCATCTGCAGAGAATAATGTAACAACTGACAACCAGCACGGATTCGTGAAAGATAGGTCGTGTCTAACCAACATGTTAGGTTTCTATGAGTAGGTAAGTGCAGTTCTGGATATTGGTAATGCGGCTGATGTGATTTATCTGGACTTTGCAAAGGCATTTGATACTGTACCACATATGCACGTGGTCAAAATTGGAATTGTTGGTTCCCCTCGTTTAATTAAATAAAAACCCACGATCGTCACAGAAATAACTTGAATCTGACAAAAGTAATAACAAATTAAAAATCTATGAAAATGGACAAATGACAGTCAGACATTGCTTTTCTGCTTCCACAGTATTTAAAAAAAAATTAAACTCATGAAATCGGCCTGGACAGAAATTATGGTTCTTCTTAACTTAATATTTTGTGGAACAACCTTTTGAGGCAATCACTGCAATCAAACGACTCCTGTAACTGTCAATGAGACTTCTGCACCTCTCGACAGGTATTTTGGCCGACTCCTCATGAGCAAACTGCTCCAGTTGTCTCGTGTGTGAAGGTTGCCTTTTCCAGACGCCATGTTTCAGCTCTTTCCAAAGATGCTCCATAGGATTTAGGTCAGAGCTCATAGAAGGTCACTTCAGAATAGTCCAATTTTTTCTCTTAGCCATTCTTGGGTGTTTTTAGCTGTGTGTTTTGGGTCATTATCCTGTTGCAAGACCCATGACCTGCGACTGAGACCAAGCTTTCTGACACTGGGCAGCACATTTCTCTCTAGAATCCCTTGATAGTCTTGAGATCTCATTGTACCCTGCACAGATCCAAGACACCCTGTGCCAAATGCAGCAAAGCAGCCCCAGAATATAACAGAGCCTCCTCCATGTTTCACAGTAAGGACAGTGTTCTTTTCTTGATATGCTTCATTTTTCCGTCTGTTAGCATAGAGTTGATGTGCCTTGCTAAAAGCTTCCATTTTTGTCTCATCTGTCCATAGGACATTCTCCCAGAAGCTTTGTGGCTTGTTAACATGTAGTTTGGCAAATTCTAGTCGGGCTTTTTTAAGATTTTTTTTCAACAATGGTGTTCTACTTCGTCGTCTCCCAAGAAGTCCACTTTGGATCAAACAAAGACAGATGTTGCGATCTGACACTGATGTTCCTTGAGCTTGAAGTTCACCTTTAATCTCTTTAGAAGTTATCCTGGGCTCTTTTGTTACCATTCGTATTATCCCTCTCTTTGATTTGTCATCAATTTTCCTTCTGTGACCACGTCCAGGGAGGTTGGCTACAGTCCCATGGATCTTAAATTTCTGAATAATATGTGTAACTGTAGTCACCGGAACATCAAGCTGCTTGGAGATTGTCTTATAACCTTTACCCTTAACATGCTTGTCTCTAATTTTCTTTCTAATCTCCTGAGACAACTCTTTCCTTTGCTTCCTCTGGTCCATGTTGAGTGTGGTACACACCATGTCACCAAACAGCACAGTGAGTATCTTTAGCCCTATATACAGGCCCACTGACTGATTACAAGATTGTAGACACCTGTGATGCTAATTAGTGGACACAACTTGATTTAGCATGTCCCTTTTGTCACATTATTTTCAGGGGTACCATCATTTCTGTCCAGGCCTATTTCATGAGTTTCATTTTTTTTTAAATTCTGTGGAAGCAGAAAAGCAATGTCTGACTTTCATTTGTCCATTTTCATAGATTTTTAATTTATTATTACTTTTGTCAGATTCCAGTTATTTCTGTGACCAGTGTGGGTTTTTCTTTCATGTGTAGCAGCCTTATACTGAAGCTACAGAAGGACTTGGGCGAACTATATGCAGATGGGTAAGGAACTGGATAAAAGACAAAAAGTGATCATAAATGGTACGTTCTCTAAAAGAGATATAGTCAGCAGCGGGGACCGCAGGGATCTGTACCGGGAGCGGTGAGGACCGCAGGGATCTGTACTGGGAGCAGTAGGGACCGCAGGGATCAGTACTGGGAGCAGTGAGGAAAGCAGGGATCTGTACAGGGAGCAGGGGGGACCGCAGGGATCTGTGCTAGGACCGATTCTTTTAACCTCTTTATTAATGACCTTGGGGATGGGATTGAGAGTAAAGTGTCAGTCTTTGCTGACGACACCAAACTATGTAGCATATTAAAATCTGACCTTGACATTACAATATTGCAGAACGATCTGGATAAGAGACTGAATGGGAAACACTTGGCAAATTAGGTTTAATGTAGATAAATGTAGAGTAATGCACCTAGGATGGAGTAATCCTATTGCTGCTTATATATTAAATGGCAGTATACTCAGGACTACGGAACAGGAGAAGGACTTGGGTATTCTGGTAAGCTGATCAGCACTCTTCAATGTCAATCAGCAGCTGCAAAAGCAAACAAAATTTTAGGTTGTATAAAAAGAGAGATAAAATCCTGCGATCCACAGGTGTGTCTCTAATTAACTCAGATGTTGCCAAAAAACCTATCAGAAGCTTCCAAACACATGACATCATCATATGGGCAATCCAGAATTGTTTAAAGGCATAGTAATCTTAGTGTATGTAAACTTTTGACTTTGCAGTAAGTAATAAAAATGCCTTAAAACATTCTCTCCCTCTCATTATTCTGGCATTTGGCAAATATTAAAAATGATGGTAATCCTAATTGTCCTAAAATGGGAAAGGTTTATTCTGATTTCATGTCAGATATTGAGAAAAACATGGAGATGTGTCTTTTTATATAGTGGATGGAAACTTCTGGTTTCTACTGTACATGTGTAAATATATGTGTGGTCAGTACAAAGGACTAGCACATCACTTATTTCTTCCAAAGACCATACTAAGGACCAGGGGGCACTCATTACGGATCGGATGGAAGAAAGGCGATTCCGGCACCTAAACAGGAAAGGGTTCTTTACAGTCAGAGCATTCGGACTGCGGAATGTCCTACCACAAGAGGCAGAAATGTCAGACACTAACAGCTTTATACAAGGGCTGGATGATTTCCTCGATACACATAACATTGTGGATTATAGTGTTAAATTAGTGACAAAATGTACAATTGGTGGAAGAGGGTTGAACTTGACGGACCGAGGCCTTTATTCAACCTATGTAACTCTGTAATACCACATTGGATGGAGCATTCCCTATGGAAAGTGCGCAAAGCACCATGTCGGAAGACAACAGGACTCTCTTTTTTTACTTTATTTTTTTCTCTCCAAAACTGCATCAATAAATGACATATCAACTAATGAATTGGTTTCTTGGCAGATTTTCGGACCAAAAAACATGAATGGGGAGTAACACTAAAAACTTGTATTTACATGCCGTGCACCATAAGGTCCTGTTCGCCCTAATGTAGCTTCATTACCATTTCTCTTTGATAAGCAAAATAGGATATTCTGCTGTATTACTCTGGTCAGTAGCAGGATGCAAGGAAATAGGACACAACAACATCTATTGTGCAAATAAAAATGGCATCAGTGTGAACAGAGCCTTACATTGCCTCTTTACACCATTGATGAAAAACTAAACATATGCAATGTGAAGATTGTGAAGAGCCGTGCGCCTGCTCTGATGTAAACCCGGCTTTGCCCACTGTCATTAATTGGAGCATATGATTCCTCCTAATGGTTTTGATAAGGTTAATAAACCCGGAAACAAAATTTTACCTGGCACAGATTATGTTGGAAGAAATGGGTTAAATTCAAACTCCTGCCGATAATGAAATAGGAGTTGACTCACGTTTTATGAACGATGGATTTTAACTACCTGGGTATGACAGGAGAAATTAAATTTTGCAGAAAAGTTATGGAAACTTTTCTTAAGCATGTTGAAAGACAACTATATGTCTGAACTCGCACGGAAACCAACGAGATAATGGGGCTTTGCCATTAAAACGTTTATAAGATAATCAGGGGGTGGGGGGATAGACTAGAAATTGGTTCAGTAGTAAAGTAAAGTTACAATTTTTGGAGAAAGAATAAATAAGTTCCCTCTGAAAGGTAAATATGTGCAACCATAAAAGCACAGAGCCGGTCATATCGTCATATAATAATGCCGCACTAATAATGTCATATAATTTTACTTATTATTTACATGGCTTTTACCCTCTTTTGATCAAAACAGTGTCAACTAACCTTGATATTGTTTATATTGTTCAGCAATTTTGGTTCTCAAGTCCTCAGACAGTTCTCTTCTCCTCTTTCTGTTCTCCATGCTTAGTGTTGCGCACACAGATACACAATGCAAAGATCCTGTGATTTTCATATCGCCCACACCTGTTACTTCCTCAGGTGAGTTTGAACGAGCATCACATGATTGAAAATAAAGTTGTTTACCCACAATTTTTGGAAAGGTGCCAACAATTTTGTCCTGCCCATTTTTGGAGTTTTATGTGAAATTATGTCCAATTTGCCTTATTTTCTCTGTTTTTTTGAGTTGTTCCAATACACACAAAGGAAATAAACATGTGTATAAGAAAACGTGTGTAATTGCAATACTTTTGTGGGAGAAATACTTAATTTTCTGGAACGATTTCAAGGGTGCCAACACTTTCAGCCATGACTGTATACTTGTAGCTCCTATATCATGAACAAATCCTGAAAAGTCTCCACTGAGCCCTAAAAATAAAGTTTAAAGTATAACTCCAGGCAATGTTTTGTAATCAGTAATATGGACATCATTTCTACACCTACTGGCTGAGGCTGCACCTTGCCGACTCCCCTGCCTGTGCCCCAAACATAATGCTAGGTCTTATTCAGTGCTCTTTGCTCCCTTTAGGCATCTTATTCTTATATTTGGATGAGAAAAAAAATGTGGTTATCAGGCAGCAGTAAAAATTAAAATGGTATAATTTTATTTCCATAATTATGAAAAAACATTTCTATAAAATAATACCGTTTCACTTCTTCCAGGTGTGCACTCTTATAGGAAAGGAGACTGAGAATTGGGAAATACTAGTGATTGCATTTCTCTATGTAGTAATGAGCTGAAATTACCTTCACATTTGTTATACTCTTATATTTGAACCATAAAGCTGAGAGAATTACCAAAAAGCAGATTGCATGCAGAAGGCAGGTGGAAAGTTTATGGGATGCAATATCAGCCAAAGGCATCAGAACAGGAGACGATGTCGGGCAGGTGACATTTTGGCAACTTTTGCAGGTCTGTAATTCTGTCATTATCTGATGGCTTCTCCCCACCATGCTCCCTTAGAATGACAGGTCTCTCCCTATATGTGTGCAGATGGAGAGACCTGTTAAAGGCGGTTGTCCAGGCTTGGGGCTCAACACTGTCGTGACTCCATGTGACTGCAGACAGCGGACACTGTCAGGATTCTCCGCTACCGGAAGCGGGTGCGTGACCGCAAGTATGGGATTTGCATACTGCCAGCCACATTCCAACTAGACGTGTCCAGCCTCACTTAATGCACTTGCACACGTCTAGTCGGCATGTGACCACATGTATGCAAATCTCTCCTGGAGAATCCTGACAGCACACACACTGTGCACTGTGAGGATTTGCAAGTCTACAGTCACATAGTGTATCTGCAAACTTGAACCCCAAGCTTGGACAACCCCTTGAAGCCAAAGGGATGGGGGGCAGGGAGAAGTCGCTAGGGATTGACCTTGGTGTAGTCAACAAAAACACATACCAGTCCAGCTTTTCAAAGTATGTTTTCTCTGAAATGCCACAGCCAGACTGTGATTCATGCTACGTATAGTTGGGGCAGCGTAATTCAGATCCCTTTAACTTGCATAGGCACTTAACATACAGGTATAAAAAAGCCATATGGTTGGTTTTTACTCAAGCACTTTAGTTCTTAATGAGGGACAGGCGGCCTCCCCTATGAAATGATGGCATTAGTGCATGTTGTGATTACTGCTAATACTATGTCTATCGATAGACCTCCTCAGGCAAATCATTATTATTTTTGACAATGTCTATGTATAACAGTGAAACATCAAAAACAAGTTCAATCTTGCTACATAAATGGATGACTTTCAGCATTTGAGGTAATGAAATCATTATGTGAGTAAATACTATAAAACAGGGATAGGCTCCCTGGCCGAGGCGGAGATCTGCCTTGATATTACAGAAGATACTGTGTGTATACCGTTATTTCACACGACCCGATTTACACCACGGATTGTTCGGATACTGATCATTCGAAGGGTATTGTGAAAACGCTTTTATTATTTTCACATGATGATTTTTGTGTTCTCCTCCAATGGTCCAGTGTCCAGGACAGTGCAGGACTACTTTATCAGTCATCTCCATCACAGATTGCACCAAGCTCTTTAGTATTTATGAATGGTGCAGTGTGAAGAAGTATTCTTACTGACAAAGGTGCAAGAACCTCAAGGGGGTCCATCATTGATTGTTTGGATCCACTGAGCCACAGATACAGTGCTTTGAAAAAGTATTCATACACTTAAACTTTTCCACGTTTTTTCATGTTACTCCCACAAACTTAAATGTATTTTATGTATTTTATTGGTATTTTATGTGATACCAACACTAAGTAACAAGTATTTGCGAAGTGTGAAATGATACTTTTTTTTCTAAATATTTTAAAAATATAAATGTTAACATTGTGCAGTGCATTTGTATTAAGCCCCCCTGAGTCAATACTTTGTAGGACCACCTTTCTCTATCATTACTGCTGCAGTCTTTTGGGGTCTGTCTCTCCAGCTTTGCACATCTAGAGGTGACATGTTACCCCTTCTTCTTTGCACACTCGCTCTCGCTCAGTGACACTGGATGGAGGCGTCTGTGATCAGCAGTTTTCACGTCTTGTCACAGATTCTCAGTGGGATTTGGGTCTGGACTGTGACTGGGCCGTTCACACACAGGAATATCCTCTGATGTAAACCCTCCATTGTAGTTCTGGCAGGATGTTTAGGGTTGTTGTCCTGCTGGATGGTGACACTACGCCCCAGTCTCAAGTCTTTGCAACCTCTAACAGGTTTTCCACCAGGATTGCCCTGTATTTAGCTACAACCATTTTCCCATCAACTCTGACCAGCTTCCTGCCCCTTCTGAAGAAAAGTCTCCCTACAGCATGATGCTGTCACCACCATGTGTGACAGTGGGGATGGTGTTTTCAGGGTGATGTGCAGGGTTAATTTTCCGCCACACATAGTACTTTGCATTTAGCTCAAAAAATTATATTTTTGTCTCATCTGACTAGAACACCTTCTCCCACAAGATTGCTGTGTCCCCTACATGGCATGTGGAAGAAGGGGATCTAGTCATCCATCTTCCCATCAACCCTGACCTGCTTCCCTGCCCCTGCTGAAGAAAAGCCTCCCCACAGCAAACTCTGTGTCTAAGCATAGTCTTATAGTCTATGGTGGAAATGGCTAAGAATCTTGGCATGACTATAGAGAAGGGGAAAACACATTCTCTAATTGTCAGTTTTCACTTAAAGGGGTGATATCAAGTATATAAATTATCCTCTGTCGCTAGGATAGGTGATAACTTTTTTATCAGATCCTCAGTGATCAATAAATTAAAGGGAACCTGTCATACTTTGAAAAGCCGGGCAGGGATTATGACAAGTCCGTGGCAAACCCCAGAGGCTTCTCTCTGCCTGGCTCTCCTAGACTGACTCTCACAGAGACAGCAATGCTGACGCCAACACTCATGTGGGATGCTGCCACTTTTCTCTCTCCATAGACTTGTAATGGCAGCAACTGTAACTTGATCACTCAGTAAACTTCGAACCTATCTTCTCTGCAGATGGATTTTAGAAGTGATCTGTGAGTAGGTGATCAGTGCAAGAGGTGGTGGGTGGAAGAGTCTTATAAGTGGAAAAAGGGACATTTATTTCTAATAAAATATATTACAAAGTTTTCCATCTTCCTTTGTTCTATTGGTTTATAAAAAAAAAAAATATTGAGATGACTCTTACTCAACTCTTTAAATACAGCAGAGCTCTAGTACAAGGAAACTCCATAGGTTTGGACAAGCCACCATGCCTAGTTAAACATTAAAGGAAATAAATCCTAAGCCGTCTATATGGGCATGTAGGTAATAGAAAACTGAATAAAATGATACCTTAATATCCGCGATCCAATGTTTTATTCCAGAGAAATCCAGGTTTTTCTTATATGCAAATGAGCTGTTAAGATCTATGGGCGGGACATAGATCTCCCTGAGAATCTGTATCCAGAGATTATAGGAGGCGTTACCAGTGAGAGACATGTAATGACTGACAGTTGGCTCTCCTGACCGACATATCTCACACTCGTAACCCACCCTTTCATTTACAATAAGCTCTGGAGGAAGATTCTCAGGGAGATCAATGTCCAGCCCATAGTTCTTAACAGCTCATTTACATATTAAGAAAAATGTGGATTTCTCTGGACTAGGATGTCGGATCTCAAATATCAAGGTATCATTTTATTCACCTACATACCCATATAGACGGTTTATCCTACTGACAAGATTCCCTTTAAAGTGGCCACAGTGCTGATGTGCCGTGGCTCCCTTATTCCTCTGATCTGTGGGGGTTAGACCCTCAGTGATCACATATTAATGACTTAATGGAAGAATAACTCTCAGTTAGCCCCGGTGACGATATGTGACATACATTTACATCACATGTGCTTAGAGAGTGTATTGAGTGGGTGTGGGAGTGCTGGCTGTGTTATCTAGATGATTCTTGTCTGCACTGGATGCCATATCATTATAAGATGGGAATACATCGTCGCAACAAACAGAATATAAAGGGAACCTGTCATGTCTAAAAATGCTACTTAGCTGCAGAAAAAAGGGCAGCACGGTGGCTCAGTGGTTAGCACTGCAGCTTTGCAGCACTGGGGTCCTGGGTTCAAATCCCACCAAGGACAACATCTGCAAGGAGTTTGTATGTTCTCCTCCAGGTTCTCCGGTTTCCTCCCACACTCCAAAGACATACTGATAGGGAATTTAGATTGTGAGCCCCAATGGGGACATTGCCCATAATGTCTGCAAAGCACTGTGGAATTAATGGTGCTATATAAGTGAGTAAAATAAATAAATAAATCTGCAGGTAAGCAGCATTAAAATCCTGCCTGGTTGCCATACTGGAGCAATGGCTATAGGGAAAAAAAATAACTCCCCATGGCAGCTTGCTTCCAGTCATAAGGGCAGTGCAGGGTCACAGCTCACTACAAAGTGAGCACGGCTGCAATCACTCCCTGGCACTTTGATTGACAGCTGCTTTGCACACATACAATGCAGCACAACCTGTCAATCAAAGTGCCAGGGAGTCATTACAGCTGCCCCACTGTGTTTCCTGCTCCTATGATTGGAATCGGGTGACAACAGGGAGGATATGTTAATTTTTTCACTGTAACCGATGCTCCAGTAAAGCAGCCAGGCAGCATTTTAACATTATATACCAACAGATTAACCCTATATTTGCAGGTAAATTGTATTTTTTGGATACAACAAGTTGCCATTAAAAGTAATTTGTAAGTGCATTGAGGAATAGCAAAAAATAAAAAAAGTCTTTTCAGAAACTGATGTAACTTTTGCACTGTTTTTAACCAAACTGAAAAAATGACATTCCTGCTTCTAAAAGTTAATAAAACATAATTTTCAAACTTTGCCTATAACTTTGACCCCTCTACCCCCGAGGGTGGTTTGCACGTTAATGACCAGGTCAATTTTTATAATTCTGACCACTGTGATTTTATGAAGTAATTACTCTGAAACGCTTCAACGGATCTCACTGATTCTGAGAATGTTTTTTCGTGACATATTGTACTTCATGATTGTGGTAAAATTTCTTCGATATCACTTGCGTTTATTTGTGAAAAAAGCGGAAATTTGGCAAAAATTTAGAAAATTTTGCAATTTTCAAACTTTGAATTTTCATGCCCTTAAATCAGAAAGATATGTCACACAAAATACTTAATAAATAACATTTCCCACATGTCTACTTTACATCAGCACAATTTTGAAACCAACATTTTTTTTTTATGGAGCTATAAGGGTTAAAAGTTGACCAGCGATTTCTCATTTTTACAACAAAATTTACGAAACCATTTTTTTTAGGGACCACATCATATTTGAAGTCACTTTGAGGGGCCTTTATGACAGAAAATACCCAAAAGTGACACCATTCTAAAAACTGCACCCCTCAAGGTGCTCAAAACCACATTCAAGAAGTTTATTAACCCTTCACGTGCTTCTAATTGAATGTGAAAGGAAAAAATGAACATTTTACTTTTTTTCACTAAAATTTTAATTTAGACCCCAATTTTTTATTTTTACAAGGGTACCAGGAGAAATTGGACCCCAAAACTTGTTGTGCAATTTTTCCTGAGTACGCTGATACCTCATATGTGGGGGAAAGCCATTGTTTGGGCGCACGGCAGGGCTCGGAAGGGAAGGAGCGCCAATTGACGTTTTCAATGCAAAACTCGCTGGAATTCACAGCGGACCCCATGTTGTATTTGGAGAGCCCCTGGTGTGCATAAACAGCGGAAACCCCCCACAAGTGACCCCATTTTGGAAACTAGACCCCTCAGGGAACTTATTTAGATGTGTGGTGAGCATTTTGAACCCCCAAGTGTTTTGTTTTTTTTCCCACAAAAACAATCTTTTAGCCGCAATATTTTTATTTTCACGAGGGTACTAGGCGAAATTGGACCCCAAAAGTTGTTGTGCAATTTCTACTGAGTACGGTGATACCTCATATGTGGGGGAAAGTCATTGTTTGGGCGCACGGCAGGGCTCAGGAGGGAAGGAGCGCCATTTGACGCTTTCAATGCCAAACTCGCTGGAATTCACAGCGGACCCTATGTCGCGTTTAGAGAGCCCCTGATGTGCTTAAACAGTGGAAACCCCCCACAAGTGACCCCATTTTGGAAACTAGACCGCTTAAGGAACTTATTTAGATGTGTGGTGAGCACTTTGAACCCCCAAGTGTTTTGTAAAGGTTTATGACGTAGACCCGTGAAAAAAAACATTTTTTTTCCGCAAAAACAATCTTTTTGCCGCAATATTTTTATTTTTACGAGGGTACCAGGAGAAATTGGACCCCAAAAGTTGTTTTGCAATTTCTCCTGAGTATGCTGATACCACATATGTGGGGTAAAGCCATTGTTTGGGCGCACAGTAGGGCTCGGAAGGGAAGGAGCGCCATTTGACGTTTTCAATGCCAAATTCGCTGATATTGACAGCGGACCCCATGTCACGTTTGGAGAGCCCCTGATGTGCCAAAACAGTGGAAACTCCCCACAAGTGACCCCATTTTGGAAACTAGACCCCTTAAGAAACTTATTTAGATGTGTAGTGAACACTTTGAACCCCCAGGTGCCTCACAGAAAATTATAATGTTGACTTGTGAAAATAAAAAAAAATCATTTTTTACACAAAAATGTTAAAAAAAATATTTTCACAAGAGTAACAGGGGAAAGTGGACCTCAAAATCTGTTGTCCAGTTTCTCCTGAGTACGCCGATACCCCATGTGTTGGAGAAAACTACTGTTTGGGCGCATGTCAGGGTTCACAAGGGAAGGAGTGACGCTTTGGAAAGCAGACTTTGATGGAATTGTCTGTGGGCGTCATGTCATGTTCTCAGAGCCCCTGATGTGCCAAACAGTGGAAATGCCCAACAAGTGCCCCCTTTTTGGAAGTGGTAGCTGATTTTTGAATTCTATAATGTAGTGTCATACGTCAGTTGTGTAGGACAACCTGACGAACACTACACAACTGACGTATGACAACCTGACTAACACTACGTCAGTTGTGTAGTGTTCATCAGGTTGTCATACGTCAGAAATTAATTTAGTAGTGCATGGAAGTATGGTACCTTCTGAAGCATTCTTTCATGCACAGGCCTGGTTTGTCGGGGCAGGTGTCACATTGATAAATGGTGTCCTTTAGTATTCCCCTTTTATAACACACTCCGCACCTCTTTTGTGACTTCCCTCAAGTCGCAAAAAAAGGTATCTGCCCCGGGAAATGCTGGCCTGGTACAATTCACGGTCCTTCAGTTCCGGAAGTACTGGGGCAATCTCCGTCACCGCTGCCAAATATCAGGGCCTTGATAACTGTCTCCTGGAAGTGAAGGTATGACGCAGAAGTCTGGCCTGCACATTGTGACAGAAGGAAAGCGTTGTGCATTGCCATCTGTAGAAGGTGCACCGCCAACTTCTTATTCCATACCTTGGCCTTTCTCAAAGCACTGTACGGATGGAGGACTTGATCAGAGAGATCAACTCCCCCCATGTACTTGTTGTACCCCACTACAAAGTCTGGTTTGCCAACCTGTGTAGTGGAACCTCGTGCTGCCATCACCATGTATGGTGGTCAAGAGAAGGACATCCCTCTTGTCCTTGTACTTGACCACAAGCAGGTGGTTGCTACATTGGGCTCTGCTCTCACCCCTTCTGAGCAGCTGCCCAATTAGCGTCTTTGGGAGGCCTCTCTGATTTTTGCGGACAGTACCGCAGGCTACGCAGGTATGTCACGCAGAGAGGGACTTGAAGAGAGGGACACTGGTATAAAAGTTATCCACGTACAGGTGATAACCTTTATCCAGCAGTGGGTGGGTGCACCAAGTCCCACACAATTTTCCCACTCACTCCCAGAACAGGGGGGCATTCAGGGGGTTCAATCCGGGAGTCCTTCCCTTCATAAACTCTAAACTTGTGAGTGTACCCTGAGGTACTCTCACAAAGTTTATACAGCTTGATTCCGTACCTGGCCCTCTTACTGGGCAGGTACTGCCGGAATCCAAGCCGCCCCTTAAAAGCAATTAAGGACTCATCCACACAGATGTCCCTTTGGGGCACATACACTTCAGCAAACTTGTTGTTGGAGTGTTCGATGACCGGCCGAACTTTGAAAAGACAATCAAAGTTCGGGTCATCGCATGCAGGACACCGCGCATTATCGTTGTAATGCAAGAACTTGTGGATGGCCTCAAAACGTGTCCGGGTCATGACCATTCGGAACACTGGAGTGTTATACAAAACGTCAACACTCCAGTATTGCCGAACTTCTGGCTTCTTCACGATCCCCATATGAAGGACCAGGCCCCAAAAGTTCATCATTTCTACTGCATCTACAGGAGACCAGTTAGAAAATAATGAAGAGGGGTTTTGTTCCAAAAACGGATGAGCGTACAAATTAGTTTGGCCCACCATGAGATTTATAAAATCCTCAGAGAAAAATACTTTGAAAAAGTCTATTTCTGTGAGGCCAGTGGTGTCAAACTTGATTCCTGATTCCGCCACGAAATCAGGAATCAGTGGCTCATAGTTTTCAGGGGGCGAGGTCCATATGGGGTCAGTAGTGGGGGGCGCTGGAACATCTTCTCTCCTGGGACGACTGCGGGGTGGTCCAGCAGCACCTGAGGAGGAAGAAGAGGAGGAAGAAGAGGAGGAGGAAGAAGAAGAGACCGTCCCCGGAGCAGGAGGCAGCCCCCGGAGCAGGAGACGGTGCCCGGAGCAGGAGATGGCACCCGGAGCAGGAGACGGCTCCCCGGAGCAGGAGACGGCTCCCCGGAGCAGGAGAAGGTCCCCGGAGTAGGAGAAGGTCCCCGGAGTAGGAGATGGCGCCCGGAGCAGGAGACGGTCCCTGGAGCAGGAGACGGCCCCCGGAGCAGGAGAAAGTCCTCGGAGCAGGAGACGGCGCCCGGAACAGGAGACGGCGCCCGGAACAGGAGACGGCGCCCGGAACAGGAGACGGCGCCCGGAACAGGAGACGGCGCCCGGAGCAGGAGACGGCGCCTGGAGCAGGAGACGGCCCCCGGAGCAGGAGACGGTCCCCGGAGCAGGAGATGGCGCCCGGAGAAGGAGACGGCCCCCGGAGCAGGAGACGGCCCCCGGAGCAGGAGACGGTCCCCGGAGCAGGAGACGGTCCCCGGAGCAGGAGAGAGCCCCCGGAGCAGGAAAAGGTCCCCGGAGCAGAGACGGCGCCTGGAGCAGGAACTGGAGCCTGGAGCAGGAACTGGAGCCTGGAGCTGGAGACCAGAACCAAGAGAATTAACAAAAAAAATTCTGAAAAGCAGCGAGCACGGACGTTGATCAGCCCCTAACCAGAGAGAATTACAAAGTTCAACTGGAAACCGGAGGCTTCTGTACTTTCAGGGTGCAGTTGCTACATCCGCACTCAAGTCACCAAAAAGGTAACCACATAGGATCCAGGGAACTCCAGGTTGCCCAGGAAGGTCCGAGGATACCGGCTTGGGACATTGTTTGGCGAGGCGCAGGAAGAAGGGTGAGAGCCAGCGCAGGAAGACGGCTGAGAAGGGTATATAGAACGGGGTCCTGTCAGGCACTCTTGAAACACCTGGGAGTTTGCTGAACCCCTGCCTGGTGAACGCAGCGCGACGTGAGAGGTCGCAATCCGGAAAGTGTAACCTGAGGAGCTTAACAACTGTGAGTAAACCCTGAGGACTGCACGCCACTGTCTCTGAAATTATTGCTGCGCCATCACCCCCTGCACTACACTGCACCATGAGCGCTACCTCCATAACAGCAACATCTACACTGCCCTGGAGCTAAGCTCTACCTGTGGAGAGCTAAACCAACTCTGCTGCATTCACACCAGCTCCAGGAACCTGCTCCGCAGCGGCAGCTCTCTATAGCCGCATACCACAGGTGGCGTCACGAACTTTATATAAAAGAACTTTAATTCCCCTGTAAATATTCCCCTTTTGATTGACTGCCCTGGGTCACGGACCGGGTCACCGCCACTGTGACATCTCCCCTAGCAACGACCGGCCTGGCACCGAGTACACCACGGCACAGGGGGCGCGTCAACCCTCTGTGGTGCATGCTGTGCCCCAGCCATCTGACTGGTGACATTGATTGCACCAATCAGACATGGCTGGGGCAGAGCACGCACCACAGGGGGTCACAGGGAGGTGACACCTCCCTGTGACCGCCCAGTCACCTGTATTCAGGTACTCTGATTGGAGCGATCGATGTCATCATTGATCGCTCCAATCAGAACAGTCTGGGGGCTTTCATCACATTGCAGGGGGTCATGGGGCGGTGACAGGCAGGTCACAAGCCGGTCACTGCCTCATGACCGCCCTGTCACCGTGCGGTCCCGCTATGATCAGTGCAATCGATGTGATCGGTGATCGCACCGATCATAGCGCTTTGGGGTCAGGGCTGGGGTCTCCAAGTAACAGGCTAGGATCAGCGCTCTTAGGAGCACCGATCCTAGGCTGCACATCACTGTTTCCGGCAATCTGATTGCCAGAGACAGTGAGAATGCTGTGATTGGCTGTTCAGAATTGAACAGCCAATCACAGCGATCGTGGGTGCGGGGGGGCTGCGACACTCCCCGGGATGCCGACGCCATGTACCCTGAGGTGAGATGGCACCGGAAATTTAATGCGATCACCGTGACCATGACCATGACCTAATAGTACGTCATTGGTCCAATCGGCCCAGGTCACAATGACGTACGATTAGGTCACATGTCAGAAAGGGGTTAAAGGGACTCTCTCAGCACAAAATAACTGTGCAAACTAAGTCTTGCCGCTTGGTGCACAAAGGTGTGACCAATCATGTGAATCCACCCTCACACCTGCTTGTTTTCTCTCAATCTGCTCCTCCTCTTCTTTGATTGACAGCTCTGGCTTCATGGAGCCAGAGAAGGATGGAGATAGATGGAAAGCTAGCAGGTGGGAAGGTGTAGTTACATGAATGGCTCCGCCATGAAGCACCGAGCGCCTGTACTTGGTGTGAATAGTCATTCTGTGCTGACAAGAGTCCCTGTAACTTCTGCTTCAATGTGTACAGAGAGTATTCTGCTTTGGTTGCACCACAACTAGCATGTAATAATAATAATAATAATAATTTTATTTATATAGCGGCAACAAATTCCGCAGCGCTTTACAATTAAGTGGTGACATGTACAGATAATAAGCCTCGGCACTCAAATATTCAAAGCGGTGAAATTTTATTTGCAGTCCATAAGCATAGATTATTTGCAGTCCATAAGCATAAAAAACGTTTCGGTCATAGTGACCTTCATCAGTTAACTGCAAAATGTAGAACAATGTAAATACATTGGCATCACAGTTTTATACAATTATCAATATCAGTGTTACATATTATCCCGGTTCAGGGATTACAACGTGGGAGGGAAGACAAAACAAGGATAAAACAAATGGAATAATAGGATAGGGGAGGGGAAAGGGCCTAAAAGGAAGAGCGGATGGCTATCCATACCAAACTAGAACTACGGCATGGGGACCTACCGTTTGCAGTGTATAGAAGGGTTTGGATAGTTAAATCCTAAGGGATCAATACGATGCGGACCACCTGGGGATAGAGGCTATGGTGAGCATATACTGTGTTATGTCCATTGTGGACAGAAAGGAGGGACAACGTGCTCTTGAAATACCTTAAGAGTGAGGGACTTGACAGGCTCCACAACGCGGTGTCCACCGCTTGTTGTTGCGGCCTGTTGTGGGAAGGGGTCCTTTATATAGGGGGCGACTATCACCTGTCTGACCGCTGTAAGCGGAGACAGGAAACGAGGAACCGGAAGTAGGATGACGTCACCGGAAGTGACGTTCATCTCGGACGCTTGCGTTCCAAGGCTGCAGTATCTGCGTTCCAGCGCACAGGAAGGGGTAATCCGCGCTAAGGGGATTCAGTCAGGGCATGAAGAGGAAGGAGAGGAGGCAGAGGAGAGGACCAAGGAGAGGAACATCTGTGTAACATACCTGGCGGCGTCCTTGCATGGTGGTCCATCTCCCACTGTGCAAGAGGGCGCACTTGATCTCCTGTCCAGAATGTCTCTCTGGCTTCCCTCCATGCTGTCTGTTTGTGTCTGTTTCTGCTGCTTAAGGGCGGCGCCCGATCACTTCCTGCCTTTTGTACCTGCTGTGGGTCACACCCCTTGTGCGTCCTCAGCCTATTGCTGTCTGTCACTTGGTATATAGCTCAGCAGCTCCCTTCTATCCCTGCCTGAGCATAGTGTTTCCTTCAGTGTGTGCTTGCACTCTGAAGGTGCCAGGTCCCGTCTCTTGTCTCCTGCTTTTTGTATCAGTTCCCGTGTCTGAACTGAGTCCTGTATGTCTCCTGCTTTGCGGTATCAGCTCCCGTGTCTGAACTGTGTCCTGTATGTCTCCTGCTTTGCGGTATCAGCTCCCGTGTCTGAACTGAGTCCTGTATGTCTCCTGCTTTGCGGTATCAGCTCCCGTGTCTGAACTGAGTCCTGTATGTCTCCTGCTTTGCGGTATCAGCTCCCGTGTCTGAACTGAGTCCTTTCTGTGTTCTCTTGTCTGTCCTGTCTGAACACGCTCCTAGCCTGTTCCTCCTGCCTTCTAGGGGCCGATTACCTAGACCCGCTCCTGTATCTTGTCTGTCCTGTCTGAACACGCTCCTTGCCTGTTCGTCCCGCCTCTCTGGGGGCAGTATTCCCAGACCCGCTCCTGTATCCCGCTGCAGTGTCGGTCTCCTCCGTACACTCAGTTCCAGTCTGAACTCTCTCCTGTCCTTTACCTGTTTTGCCTCTATGTCCGTTCCCTTCCTTTTTCTGCAGAGTCTGAACTCGTACCTAACTCCTGCCAGTTGTCTCTGTACTCCCGTTTGTGAGTTTGTGGTCCACTCGCTACTTCACTGCAAGTACCCTGTGGGTGTCTGGCTCTGTCTTTCCCTTCCTGTCTGTTCCGTGTGAACAGAGCCCTGTCCTCCCTGCTCAGCCTTGTCTGCACTCTAGCCGTGCTTGCCTGTAACCCTCTGCCTGTATTGTTCCTGAGTCCCGGTGTGTACTGGGTCCTATCCCGCCTGTGTTCCTACCTGCTAGTGCCTCCCTGTCTGCACTCTAGCTGTGCTTGCCTTTACCCCCCTGCCTGCATACCCGCCTGCCTGCATACCAGTCGTGCCTGCCTATACCCACCAGTCTGTGTGCCAGCCTACCAGCCTGTTCCTGTATTCCCCTGTGTGGGTCAACAGCCGTGTCCGGGGTCTGTCCTGGAGTAGCACCTGGTCCCTCTGCTCGGTTCCTCCTTGGTGCACTGGCGTCGTATGCCGTCGTGCGACCCTGGTCGGATCGGGTGAATACTTAGTCACGCCCCTCCAGGCATTCACTCTCCGGCACGGTCCAGTGGAATCACTACCAATCACACGCACACGCCGCTTAGCCCGGGCGTGTGCATAACAGCATGCTCAGGCCATGGTTCCCGTTGAGCCCCACGGCCTTCGCTCTTTGAGAAGTTTTTCCAGCGAATACATGCATTAAAATAAATAAATAATTTTTTTTCCCCCTTTAGCTGAGTTCCAGGCGAATTACGCACCCGTCCAGATGGATCTATCAGCTCTCGTTCCTGCGGATCTGCCACGTTACTATGGGGATCCAAGACAGTGTCGTGCATTTGTGGAGCAATGCATGCTACACTTTAAGGCCTACCCTCTCTATTTTCCTTCCGATTGGGCTAAAGTGGCCTTTATGATTGACTACCTAGCGGGTGATGCCTTGAAATGGGTCACCCCCCTATGGGAAGCATGGGATCCTGTCATCCTTGACCTGCAGGCCTTCCTGGTGGCCTTTCGTATGGTCTTCGAGGACCCTAACTCTGAAGCCCCTGCTGAAGCTTCACTTCCCAATATCCCGGAGCAGCCCCGACGGGTAATGTGTGTGGGTAGCGCAATAGTCCTCCAGCCCAATGAGACTACTGCCCACCCAGAATCCTCACAGGGTGACTACGCTTTCCGGAATACTTCTCTCAACCTCAAGAGGCAGTCCAGACGTGCTAGACTTAGAGGCAAGCCGTCACGCCAGGGTCTGTCCTCCCTGAGACCTCCTGACCCCAACCTTGAAGTCCCTACTGAAGCTTCATCTCCCTGTATCCCGGAGAAACCCCAATGGGTAATGTGCGTGGGTAGGGCACCAGTTCTCCTGCCCGAAGAGACTTCTGCCCATCCAGACTCCACACAGGAGAACTTCCTGCACCCGGCATCAGATGCTTCTTTCTCTTTAACCGGTGTGCATGTCCAAGGATGCTCCAAAGCTGTGGTTACCTCAGAGTCTGTGCACCTCTACTACCTGGCGGAGGATTCCCAGTTGTTTCCTGAACCCTCCGGGATACCACTCGATGACAAATGGAGAGAGACTTCTCTACACCCGGTACTCAATACTTTGTCCGCTTCGTCCTGTGAGCCTGACAATGGGTACCCCAAAGTGGTAGTTACCTCCGAGTCTCTACACCCCTCCGACCAGGCGGAGGATCTCCAGTTGTCTCCTGAACCCTTCGGGGTGCTACCTGGTAGCGAAAGGACAGAGACTTTCCTATATCCTGGATCTGATACCTCGCTTGCTTCGTCCAGTGAGTCCGACCTAGTGTACCCTGAAGCAGAGGTTACCCGTGAGTCTCTACACCCCTCTGACCAGGCGGAGGACCGCCAGCTGTCTCCAGAACCCTTCGGGGTGCCACCTGGTGGTGAATGGACAGAGACTTTCCTATACTCGGTACCCGATACCTCGCCTGCTTCCTCCAGTGAGTCCGACCTAGTGTACTCTGAAGCAGAGGTTACCCGTGAGTCTCTACACCCCTCTGACCAGGCGGAGGACCGCCAGCTGTCTCCAGAACCCTTCAGGGTGCCACCTGGTGGTGAATGGACAGAGACTTTCCTATACTCGGTACCCGATACCTCGCCTGCTTCCTCCAGTGAGTCCGACCTAGTGTACTCTGAAGCAGTTGTTTTCTCTGAGCCTCTGCACTCTTCTGACCCGGCGGAGGACCTCCAGTTGTTTCCTGAATCCTCCGGGATACCACCAGATAACAAAGAGACAGTGACTTTTCCTCATTATGTACCTGATAACCCGTCTATTTCTTCCTGTGAGCTTGACAAGATGTACCTCGAAGCAGAGATTACCCTTAAGTCTCTGTCCCCCTCCAACCCAGTGAACGACTGGCCCTCGAATTCCCTGCGGAAGATTCTAGCAGGCCTGAAGAAGAGGGGGCGTAAGGGGGGAGGTACTGTAACATACCTGGCGGCGTCCTTGCATGGTGGTCCATCTCCCACTGTGCAAGAGGGCGCACTTGATCTCCTGTCCAGAATGTCTCTCTGGCTTCCCTCCATGCTGTCTGTTTGTGTCTGTTTCTGCTGCTTAAGGGCGGCGCCCGATCACTTCCTGCCTTTTGTACCTGCTGTGGGTCACACCCCTTGTGCGTCCTCAGCCTATTGCTGTCTGTCACTTGGTATATAGCTCAGCAGCTCCCTTCTATCCCTGCCTGAGCATAGTGTTTCCTTCAGTGTGTGCTTGCACTCTGAAGGTGCCAGGTCCCGTCTCTTGTCTCCTGCTTTTTGTATCAGTTCCCGTGTCTGAACTGAGTCCTGTATGTCTCCTGCTTTGCGGTATCAGCTCCCGTGTCTGAACTGTGTCCTGTATGTCTCCTGCTTTGCGGTATCAGCTCCCGTGTCTGAACTGAGTCCTGTATGTCTCCTGCTTTGCGGTATCAGCTCCCGTGTCTGAACTGAGTCCTGTATGTCTCCTGCTTTGCGGTATCAGCTCCCGTGTCTGAACTGAGTCCTTTCTGTGTTCTCTTGTCTGTCCTGTCTGAACACGCTCCTAGCCTGTTCCTCCTGCCTTCTAGGGGCCGATTACCTAGACCCGCTCCTGTATCTTGTCTGTCCTGTCTGAACACGCTCCTTGCCTGTTCGTCCCGCCTCTCTGGGGGCAGTATTCCCAGACCCGCTCCTGTATCCCGCTGCAGTGTCGGTCTCCTCCGTACACTCAGTTCCAGTCTGAACTCTCTCCTGTCCTTTACCTGTTTTGCCTCTATGTCCGTTCCCTTCCTTTTTCTGCAGAGTCTGAACTCGTACCTAACTCCTGCCAGTTGTCTCTGTACTCCCGTTTGTGAGTTTGTGGTCCACTCGCTACTTCACTGCAAGTACCCTGTGGGTGTCTGGCTCTGTCTTTCCCTTCCTGTCTGTTCCGTGTGAACAGAGCCCTGTCCTCCCTGCTCAGCCTTGTCTGCACTCTAGCCGTGCTTGCCTGTAACCCTCTGCCTGTATTGTTCCTGAGTCCCGGTGTGTACTGGGTCCTATCCCGCCTGTGTTCCTACCTGCTAGTGCCTCCCTGTCTGCACTCTAGCTGTGCTTGCCTTTACCCCCCTGCCTGCATACCCGCCTGCCTGCATACCAGTCGTGCCTGCCTATACCCACCAGTCTGTGTGCCAGCCTACCAGCCTGTTCCTGTATTCCCCTGTGTGGGTCAACAGCCGTGTCCGGGGTCTGTCCTGGAGTAGCACCTGGTCCCTCTGCTCGGTTCCTCCTTGGTGCACTGGCGTCGTATGCCGTCGTGCGACCCTGGTCGGATCGGGTGAATACTTAGTCACGCCCCTCCAGGCATTCACTCTCCGGCACGGTCCAGTGGAATCACTACCAATCACACGCACACGCCGCTTAGCCCGGGCGTGTGCATAACAGCCTGCAAATGCAAAAAATAAGGATCAGCATTGTCATGTTACATGCATGAATTACACAATTACATACAAGGCAGTACAATATCCGGGACCTGGATGGTTCCAGAACATGATAACATCGTGGCATAGATAGGATGGACATAGTATATGGACTACATCTTCTGTATATTACCACCAAACGTGGTGCAGTAAGCAGTATATATAGTCCATCTCAGTGTACATGCATATACCCTTCATGAGTACATTTAAGATCATTAATACAAGGTTCTGGGGATATTGTGGGAGGTACAGGAAGCCCCTGTGCTCTAGATCCCATAATAATGGCTAAGTGAAGGAGAGAAGGTCGTATTCCCTGGGATCTTAAATGTACTCATGAAGGGTATATGCATGTACACTTAGATAGAGATGGACTATATATACTGCTTACTGCACCACGTTTGGTGGTAATATACAGAAGATGTAGTCCATATACTATGTCCATCCTATCTATGCCACGATGTTATCATGTTCTGGAACCATCCAGGTCCCGGATATTGTACTGCCTTGTATGTAATTGTGTAATTCATGCATGTAACATGACAATGCTGATCCTTATTTTTTGCATTTGCAGATGTTCCTCTCCTTGGTCCTCTCCTCTGCCTCCTCTCCTTCCTCTTCATGCCCTGACTGAATCCCCTTAGCGCGGATTACCCCTTCCTGTGCGCTGGAACGCAGATACTGCAGCCTTGGAACGCAAGCGTCCGAGATGAACGTCACTTCCGGTGACGTCATCCTACTTCCGGTTCCTCGTTTCCTGTCTCCGCTTACAGCGGTCAGACAGGTGATAGTCGCCCCCTATATAAAGGACCCCTTCCCACAACAGGCCGCAACAACAAGCGGTGGACACCGCGTTGTGGAGCCTGTCAAGTCCCTCACTCTTAAGGTATTTCAAGAGCACGTTGTCCCTCCTTTCTGTCCACAATGGACATAACACAGTATATGCTCACCATAGCCTCTATCCCCAGGTGGTCCGCATCGTATTGATCCCTTAGGATTTAACTATCCAAACCCTTCTATACACTGCAAACGGTAGGTCCCCATGCCGTAGTTCTAGTTTGGTATGGATAGCCATCCGCTCTTCCTTTTAGGCCCTTTCCCCTCCCCTATCCTATTATTCCATTTGTTTTATCCTTGTTTTGTCTTCCCTCCCACGTTGTAATCCCTGAACCGGGATAATATGTAACACTGATATTGATAATTGTATAAAACTGTGATGCCAATGTATTTACATTGTTCTACATTTTGCAGTTAACTGATGAAGGTCACTATGACCGAAACGTTTTTTATGCTTATGGACTGCAAATAAAATTTCACCGCTTTGAATATTTGAGTGCCGAGGCTTTTTCTATTTATCAGTGGGTTCGGCCCCTACTTGTGCACCGATATACAGTAGTGCAGCGATTTTTTTCATACCATGTACAGATAATAAGGCATAAAAAAGCATCATTTTGTATTGTTATAAATTTGGTGATGTTTGTGATGCACTGAAAGAAAAAAGGATTGTTTAGAAAACTGAATTTTTTCACACTGTTTTTTTTTTGGGAGAGCTTGCACAAAACACCATAAATTCTCCACTCTTCCCACCCAAAAAAAAACGTTAGGAAAATTGCTGCAAAATATGCCACATTTTCTACAATCTGCTTAAGACCCATTTCTGATTGTGTTTAAAAAAAAATGAAAAAAAAAAAAAAAACTACCAAAAATGTCCAAACTTATCTTTCCACCGGAGCTAAACATTTGGATAGAGTACTTGCAAGCCTCTCATTTAAATATACCCAAAAGAGGGATTGGATTCAATTAGAATATTTAGGTGTTTTTTTTTTTTACCTCTTGTACCTGCTATTTTTAAAGGCAATTTTTTAAAAATATTTATTTTTGTGTAAGGGCTTATTTTTTTTTTTCAGAAATGTCAGGCTGTGTGATGGCTTGTTCCCATTATTGCTGTTTTATAATACTTTGACACTTGTTACTTTATTTAGGGTGGTGACTTAAAACAGCAATTCTGTCGCTGGTGGTTTGTCTGCTTACGTCAGTGACCGTGGGGGATAAATAATGTGATACAGACAGGCTTTGTGATGGTTTTTTTTCTTATGTTCAATATTTTTATGTAAGAAATGGTCAAATGAGGATTTTTTTCAACTGTTAAAATGCGTAACCCCTTTAAAGCCCAAGACGTACTAGTACTTATCTGCGCCCTGGGACTTAAGAGCCTGATACGTATTAGTACGTCATATCTTTAATGCGGCACCGCGACCGAAGTCGCGGTGATCGCATTAAATTTCCGGCGTCATCTTACCTTTGGGTAAATGGCGCTGTCATCTCGGGGGTGTCGCCGCCCCCCCCGCACCAGCGATCGCTGTGATTGGCTGTTCAAATCTGAACAGCCAATCACAGCATTTCTCACTGTTTCTGGCAATGTGATTGCCAGAAACAGCAATCTGCAGCCTAGGATCGGTAGGCTGTTACTAAGAGACCCCAGCACTGGCCCCAAAGCGCTAAGATCGGTGCGATCGCCGATCACATCGATCGTAGAGCGACTGCACGGTGACAGGGCGGTCATGGGGCGGTGATCGGCTTGTGACCTGCCTGTCACCACCCCATGAACCCCTGTAATGAATGTAAAGCCCCCAGACTGCTGTGATTGGAGCGATCGATGATGACATCGATCGCTCCAATCAGAGTACCTGAATACAGGTGACAGGGCGGTCACAGGGAGGTGTCACCTCCCTGTGACCCCCTGTGGTGCGTGCTCTGCCCCAGCCATGTCGGATTGGTGCGATCAATGTCACCAATCAGATTACCTGACCGGCCTGTCACCACCCTATCACCCCCCTGTGACCGCCCTACAGACCCTCACACTTGGTGAGGATTTCTGCAGAGCGGTCACGTCTGATGTGTCTGTCGCTGGGCCTTGTAGTACTACAGAATATTCTGAGACACCACAAGACCATCTTCTCACCTGCTCCAGTCTCTGCTGCTGCTGCTCCTGGATCTTCTGCTCCGGCATCCTGGGTCTCCTGCTCCTGACCTGCTGTGGTTCCTGCTCCAGATACTGCTCCAGAGTGTGCTGCTGATCCTGCTGAAGAACAGAGAAGACTTTGGTAAGTCTGTTCTCCCCTCATCCTCCCCAATCACCCATACCCCCTCTTTTTACCCCCCTTCCCACCATTTTTATTTTGTGCGTCCTGCAGTGGTCTCCAGCTCCACTCCCGGTCTCCAGTGCCGCTCCCGGTCTCCAACACTGGGCTCCCGGTCTCCTGCTCCAGGCTCCCAGTCTCCAGTGCCAGGCTCCCGGTCTCCAGTGCCAGGCTCCCGGTCTCCTGCTCCGGGCTCCTAGTCCCCTGCTCTGGGCTCCCGGTCTCCTGCTCTGAGCTCCGTCTCCTGGTCTCCATCTCCTGCTCCATCTCCTGCTCCGGGCTCCGTCTCCTGGTCTCCATCTTCTGCTCTGGGCTTCCAGTCTCCTGCGCCAGTCCTGCTGCTGAAAGAAGAACAGAGAAGACTTTGGTAAGTCTATCTCTGATCTCCCCTTATCCACCCCAATCCCCCTCTTCCAACTCCCCACACATCCATGCGCACATCCAGCAGCCGCCGAGTGTTGATCGGTGACATAGTTCACCAATCCACACTTGTGCTCGCTGTTTGCACCACATACAGTATTTGCTTTTTCCACACATTCTAAATAAAGTACAGACACACACTCTAAATAAAGTACTGACACACACGCACCACATACATAACAAAAAATGTCCCGCTCATCCCAAACTCGCTATTCAGCGGAGGAGCCATACGCTTTTCTTGCCTCCGACACTGATAGCAAGGGCGAGGATCCCACATTTCTTTATTTTTCCGACTCCTCGTCGTCTTCCTCCTCCTCCTCAGGTGCTGCTGGACCGCCCTGTAGTCGTCGCAGGAGAGAAGATGATCCAGAGCCCCCCACTATTGATCCCATTTGGACCTCGCCCCCCAAAAATTATGATCCACTGATTCCTGATTTTGTGGCGGAATCAGGAATCAAGTTTGACACCACCGGCCTCACAGAAATAGACTTTTTCAAAGTCTTTTTCTCTGAGGATTTCGTAAACCTCATGGTGGGCCAAACGAATTTATACGCTCATCAATTTTTGGAACAAAACCCCTCTTCATCATTTTCTAACTGGTCTCCTGGAGACGCAGTAGAAATGATGACGTTTTGGGGCATTGTCCTTCTTATGGGGATCCTGAAGAAGCCAGAACTTTGGCAATACTGGAGTGTTGACGTTTTGTATAACACTCCAGTGTTCCAAATGGTCATGATCCGGAGACGTTTTGAGGCCATCCACAAGTTCTTGCATTGCCAAGATAATGCAAGGTGTCCTGCACGTGATGACCCAAACTTTCATCGTCTTTTCAAAGTTCGGCCGCACATCGAACACTTCAACAACAAGTTTGCTGAAGTGTATGTGCCCCAAAGGGACATCTGTGTGGATGAGCCCTTAATCTGCCCAGCAAGAGGGCCAGGTACGGAATCAAGCTGTATAAACTTTGTGAGAGTACCTCAGGGTACACTCACAAGTTTAGAGTTTATGAAGGGAAGGACTCCCGGATTGAAGCCCCTGAATGCCCCCCTGTTCTGGGAGTGAGTGGGAAAATTGTGTGGGACTTGGTGCACCCACTGCTGGATAAAGGTTATTACCTGTACGCGGATAACTTTTATACCAGTGTCCCTCTCATCAAGTCCCTTTCTGCGCGACGTACCTGCGTAGCCTGCGGTACTGTCCGCAAAAATCAGAAGGCCTCCCAAAGATGCTAATTGGGCAGCTGCTCAGAAGGGGTGAGAGCAGAGCCCAATGTAGCGACCACCTGCTGGTGGTCAAGTACAAGGACAAGGGGAAGGTCCTTTTCTTGACCACCATACATGGTGATGGCAGCACCCTCAGCATTGTGCGAGGTTCCACTTCACAGGTCGGCAAACCAGACTGTGTAGTGGGGTACAACAAATACATGGGGGGAGTTGATCTCTCTGATCAAGTCCTCCAGCCGTAAGGTGCTTTGAGAAAGACCAAGGTATGGTATAAGAAGCTGGCCGTGCACATTGTACAGATGGCAATACACAGCGCTTTCCTTCTGTCACAATGTGCAGACCAGACTTCTACATCGTACCTTCACTTCCAGGAGACAGTTATCAAGGCCCTAATATTTGACAGCGGTGACGGAGCGGGCCCCAGTAATTCCGGAACTGAAGGACGTCGAATTATACCAGGCCAGCATTTCCCAGGGGAGATCCCTCACAGCGGAAAAAAAGGTAAGTCACAAAAGAGGTGCCGAGTATGTTATAAAAGGGGAATACGCAAGGACACCACTTACAAATGCGACACCAGCCCTGACAAACCTGGCCTGTGCATGAAAGACTGCTTCAAAAGGTACCATACTTGTTGGACATTTTCACTATTTAGGCACATCAGGGGCTCTGAGAGCGTCACATGACGCCCGCAGACCGTTCCATCAAAGTCTGCATTCAAAAGCGTCACTCCTTCCGTTCCGAGCCCTGACATGCGCCCAAACAGTAGTTTTCTCCAACACATGGGGTATCAGCGTACTCAGGAGAAATTGCACAACAACTTTTGGTGTCCAATTTCTCCTAGTACCCTCGTAAAATTAAAAATATTGCGGCTAAAAGATCGTTTTTGTGGGAAAAAAATGATTTTTTTTTCACGGCTCTACGTCATAAACTTTTGCAAAACATTTGGGGGTTCAAAGTGCTCACAACACATCTAAATAAGTTCCCTGAGGGGTCTAGTTTCCAAAATGGGGTCACTTGTAGGGTGTTTCCACTGTTTAGGCACATCAGGGGCTCTCCAAACGCGACATTGGGTCCGCTGTCAATTTCAGCGGGTTTTGCATTGAAAACGTCAATTGGCGCTCCTTCCATTCCGAGCCCTGCCGTGCGCCCAAACAATGGCTTTCCCCCACATATGAGGTATCGGCGTACTCAGTGGAAATTGCACAACAACTTTTGGAGTCCAATTTCTCCTAGTACCCTCGTGAAAATAAAAATATTGCAGCTAAAAGATCGTTTTTCTGGAAAAAAAATGATTTTTTTTTTCACAGCTCTACGTCATAAACCTTTGCAAAACACTTGGGGGGTCAAAGTGCTCCCCACACAGCTAAATAAGTTCCCTGAGGGGTCTAGTTTCCAAAATGGGGTCAGTTGTGGGGCGTTTCCACTGTTTAGGCACATCAGGGGCTCTCCAAATGCGACATTGGGTCCGCTGTCAATTCCAGCGGGTTTTGCATTGAAAACGTCAATTGGCGCTCCTTCCCTTCCGATCCCTGCCGTGCACCCAAACAATGGCTTTCCCCCACATCGTTTTTGAGGAAAAAAAATTATTTTGGCTTTACGTCATAAACTTTTTCAAAACAGTTGGGGGTTCAAAGAGCTCACCACACATCTAAATAAGTTCCTTAAAGGGTCTAGTTTCCAAAATGGGGTCACTTGTGGGGGGGGTTTCCACTGTTTAGGCACATCAGGAGCTCTCCAAACACGACATGGGGTCCGCTGTCAATTCCAGCGGGGTTTGCATTGAAAACGTCAATTGGCGCTCCTTCCCTTCCTGCCTTGCACCCAAACAATGGCTTTCCCCCACCTATGAGGTATCGGCGTACTTAATAGAAATTACACAACAACTTTTGGGGTCCAATTTCTCCTGGTACCCTTGTGAAAAGAAAAATTTTTTTGTCTAAAATAAAATTTTAGTGAAAAAAAGTTAAATGTTCATTTTTTCCTTTCACGTTCAATTAATTGCTGTGAAGCACATGAAGGGTTAATAAACTTCTTGAATGTGGTTTTGAGCATCTTGAGGGGTGTAGTTTTTAGAATGGTGTCACTTTGGGGTATTTTCTGTCATAAAGGCCCCTCAAAGTGACTTCAAATGTGATGTGGTCCCTAAAAAATTGGTTTTGTAAATTTTGTTGTAAAAATGAGAAGTCGCAGGTCAACTTTTAACCCTTATAGCTCCCTAACAAAAAAAATTTTGGTTCCAAAATTGTGCTGATGTAAAGTAGACATGTGGGAAATGTTATTTATTAACTATTTTGTGTGACATATCTCTCTGATTTAAGGGCATGAAAATTCAAAGTTTGAAAATTGTGAAATTTTCAACATTTTCGCCAAATTTCCGTTTTTTTCACAAATAAACGCAAGTGATATCGAAGAAATTTTACCACTATCATGAAGTACAATATGTCACGAAAAAACATTCTCAGAATCACTGGAATCCGTTGAAGCGTTCCAGAGTAATTACCTCATAAAGTGACAGTGGTCAGAATTGTAAAAGTTGGCCCGGTCATTAACGAGCAAACCACCTTGGGTTGTAAAGGGGTTAAAGTGTAAGTAAACTTTCAAATATTTTTTCTAATTATATCCAGCATTGAAAGTTACCGTAAATAAGCCGACCCGAATATAAGCCTAGGCAACTAATTTTACAACAAAAAACTGGGAAAATGTATTGACTCGAGTATAAGCCTGGAGTGGGAAATGCAGCAGCTACTGGTAGATTTCCCTATCCTGGTACGCATTGCCCACTCATCAACAATCCTGGTACACATGACCCCTCTCATCCCCAATCCTGATATGCATGACCCATCTCATCACCAATCCTGGTATGCATGGCCCCTCTCATCCCCAATCCTGGTATGCATGGCCCCTCTCATCCTCAATCCTGGTATGCATGGCACCCCTCATCCCCAATCCTGGTATACATGACCCCATCATCCCCAATCCTGGTATGCATGGCCCCTCTTATCCCCAATCATGGTATGCATGGCCCCGTCATCCCCAATCCTGGTATGCATGGCCCCATCATCCCCAATTCTGGTATGCATGGCCCCCTCGTTCCCAATCCTGGTATGCATGGCTCCCCTCATTCCCAATCCTGGTATGCATGACCTCATCATCCCCAATCCTGATATGCATGGCCCCTTCATCCCCAATCCTGGTATGCATGGCCCCTCAGTCCAGTCCTGGTATCCATGACCTCATCATCACCAATCCTGGTATGCTTGGCCTCCTCATCCCCAATCCTGGTATGCATGGCCCCATCATCCCCAATCCTGGTATGCTTGGCCTCCTCATCCCCAATCCTGGTATGCATGGCTCCCCTCATTGCCAATCCTGGTATGCATGGCCCCATCATCCCCAATCCTGGTATGCATGGTCCCCTCATCCCCAATCCCGGTATGCATGACCTCATCATCCCCAATCCTGGTATGCATGACCTCATCATCCCCAATCCTGGTATGCATGGCACCCCTTATCCCCAATCCTGGTATGCATGGCCCCATCATCCTCAATTCTGGTATGTATGGCCCCCCTATCCTGGTTTACATTGCCCCCCATCACTGCACACATTAAAAAAATAAACACTCATACTCACCTTCCTCCCCTCTGCACCAGCGCTGCTCCTGTTCTGCCAGCAGCAGCTTGCCTCTGGATCTGAGCAGCGCATGACATCACTGCCATGGGCGTGGAGAAGGGTGAATATTCATTTTCCTTTAGCAGCAGGCACACATGGTAGCTGCAGCAGCCAGCTACTGCGTGTGCCCGCCCCGCTCCGCCACCTCAACCTCCCCCCTACTATCCACCACCGAACTATGTACATACTCGAGTATATACCCGAGTATAAGTCGAGGGGGGCTTTTTCAGCCTAAAAAATGGGCTGAAAAAGTGAGCTTATACTTGAGTATATACAGTACTTAACATTGCAAATCACTTAAGCTTTTTACCTTCAGTCCTGTAAAAACTTGCACTTAAGTGGCCTAAAACCACAGCTTACTCCTTAGGCTATGTTCACACATAGTGTTTTTGCAGTTTTTTTTATACATATTGTCAGCTGCGTTTTACAGTACCAGCAAAGTCAATGAGATTTCAGAATTGTTTTTTTTTTTCCTGACTGTTTTGCAAAATGCAGCATGTCACTTCTTTCAGCGTTTTTGCAGCGTTTTTCACCTACTGAAAGCAAGAAACGCAGGTCTCAGGTTTTGCTGCGTTTTTGGTGCCAAAACATGAGGAAGTTGAATCAGCTTATTTTTTTATGCACTAAACTTTATCAGCATGCACAAGAGACAAATGTACCTGGTAAAAACGCAGCAAAAACTCATCAAAACCTGCTTTTTTGGGAATGCTTTGCCTGCAGAAAAAAAAATGCTGCAAAAACGCAACGTATGAACATAGCCTTAGGGTTCACTCAGATGTCAGTGTTTCACACACACATGCCCTATCTGTTTTTTTTTTCCAGACAGAATTAGTACTGATCAGAGTTTGAGCCGAGTGTAATTACCGTCATTGATCTGATTCGAGAATCATCACTCGTGTGCCCTAAGAAAATTATACTGTCCTGTTCATTGGTTTTATATGATCGCACAGCGGTGCCACAACGATAGAACCGGGCTTCCATGGTCCTCATCACTACATGATTGTTGTGATGAGAACTTTGTATAGAATGGTGGCTGAGCATGGCGTGGTGTGGAAGAACCAAAATCTAGTAGTCATGGGATCCCTGGCGATCTTACATTTATCACCTATTTGTCCTATTACATGCGTGTTATTTTTTTTTTCTCCCTGTGGTGAATCCCTTTTGGCCTTAAGGCCCCGTCACACTTAGCGATGCTGCAACGATCCCGACAACGATATGACCTGTCAGGGATCGTTGCTGCGTCGCTATGTGGTCGCTGGTGAGCTGTCAAACAGGCAGGCTCACCAACGATCAGGGGAGCAGCGACATCGTGGAAAGAATCTTTCCACGATGTCCTGCTCCTGGTTACCAGCCTGCTGCTGAAGCAGGAGCAGGCTGGTAACCATGGTAAACATCGGGTTACTAGGGGCACACGCGCACCTAGTAACCCGATGTTTACCATGGTTACCACTCTGCTACAGTGAGCGGGAGGTTACCGCTCACTTTAGCAGGCTCGTAACCATGATAAACAACGGGTTACTAGGTGCGCGTGTGCCCCTAGTAACCCGATGTTTATCATGGTTACCAGCCTGATCGCTGCTCCCGCTGGTCACACACAGCGATGTGTGCTGACCAGCGGGAGGGCAACGACCAAAAAATGGTCCAGGACACTTTGCAGCGATCAGCGACCTCACAGCAGGGGCCTGATCGCTGCAAAGTGTCACACATAGCGACATCGCTGGTGAGGTCGCTGTTGAGTCACCAAAACCGTGACACAGCAGCGATCTCGCTATGTGAGACGGGGGCTTTAGTACTAAGGCTGGATTTGGACTATGTGGCACATTTTGGAAAATGCTATAAAAAAAAAATATGCATATAAAAAGTAGCAAAATATAAAACGCCAAGAAAGCCTTTAAAAAAATAGTAAAAAGTTGAACCATTTGAAATAATTGTGTTTGAAGGACTAAACCATTCCTCTGCTTGGTATAAACTTGGCAACTCCTCTCGTAATCCTGGAATCAGGAGTGGAGATGCCAAAATGAAATGCAAGGAGCTAATTTAGCAATGAGCCATGATGCAGCCATTGCAGGGAGTTCAGGGATTAGCATTACTCACAAGCAATCGCAGAGATTAACATTGAGTGCATAATTCCATAAATGGAGGATTGAAAGCTGAAAATTAAACAAAACCTAAAAGTACTTAAAATGATTATCAGAAATTGAAACAAAAATATTGACAGATGATGTCAAATTAACTTTTTTCCTAGTTCAATGACACAAACAGAACCAGTTGTTATTTTATATGTAATGTTATATTAATTATTTCATTGCCTGCCCTGCCCTGGAGTGTTATGGTAAAACATTCTTTACAGGTAGCCAAGAAATTAAATTGCAGGTAATAGCTCCAGCCTCGTGCACTAGATGTACGTTCACACTGCAGAGGGAGTGTCATTTTTCTATAAAAAGGGTTCATGATTACATATTACATCGTGTACATGCTGGCCTCTGTGGACAGCCGTATACGCTCTGTCTGACCCTGTATACAGGGAAGCAGTTTTATGCCCTGCTGGAATGAGGCTTTTTTTTGGGGGGTGAAAACAAAAGGCACAGAGCTTAGTGGTTGCAATCACCATAAGTCCCACAAGCTTAACAGTTACTGTCTCTGAAGGGGCTCAATACTTGGCACTTGGAGGGCACAGAACATTTGTTGCATGTGACGCGCCCCCTGGGCCATGTTGTTAGGGAATTACCCGGAGCCGGATCAGATGGGGGTTGTAGTCTCCGAGTGGCGGTGACCCGGTCCGTGCCCAGGGTGTCAAACTCAGTGTGTGGCAGTCTTTACAGATGTTGTTAAAGGTCCTTAATGTCGACTACGCCACCCGTTGATTTGCGGTCACAAGGCCGCCGCTGCAGAAGGGTCCGCTGAGGCTGGTTGTGTGTGTGCAGCTCTGGTAGTATAACCCCCAACGGGAGAGGTATAGCCTCAGGGGGTCAGATGTAGAGGATGGTAGTTGTGCAGGTGCAGAAGAGCTAAGCAAGAAGACTCAGAGTCGGGCTGTGCAGTTCAGGGGTTTTTACTTACGGGTGTTCTTATGGTCACTCTGGCCTGAAGCGACCACCCGAGCCGTGCTGCGTCCACCAGGTCCTGGACTCGGCCAACCCCCAAGTAATTCTGGAGCGTGGTCCTGAGCTCCTGTCTGACTTTCCCTCTCTTCTGGCCGTTCTCACCAGGGATCCACCTATGTCCGGCTCCCTCGGGTCTCTTGGTGGGTACACCTCTTCTGGGTTCCCTGACCCTATACTTGGTCTGCCTTCCTGGTGGATTTGGTGAGGGTCGTGGCAGATCCTGCCCACGACCTCCGGTCTCTGGCTAAGGTGTGCTTTTCTCTCTGCCAGCTTGGGATCCGGTACCCTAGGTGCCAACCCTTCACCCTGTTGCTTGTATTCTGGGGTCTTGGGGTTCCTTCTCCTTCTCTCTGGGTCCTTCTGACTCCTCTCTCTCTCTTGGCCTTGGAGCTGGGCCTAGCCGGAACCACAACTCCCTGTCAGCCCTTCTGGCTGAGCTTCTCTGCTCTGCTCCTCTGACTCTACAAAAGACTGACTCACTCTACAAAAGACCCTGTCCTAAGATGGTGCCCACCTTATATACTCCCTCTATGTGTGAGCTCAGGTGACCAGCACCCAATGAGCTCCTAGCTTTACCCAGACTGCTCCCCCTATCTGCCCCTACACTACTGGGATGTTCCACCCCCCCCTCCCACTCCAGCCAGGGACAGACGCAGTCGTACCTGCACATAAACTGGTGGGAGTACCGTCGATCTGTCCCCCGGAAATGGGATGTATGTAGTGCATGCAGCCTACTAGCTCAGTTCCACACTCCATCCTTACCCGGGAGTGGAATACCACACCTCTGGCTTGAGGTGTAATACCCCTGTAGCAGCCGAGTCCTCAGGGTGCTACACATGCATCATAGTTCTTTAGTTGATGCCTTAAGGTCAGGATGCGTGCCCTGAAGGCTGCCAGCTCCTGCCTTAACCTATAGCTTTACAGGACATGGTTCCTTATTACAAAATGCCCACAAATACTTGCTCTTTCTGGGCGTTGCACTTGTATGGGGTGCCTTGACCCACCAGGGATGTTTGCAAACATGTTACCTTACGATGTATTCCGTTTAACACAATTCAAGTTCATATTTCTTAAATTGAGACACAGCCTCTATAAGAGTAACACGTAGGTCCAAATTTATTAAGACTGGCACTATACACATCAGTATTAATGGACAAGACTGTGGGAGTAAGATGTGCTTAATTTATTAAGAAGTGGATGCCACTTGAGTTAGGTGCATCTCACAAGTGCCATGCAATGCAGGCAGAAATATACTCCAATTGGTGACTAATGTCATGCAATATAATTTAGTCAAACATAGGGAATGTGCTCACGGTGTCTTTTAGACGCCTACCTACCAGTCGAGCTTTGGATGATTTGGGAAAAACGCTGGCTGTGTATTTCCTGAATTGTATTCTGTGGCATGTTGCCGGTCATTTTTGCGGCAGATTTTTGTTTATATAAACTGTATGCAGCTTCCGTTTGGATCACTTTTTTTTTAGCCCTTCACGGCTTTTAAAGCCTTAAAGAGGTTGTCCACTACTTTTACACTGATGGCCCAATAATAGGATAGGTCATCAATGTCTGATCGGCCGGGGTCCGATACCCGGCACCCCCGTCGATCAGCTCTTATCTGTGGCGGCGGCTGCTGGCTGGAAGTACTTACTATTGATTTGAATAGTAGGCGGATGTGAATTACCCTGCAGCAGCTACTTCAAGTAGAAGGCCAGCTCCGCAAGTAAGCACATCCGGCGCCACCACTGATAATAGCTGATCGGCGGGGGTGCCTGGTGTCGGATCTCGGCTGATCAGACATTGATCAGTCCTCTACTTCTCTAATGTCAATGCAATGGCATCACTGCAGCCTGTAGCTAATCATTTGTTTGCTGAACTAACCGGTGTCTGCTGTAAGCATAACAAATTCTTCTCTGATGCTGTTCACACAACAAAGGCTGCTGCTGTAGTGCAAATTCTCCCTACCAGCAAGTATTCAGTATACCTGTTCATCACTGCTGCCTATGTCTTTGCCAACGACCCTCTATGTCCACACTACTGGCTCTGAGTCTTCTGGTGTTTCCTGTTCCACTAGTCTGGCTGCCATCCAGCATAACCTGCTGGCCTGGTCCTTCCTGAACAACGTGCTATCCAGCAAGTCCTGCTTGCTATGCCATCTCCTTTGGTCTGTATTGCTCATCCTGACCTACGGCTTATAGAATCTACCTCACCAGGTGAGCCCATAACTTATGCTCATATAAAGAGAAACATCCCTTCCATCTATTGGAGGCAAATATCCAGAAATCTTCAACAAAGGGTCTTAGGCTGGGACTATAGGGAGACATGTCAAATGACAGCAATTCTCAATTATCTTGTACAAGTAAAAACGCTCATGTAACTTATCAGCGTTCTGTCATTTGACTGTTTTTAATCTTTAGTTTGGCTAAAAAAGAAAAGTGAAGAGGCAAATGATTTTCTGCTGTATACAGCTGGGCTCATGCTGCAGCAGCCAAGATTGCAGCTTCGATCGACCCTGGCTGTTTATCTCGTTACACGCAGCGGTCAACAGAAACCGTGGCATGTAAGGAGTTTGCCAGAGGGCAAGTTCTCCCTCTGTCACCTCAAACTCTGCAAGAAAAAAAACTCTGTGGGGGTGCCAATAGGTCACCTACAGATCCAGACGCTTAACAATGACCTCTGGATCTGTCAAGTAGAGAAGCCTGTTAGATCCTGCTTGAGGCAGGTTTTAATATACTGTATGTCAGTATAACACTGACGGGCAGGTATAATATATTGCACTACGTAAAGCCATAAACAATAAAAAAAAAACCTCTAGATTAGTTTTTCTTTAGCCTTGCTGCTAAAAAAATGGAATAAAAATGATCAAAAAGTAATATCTAATAAAAAATGATACCAATGAAGACTGTTCCGCAAAGAAAAAGCCTTTACGCAACTCTCACTAGTAAAGTTTAAAAGTTACAGGTTTCAGAAAATGGTGACCAACGGTGAGCCGAATTATGCATCATTACAAACACTTTCAGATCTCACCTCCCAGCAGTTAGTGTGCATATGTGAGAAATGTGAGAGCTGACAGCACTATGAGATGAGATCTGGAAGTGTTTGTAATGAAACATAACTCAGCTCTGCTATATCTCTACATAGCACATACAGCGATCAGTGAGGAGAGGAGGGAGTGTTCTTTTCTCCCCTGCATGACGCCGCTTGTATTTCTTCCAACCTCATGCAGGGGAAGAAGTACACGCCCCTAGAGTCAAATCTCTAGGTAACGCCCAGTTGAACTATAACATAAATTGTAACCTGAAATTTACAAGCTAATATCTCCCCAACAGAGAGGAGAAATTAAAAAATAAAAACAAAGTTTTAATCAGATCTGCAACCACTGTTCCATGATGTGGCCAGTTTAACATGCTCAAACTGGTGAAAAATCCTCTTTAAAAGGTAATGAGTAATCACAACGTCTAACAGTTCCAGCAAAGTGAATGGGATTTATAGCTATCTTAGGCCTACAGTGTTTTTTATTTTATGCTGCATGAACTGACCTGCGGTCCATTTTTTAAATCCCCATCGTGTCAATCTCTCTTGCGGGAATGCTGTGTTTTATGTGCAGATTTCTCCCCTCCAATTGCAACGATGTGGAAAATCCGCAGGTAAAAAACGCATTTATCCCGCACATGACTGTATCAATAAAGTTTTGTCAAAGCCAAATATCAGGAAGTATCTAAAATAAGACCGTTTTACTTAAAATATAAAATACTAAATAGACATAGAAACCACAGAGTCAAAAACACTATAAAAACGCATGTGAAAAAAACCCCGTAAGTAACTTAATTTACCAAATAGGTGAAGAAACTCTGCAACATGAAAAACTCACCAAATACTCATCATGGGTATGGAGTTTTAAAGGGGTTGTCCACTACTCAGACAACCCATTCTGAATCCCTGTTTCTCCTCAGTAAAAAAAATAATAACACTTATGCTCACCTCCAGTGCAGTTCTAGCAATGTCGGCACTGGCTCTCCCAGGGATCGCGTGACATTATGTCCTTTCCTTTGACGTAATAGGCTGTGTGCACACTGTGCGTGTGTGGTGCATTTTCACGGCGTTTTTTTGCCGCGCGGAAATGGGCCAAAAATGCTAGGGAATTCTTGTGCCAGCTAATGCAATGATAATCCTGAAGTGCTGTACAAATGATCAGGAATTTTCCTGTCAGGGTTATCATTGCTTTTAAATCTGCAGCATATCAATTCTTTGTGCGTTTTTGCCGTGTTTTTCACTCATTGACTTCAATTGAGTCAGTCAAATCCACAGCAAAAACGCAAGTATAAAAATATTTGCGGATTTGCTATGAATTTTTTGCTGCATATTTAACCTACTCAATTCAAGTCAATGAGTCAAAAACGAGTCAAAAATGCACAAAGAATTGCTCGCGGGAGACTACTCCTCCCATCAGCCTACAGCTGATCATCAGCTGATTGAACTCCAGTGACTTCACTCCCGGCAGCTCAGCGCTGTACACTGACAGGAGTGATTGCACTCCTGTCAGTGTATAGCTGGCTGTCTTCTACACTGTGTTCCAAATTATTATGCAAATAATATTTTCTTAGATTTTCCCAAATTACCTATATGAATTGCAGTCATTGTAATTTTCCAGTCAAATAACTATTAGAGTACAATTGAAAGGTTTTTGTACAAACTGCCTATGACAACAGTATATTTTTTAAAAAATAAAACACAAACTGCACTCAAAATGCATGTTCCAAATTATTATGCACAGCAGAGTTTTCAACTTTTTCATTTTAATAAAGAACAAAAAAATTGTCATTTTTGAAATTATAAGCATTAGCAGGTTATTACAAACTGAAATCAAACAGTTTTCAACTCAAAACTTTATTCTAGGTGATGTCACATTTGCACATAGGACCCCTTGTTCGAAAGGAGCTTCTGAACTCTCTCGTCCATTGAATTTGTCAGGTTTTGGATGGTTTCTACTTCAATTGTTTTGCATGAGGACAGACTACCCTCCCAGAGCTGTTGTTTGATGTGAACTGCCTCCCGCCATCATAGACACTCCTTTTGATGATGCTCCAGAGGTTCTCAATGGGGTTGAGGTCAGGGGAGCATGGCTGCCACACCATAAGTTTGTCCGCTTTTATGCCCATAGCAGCCAGAGATGCAGATGTGCTATGTGCAGCATGAGACGGGGCATTATCATGCATGAAATGATCTTGCTGTGGAATGCACGGTTCTTCTTCTTGAACCATGGAAGGAAGTGCTGTTTGAGAAACTCAACATACATTATAGAGTTCATCTTTACCCCTTCAGGGATCCTAAAAGGGCCGACAATCTCTCTCCCCATGATTCCAGCCCAAAACATTACTCCACCTCCTCCTTGTTAGGGCCGTAGCCGTGTTTGCATGGGGTGTCCATCAACCAGCCATCCTCCACTCCATCCATCTGGACCATCGAGATCATTTCATGCATGATAATGCCCCGTCTCATGCTGCACATAACACATCTGCATCTCTGGCTGCTGTGGGCATAAAAGGGGAAAAACTTATGGTGTGGCCCCCATGCTCCCCTGACCTCAACCCCATTGAGAACCTCTGGAGCATCATCAAAAGGAGTGTCTATGATGGCAGGAGGCAGTTCACATCTAAGCAACAGCTCTGGGAGGGTATTCTGTCATCATGCAAAACAATTGAAGCAGAAACCATCCAAAACCTGACAAATTCAATGGACGAGAGAGTTCAGAAGCTCCTTTCGAACAAGGGGTCCTATGTGCAAATGTAACATCACCTAGAATAAAGTTTTGAGTTGAAAACTGTTTGGTTTCAGTTTGTAATAACCTGCTAATGCTTATAATTTCAAAAATGACCATTTTTTTGTTCTTTATTAAAATGAAAAGGTTGAAAACTCTGCTGTGCATAATAATTTGGAACATGCATTTTGAGTGCAGTTTGAGTTTTTTATTTTTAAAAAAATATACTGTTATCATAGGCAGTTTGTCCAAAAACCTTTCAATTGTACTCTAATAGTTATTTGACTGGAAAATTACAATGACTGCAATTCATATAGGTAATTTGGGAAAATCTGAGAAAATATTATTTGCATAATAATTTGGAAAACAGTGTAGAACAGCTAGTGATTGCTGATCTGACTGCTCTAGAAGTGACCCAGATCTTTGTGAGACACTGTGGATGATGTTATCATATCGGACAATTGAGGGATATGTTTGTTTTTTTATTTTTTTTTTACAGGTGACAATGGCTTCAGCGGATTAGGTGTTAGATGAGTATACTGTGTTTTTTATTATTAAATAAATGATTAAAACCGTGTGGAATTTTATTTCAAATAAAAGATTTTATTCTTGCCGTGTCTTTATTTCCAAACCTTTACTACAGGGTTAGTAATGGGGGCATCTATAAGACGACCTCCATTACTAACCTGGAATTCAAGTCAGCTGCCAATACAAGGCTGATATGAACCCCAACCCTATTACCCCACTTGCCACCGCACCAGGGTGAGTGGGAAGAACCGAGGCCAAGCGCCAGATCTGGCGCATCTTATGGATGCGCCATTTCTGGGACCGCTGAGAGCTGATATTCTTAGCCTCGGAGGGGGCCAGGGGCCATGGATCTTAACACTATGTAGATGGTATTTCAAGAAATCCCATGTCCACTAAACATGCATCTGAGGCTCAGCTCTTAACACTATGCTGTAACATCTGGCCGCTGCATAAATACGCAGCGTCAAACCCGCAGCATTTCCTGCTCATGGGCACGTACCCAAACTCACCCTCAGCATGTCAATTTCTGTAGCTATGTGCACGGCAACCTAATATTATATATTTTTTTTATATTACGTCATTATTTCTTATGTCTTTTTGCTGCAATTCTTGTAATCGGCAGCAAATGAGATAAAAAACGACTCATGTATGTACACCCTTAGTCACAAAGTAGCGTGTTTTTGTTTCACATCTGAAAAAAAAAGTACTGTTTTTTTTACCCTTCACCTTTCAGTGTGCCAGCTTTTATTATCTGTGTACCATCTGGTTTTCCACTCCTTCATGACATATGACGTATATTTATGTCATATGTCATGTCCCTGCCTTTGATGCGGGCTCCAGCGCTGAGCCTGCATTTGTCCCTGCACTTGATGGCTGATTTAATCAGTTGACATGTGCCTTTAAGAGCCGCGCGGGTGGGATGGGAGCTCCACCCCCAGCTCTTAACCAGTTAAATCCCACTGTCAATCTCTCATTTAACATGCGCCAGCCAGAAGCACGTCACAAATCCCGCCCATTGGCGCCCCTGTCATGTGATTGTGGGGCGCTGATGGGTTGTCATGACAGCTGGAGGTCTGCAGAAGACCCTTGTGACTGTCATTGTGAATCTCCTATGAACGTCAGTCTGTGGCCGGCGTTCATAGGTTGTGATTTCTGCTATACATAGCAGTGCTGAAGCCCAGGCACAGCACAGGCGACCGGACGATCACAGCTTCAAGTCTCCTAAGTGGACTACTAAAGAAAGTAAAAAGTCCCAAAAAACGTTTTTAAAATATAAAAAAAAAAAAAAACAAACACAAAAGTTCAAATCACCCCCCTTTTGCCCCATTGAAAATAAAATTATAAAAAAAACATATTTAGTATCGCTGATTTCAGAAACACCCGATCTATCAAAATATAAAGTAAATTAATTAGATCGGTAGACCGCACAACGGGAAAAAAATCAAAATGCCAGAATTACGTTTTTTTTGGCCACCACATCGCAATAAAATGCAATAACGGGCGATCAAAACATTGTATCTACCCCAAAATGGTATCAATAAAAACGTGCAAAAAATAAGCCGTTACCCAGCCCCCGATCACGAAAAATTGAGACGTTACGGGTCTCGGAAAAATGATGACAAAGGCAAAAAAAAAATTTTTTCATACAAATGTAGGAATTTTTTTTTCACCACTTAAATAAAAAATAAACTATATACATGTTTGGTATCTGCGTGCTTGTACTGACATGGGGAATCATATTACAGATCTGTTTTAGCATTTAGTGAACATGGTAGGTAAAAAAAACCTAAAAACAATTGTGGAATTGCACTTTATTTGCAGTTTCAGCGCACTTGGAATTTTTTATCGTTTTTCAGTGCACTATATGGTAAAATCAATGGTGTTGTTCAAAAGTACAACTCATCCCGCAAAAAACAAGCCCTCATACGGCCATAGTGATGGAAAAATAAAAAAGTTATGGCTCTGGGAAGAAGGGGAGCAAAAAATGGAAATGAAAAAAAACGGAAAATGGCCGGGAGGTGAAGGGATTAAAAAAAATTGCCACACGGCATCCATCTACGGCTGAAATTTTGAAAATAACAACCTCGCTGATTGCGCTACTCGTCATAAAAAACCCAACTGGATGACCATCTGTGTGTGAACAGCGCCATACGCCAACTCACAGACAGGCTGAATAAGGCTGCGCTCATTATTTACTGACAGATCGACGGACGCCATGACGAAAAAATGACGCTATCAGTATAGCGTCTGATTACTCCGACCGACACCGTGTAGGGGTGTCCTTAATAAACATCGAGATGTTATGAGTGTCCATATCTAAGTGTTTTGACCACTTTTCATAACTCTACTATGAGCAGTTCAGTGATTACACTCGCAATAACATGACTGCTCCTTTATATGAGGTAAGAGCCGTCAGGTGTAACGACTGACACATTCTAGTGAGGAGGCTGTGAGGTAAGACGCTCATTTTCCTGTCAGATTAAGCAGGAATGATGACGGCGAAACCTCAATCCTCTCAGAGCTATAACTGCGCCATAGGCGGCGCGGCTTTATACCCGCGCGGTGGGCGTGGCTATGAAAGAGGCGGGAAAGTTCACTTCTTCCCTCACTGACCGTTGGCGCCAAAACTCCCTGTCAGCGCGGTTTGTACCTGGCAGCTGGTTGTCATGGAAACAGCAGCCTGAGGCGATGAATGTAACACTTAGCCTAATGGTGACTCCCAAGATCAGTGGGTACAGGGGAAGTATGTGTATAAGCACAGAGGTGTCTGTGAGAGGAGGCGTCATCGCACAGGAGGTGACACAATAGGTGGAAGAGCCTGAGGTAACATTATGGTGAGCACTAGATATGACAAGATGGCACCATGAGGTAGTTACTATTACAGCCATGTAGTATAGATGGGGGACGTAACACGTGAGGTAAATAGCGGAGCTATAAGGGATGGAAAGTTATAATGTTACACTTACACAGATACCAGGCAGACCCGAGCAAGGCAGGGACGAGGGGTAGGCACCTGCCTAGGGCGCTGCGTCTCCCAGAGGCGCGCAGTTGTAAAAAGAATAAATATAATGGTGCTGAATGCTTGCGTCCGCCTGGCACTTTCCTCTGGCCGCATGCATTCTGCACAATGATGGCTGACACCGCTCACGCTTCTCTCCTGCGCCCCGGCCGTCGCTCCTTCCCTGCACTCAATCGTATTCGCATCTTTCGGAGATGGCGGCCGTGGTGTACAGGGATTAGGGGAGTATAAGCTTTTTTTTTCTCATTATTTTGCCATTAAGGGAGGGACCTGACAGGAGGGGCTGCAGCAGGACTTGATATGTGGGGCTGTAGGGGGACCTGATATGGGGCTGCGAGGGGACCTGATAGGAGGGGCTGCAGCGGGGACTTGATATGTGGGGCTGTGGGGGGACCTGATCTGTGGGGCGACCTCATACGTGGTGCAGTGGGGGGACCTGATACGAGGGGCTGCGGGAGGGCCCTGATATGATGGGCTGCGATACAAGGGGCTGCGGGGGGACCTGACATGAGGGGCTGCGGGGGGACCTGATATGAGGGGCTGCGGGGAGACCTGACATCATATGACGGGCTGCGGGGGAACCTCATATGAGGAGTTGTGGGGGGCCATGATGAGCGGGGTGATTTGATATGAGGGGCTGCGAGTGTACATGATATGAGGGGCTGTGGTGGGATCTGATAATAGGAGCTGGGGGACATGAAATAAGGGGCTGCGGGGGGACATGATATGAGGGATATTATATGAGGAGCTGTGGCGGACATTATACCTGGGCTGAGGGGACATCATACAGTATAGGGGGCTGTGGTAACCATACTGAATAGGGGGCTGTGGTGGATATACTGTATGGGTGTTGTGGGAGACATTATACTGTATATAAGTGGCTGTGGGGGCCATTATATTGTTTTGGGGATGGGGGGGTCCATCATACTGTATAAGGGGGCTGTGGTGGTGACTGTACTATATAATGGGTGGGCTGTGGTGGACATCATACTGTATTGGTTGCTGTGGTGACCATCGTACCATGTGAGGAAGGGGTACAGCTTGGAGATAGCAGTGTGATGGACGGTATGAGGGCATAGTGTGAAGCGGGGGCACAGAATGGAGATGGGGCAGTGTGAAATGGGAGAATAGTATGGAGAGAGGTTATTATGGCTGGGGGACAGTGTGGAGATATAGAGAATGTAAGGGAAAACAGTGGAGAGGGGACAGCCATGGTATAGGCTGTGGCTCATAAGGGCGGTCAGTGTGGTGGTTATAGCTCATTAAGGAAAACAGTGTGGAATCAGAGAAAATGTCATCTATAAGGTACCTGGATGTAAATGTTTTTGTGTGATCTTGCCTGCGTATCATCAGTCCTGTGGTTCCTATATGATCCTCAGTCTCCCAGTATCTCCTTACCATTGTTAAGGACATACTGGGAGTTGTAGATTCAGGCAATTCAAATGTGTATGAGGCTGACTTGACTTTGCAGTTGATTGCTGTACTAAGTTTGGTTCTTATCTTGTACTGATTGTGGTTCTGGTTACACATTCATGTACTGATGATGGTTTTGGTGATGTATTCATGTACTATTGATGGGTGTTCTATTCATGTAGTTCTGATGATTTTAGTTTTGTATTTATATACTGATAATGGTTCTGGTGATGAATACATTACTAGAACCACCATCACTCTATTAATACATCACCAGAGCCACCATCAGTGCATGAATACGTCACCAAAACCACCAACCATCAGTTTTGTTGCAAGCAGGGGAAATCAGAAGGTGAGTATAATGTTTATTTTTTTACCATTTTTTTACTATTAACTTGGTCACACTAAATAAGTCCATGCCGGTTGCATTGATTTATATAGTGTGACCAAGTTGTCAAGCACTTTTCCAAGTGATGCTAAAATCGCTTGGAAAAGCGCTTGACAACCCGCATGCGAAATCGCATGTGAAAAACGCGGGACATACGCTTGTCCCTGGCAGAAAAACGCATGTAAAATCCGCATGCGTTTTTTCTGCCAGGGAGATGCAGAAACGCTCAGGAAAAAATACGGAGCATTCCTGCATCGTGGGCACGTAGCCTAAGGGTTAAAAGTTGACCAGCGATTTCTCATTTCTACAACAACATTTACAAAACCATTTTTTTTAGGGACCACACCACATTTCAAGTAACTTTGAGGGGTCTATCTGACAGAAAATACCCAAAGGTGACACCATTCTAAAAACTGCACCCCTCAAGGTGCTCAAAACCACATTCAAGAAGTTTATTAATCATTCACGTGCTTCTCAGCAATTAATCGAATGTGAAAGGAAAAAATTAACATTTAACTTTTTTTCACTAAAATTTTACTTTAGACCCCAATTTTTTATTTTCACAAGGGTAACAGGAGAAATTGAACCCTAAAAGTTGTTGTGCAATTTCTCCTAAGTACGCTGATACCCCATATATGGGGGAAAGCCATTGTTTGGGCGCACGGCAGGGCTCGGAAGAGAAGGAGCATCCTTTGATGTTTTCAACGCGAAACTCGCTGGAATTGACAGTGGACACCATGTCGCGTTTGTAGAGCCCCTGATGTGCCTAAACAGTGGAAACCCCCCACTAATGACCATATTTTGGAAACTAGACCCCTTAAGTAACTTATTTAGATGTGTGGTGAGCACTTAGAACCCCCAAGTGTTTCGCAAAAGTTCATGACGTAGAGCCGTGAAAAAAATTTTTTTTTTCCACAATAATGATCTTTTACCTTCAATTTTTTTATTTTCACGAGGGTAACAGGAGAAATTGGACCCCAAAAGTTGTTGTGCAATTTCTCCTGAGTATGCTGATACCCCATATATGGGGGAAAGCCATTGTTTGGGCGCACGGCAGGGCTCGGAAGGGAAGGAGTGACGTTTTGGAATGCAGACTTTGATGGAATGGTCTGTGGGCGTCATGTCGCATTTGCAGAGTCCCTGATGTGTCTGAACAGTGGAAATGCCCAACAAGTGCCCCCTTTTTGGAAACTAGACCCCCAATGAATTTAACTAGATGTGTGGTGAGCCCATTGAACCCCCAGGTGCGTCACAGAAAATTATAATGTTGACTTGTGAAAATAAAAAAAAAACACATTTTTTCCACAAAAATGTTAAAATATTTTCACAAAGGTAACAGGAGAAAGTGGACCTCAAAGTCTGTTGTACAATTTCTCCTGAGTACGCTGATACCCCATGTATTGGAGAAAATTACTGTTTGGGAACATGTAAGGGCTCGGAAGGGAAGGAGTGATGCTTTTGAATGCAGATTTTTTTATGATGATTTTATAATGTAGAGTCATATGTCAGTTGTGTAGGACAACCTGACGAACACTACACAACTGACGTATGACAACCTGACTAACACTATGTCAGTTGTGTAGTGTTCGTCAGGTTGTCATGCGTCAGAAATTAATTTAGTAGTGCATGGAAGTATGGTACCTTCTGAAGCAGTCTTTCATGCACAGGCCAGGTTTGTCGGGGCAGGTGTCGCATTGATAAGTGGTGACCTTGCGTTTTCCCCTTTTGTAACACACTTGGCACCTCTTTTGTGACTTACCTTTTTTCCTGTTTGAGGGATCTCCCCTGGAAAAACCTGGCCTGGTACAATTCGAGGTCCTTCAGTTCTGGAAGTACTGGGGCCCGCTCCTTCACCACTGCCATATATCAGGGCCTTTATCACTACCTCCTGGAACCAAAGTTACGACGTAGAAATCTGGCCTGCACATTGCGATAGAAGGAAAGCGTTGTGCATTGTCATCTGTATGATGTGCATGGCCAGCTTCTTGTACCACACCTTGGCTTTTATCAAAGCACTTTACGGCTGGAGGACTTGATCAGAGAGATCAACTTCCCCCATGTACTTGTTGTACCTCAGTACATAGTCTGGTTTTACGACCTGTGTAGTGGTACCTCGTAAAGTGCTGAGGGTGCTGCCATCACCATGTATGGTGGTGAAGAAAAGAACATTCCTCTTGTCCTTGTACTTGACCACCAGTAGGTGGTTGCTACATTGGACTCTGCTCTCACCCCTTTTGAGCATCTGCCCAGTTAGCGTCTTTGGGAGGCCTCTCTGATTTGTGCGAACAGTACCGCAGGCTGTGGTACCTCGCGCAGAGAGGGACACTGGTATAAAAGTTATCCACATAGAGGTGATAACCTTTATCCAGCAGTGGGTGCAACAAATCCCACACAATTTTCCCACTCACTCCCAGATCCTTGGGACATTCAGGGGGTTCAATCCGGGAGACCTTCCCTTCGTAAACTCTAAACTTGTGAGTGTACCCTGAGGTACTCTCACAAAGTTTATACAGTTTGATTCTGTACCTGGCTCTCTTACTGGGCAGATACTGCCAGAATCCAAGCCGCCCCTTAAAATGGATTAAGGCCTCATCCACGCAGATGTCTGTTTGGAGCACATACATTTCAGCAAACTTGTAGTTCTCTATGACCGGCCGAACTTTGAAAAGACGATCAAAGTTCGGGTCATTGCGTGCAGGACACCTTGCATTATCATTGTAATGCAAGAACTTGTGGATGGCCTCAAAACGTCTCGGGGTAATGGCCATTAGGAACACTGGAGTGTTATACAAAATGTCAACACTCCAGTATTGCCAAACTTCTGGCTTCTTCAGGATCCCCATATGAAGAACCAGGCCCCAAAACTTCATAATTTCTACTTCGTCTACAGGAGACCAGTTAGAAAATGATGAAGAGGGTTTTTTTGTTCCAAAAATTGATGAGCATATAAATTAGTTTGGCCCACCGTGAGGTTTACAAAATCCTTAGAGAAAAAGACTTTGAAAAAGTCTATTTCTGTGAGGCCGATGGTATCAAACTTGATTTCTGATTCCGCCACGAAATCGAGAATCAGTGGCTCATAATTTTCGGGGGGTGAGGTCCATACGGGGTCAGTAGTGGGGGGCGCTTCATCTTCTCTCCTGGGATGACTGCGGGGCAGTTCAGCAGCACCTGAGGAGGAAGAGGAGGTGGAAGAAGAGGAGGACAACGATGAACAGTCTGAAAAATAAAGAAAGGTGGGATCCTCTCCCTCGCTGTCAGTGTCGGAGGCAAGAAAAGCATATGGCTCCTCCGCTGAATAGCGAGTTTGGGATGAGCGGGACATTTTTTTTTTTTATGTATATGGTGCGTGTGTGTCATTGTGCTTGGTGTAAACTTTTTTTTTTCTGGAAAAAAAAGGATAGAAAAAAAGGAACAACCGTAGGTGGTGCAAACAGCGAGCACGAGTGCGGATCGATGAACTATATCACCAATCAACGCTCGGCGGCTGCTAGATGTGCGCATGGATGTGGTGCAAAGGAGGGGGAGAAGTGTAATACAGCGAGCAGCATGAGTGCGGAACAGTGATCTGTGGTCACTGATCAGCGCTCGGCCGCTGCAGGAAGCACAAAAAAAACCCCCGACAAAAGTCGAGTGATCAAGTACTGCTCAAGTAGTGATCAGCACTTGGTGGCAGAAAGGAGTATGGGATGGGGGAGAGGGGGATTGGGGTGGATGAGGAGGGATCAAAAAATCCTACTTACAGTTGTCTTCTGTCAGATGTCTTCTGTCACAGCAGCAGGAGCTGCGATTGTGGTGTCACAGGTTTATGTGGCACTGCAAGGCCCAGCACGGTGCACAATCGGACAGTGCGACCGCCCTCTACAAAAGAAAAAAGGTTAGTGGAAAAAAAAGTGTAAAGTAGCGAACGCGAGTTCTGATCGGTGATTTGTCTCACCGATCAACGTTCGGCGGCTGCTGGATGCACGCACGGAGGTGGTACAAAGTAGGGGGAGGGGGGGGGGTGGACAGGGACAAAAATAAGTCCTGGAGAGCAACGAGCACGGACGTTTATCAGTGATGTAGTAATCAAGTACTGATCAGCTCTCGGTGGCAGAAAAGGGGAGGGCAGTAAAAAGAGGGGTCAGAGGGGGGTAAAAAGAGAGGGGGGGGGGATTGGGGTGGATGAGGGGAGATCAGAGATGGACTTACCAAAGTCTTCTCTGTTCTTCTTTCAGCAGCAGGAGCAGGCTTACCGCAGGAGCAGTCCAGAGCAGGAGAAGACCCTAGCAGCAGCAGGAGACCGGAGCTGGAGACTGGAGCAGCGACCGGAGCAGGTATGAGACTGTCTTGTTGTGTGGCACCACAAGGCCCACGGGCTTCTGTGGCACCACAAGGCCCAGCACAGAGAGATCAGATGTGTGACCACCCTGTATAAATCCTCACCAACTATGAGGAGATGCAGGGTGGTCACAGGGGGGGGTGATAGGGCCATGACTGGCAGGTCACAGGCTGGTCACCTCCCGGTCAGGCACTCTGATTGGTGCCATCGATGTCATCATCGATCACTCCAATCAGAGGCTGCTGGGGCCTTAGCTGACAGTACAGGGAGTCATAGGACGGTAACAGGCAGGTCACAAGCCGGTCACTGCCTTGTGACCGCCCGGTCACCTATGGTCAGGCACTCTGATTGGTGCGATCGATGTCATCATCGATCACTCCAATCAGAGCTGGCTGGGGCCTGTGCACACATCACAGGGGGTCATGGAGCTGTGACAGGCAGGTCACCAGCCGGTCACCGCCCCCTGACCGCCCGTTCACCGCGCGTTCACGCTCTAATTGGTGCGATCGCACCAATCAGAGCGGGTTGGGGCCAGAGCTGGCGTTACTAGGCAACGGCCTAGGATCGGTGCTCTTAGGAGCTCTGATCCTTGGCTGAACATCACTATTTCAGGCAATCTGAAGCGGGGAATGTGCTCTGGAAGAGATCAGCTATAAATTAGTTATTTTCTCCAGAGACAAGTCTTGACAGCAAGAAGTGATGGTTGTCTGGGCCAAACGAAGAAGAAAAGTGAAGATGAAGGACTTCACCTAGAGATGTCACTGTATCACATGTACACACTTTACACTGTAGACAGAGCTCCTGTGTATGATGTCACCGGTGATCACTGTATTTCCTGTACACTATATACAGAGCTCCTGTGTATAATGTCACTGGTGATCCCTGTATTACCTGTTCACTACACAACATTATACAGAGCTCCTGTGTATAATGTCACTGGTGATCTCTGTATTACCTGTAAACTGACACTATATACAGAGCTCCAGTGTAGTGATGAGCGAGCATGCTCGTTACTCAAGATTTACGAGCATGCTTGGGTGTTTTGTGAGTTTCTTCAGCGTGCTCGGGTGTTATGTTTTAATCACTCCGTGATCATGATTTGCGACTGTTTGACAGCTTTAATACATGTGAGGAATGCCTGTTTCTTAGGCATTCCTCACATGTATTAAAGCTGTCAAACAGTCGCAGATCATGAGCACTGAGTGACTAAAACATAACACTGAGCATCGCTGAAGATACTCGACGAGCACCTGATCATGCTCACCGAAAGGGTTAACAGAACATACTCGCTCATCACTACTGTGTATAATACCACTGGTGATCCCTGTATTACCTGTACACTGACACTATATACAGAGCTCCTGTCTATAATATCACTGGTGATCACTGTATCACCTGTACACTGCCTTTTTACTGTACACTGTACACTCCTGTGTATAATGTCACTGGTGGTAATAACAGTGTTGTTAGTATTGTGGTTTTTATTCATAATCAGTATTGTAGTATTCGGTCACTATGTGGTGGTAATATGTGGTCTGGTCATGGTGTGGTGGTATTTCTGCCTTGTACGTAGTATTATTCAGTCACTATGTGGTTGTAATATGTGGTCTGGTCATGGTGTTGGAGGTATTTGTCCTCTGTATGTGGTATTATTTGGTCACTATGTGGTGTAATATGTAGTCCAATCATGGTGTGGCGGTATTTCTCCTTTTGTATATGGTATTATTACAACTTATTTTAACCAAAGAAGCCCTTTAATGCAAACTACCATAATTGTACATCCCAGTTAAGGTGTGTGCTCAGTAGATGTGCAGGAGCTACCGGTGTTTTACAGTTGATGCTCCTCTATAACTGGGATAATGGCTAACAAATATTTGCATATAGCTGTAGGGTGGGCCCCTAGGGTCAATTCCCCCTGTGGGCCCCAGACACCCCAGTTCGACCCTGCCCACGACGATCCCTGAATCCGACGTCCAAATGCTATGGAGCTTCGTTCAGAGAACGACGCTCCATAGATTTTGGCAGCAGCCACTTAAGGTCCCACTGTGCTCCACGAGACCCAGCTGCTGTGATGAACTGTGAAGTCAGTAACTACATCGCTCATCAGAGTTGCAGAGGCCCACTGCCCTCTGTGAGACCTGGCGACTATGATGAGAAGTGTAGTTATTGATGTCACCGCTGTTCAGAGCCACCGGGTCTCGCGGAGCACAGTGGCAGCTGGTGATTCTGATGAGCGGTGATGTCAGTAACTATACCTCCTTATCAGTCTCAGAGTCACGTGGCCCTCAGGGACTCCACACATGACTATAATAATAATCCATATAGCAGAAATCTAGCACTATAAGCTCAAACAAACAACATGTCTGCCAGGGCTTAGGAGATGACCGTGATAGTATTAGCAACGGCAATTTCCCATTCACTCATCATGGATAGGACAGAAGAACACAAGTGTAGGTAGGCATTTTTTATCTTAAAGCACCACTACAGCGTGTTTTTTTTATTGCACTGCTGGAGTGGTGCTTTAAATGTAAGTCCCCTGCTCCCTGTCTGATACTCACCTGCCACCGCCTTGATCCGTTTCCAGTGTCGCTCCGGTCGGTCTCCGGTGAGAAGTGACCTGCACAGCTCCAGTGTTTCATGGAGTGGCGCGGAGGTCACTTTTTAAAACAAGTCTATGAGAACCTCGTTCTGACTCTCATAGACTTGTATTGAGAGCTTGTGATGTAGCTTCTGACTTTCTTCCAGTCAGAAGCTACTGTCACAAGATGGTGCCGCGGACTGCAGCGGCAACGAAAAAACTGTGACAATGCCGGTGGGTGAGTATATGACCAGGGGCAGGGGGTTTAGATTTAAAGCGCCACTCCAGCGCTGGAAACAAACGGTGGAGTGGTGCTTTAAATGAGCAAGTCCTTAGCTACTTTGTGGGAGTTTAAATACCTCAATTGCTTTAATTGCCAATCATTTTTATACATAGAGCTCTTTACTTTTTTGGAGAAAGAAATATTTATAATTTTTTTTTTCCACAGAGTAAATTGTCCAAATAGGAAAAAAAATGTGTTACTTTCGCAAATTAACACCACAATAACTAACATATTAACATGGTTTTTCTATATTATTTTATTTTTCCGTCAACATAGCAGTATAAATACTGTTTTTTGTGGAACAAGTTGTGGTCGAGAATGTCACCATAAAAAAAAAAATAAAATAAATTCCCAAGTGGGGTGAAATAGTAAAAAAACAAAACACAATTCCGTCATTGTTTTTGGGATTCAGTTTTACAACGTTCACTGTGAGGGTAAAAATGAGTTGGAAACATAATTCTTCAGATCAGTACAATTACGACAATATTTGCAAAGTTTTTATATTTTAGTGGCTTAAAAAAATTCTGAAGTTTGAAAAAAAAAAATAAATTGGTTTGTGTTGCCATTCTGTGAGACCGATAACTTCAATGGGATCACAGTGTTACGATCCCCAGTGATTATTCATAGGTGACATTTTTTTATGGGCCAACCCCTTTAAAGAAGTTGTCCACTACTTTATATGAACCCCTCAATGTATCCCCCGGGGCCCAGAAGTGTTTTTGCGGTGACTTTTCTACCTCTGAGCGGCGCTATCGCTGGCCGCTCAGAGGCATCAAGTGACCTGTCACTGATGTCACGTCAAGTGAGGCGTGACATCAGTGACGCGCTCCCCGCAGTGGATGCTGGGCTGTGGGCGTCACACCCAGCATCCACCGCGCTCCTTCCCAGTGAATGAGGAAAGGGAGAGCACGCGGTGAATGCCGGGTGTGACGTTCTGGGTAACCCCGCCCACAGCCCAGCATCCACTGTGGAACGCAGAAGTGAGTACCCCCTGCTGCAGCTGTAACTTGACGTCACATCAGTGGATGTCAAAGCCGGCTGCAGCTGAGGGTCACGTGATGCCTGTGAGCGGCCAGTGATAGCGCCGCTCACAGGCAGAAAAGGCACTACAAGGTATTTAGAGAAACACTTATGGGCCCTGGGGGAATACATTGGGGGATCATATAAAGTAGTGGAGAACCCCTTTAACATTTTCCCACTCCATGACTTTGTATTAGGCCTCATTCACACGTCCGATTTTCACGTATGAGTGCTATCTGTGATTTTCACCTGTGATAGTCAATGGGGCCATTCACATGTCCAAGTTTTTTCACAGACTATCACAGGTAAAAATCATAGATGGCACTTGTATGTGAAAATCGGACGTCAGAATGAGGCCTAATAGAAAGTCATGGAGTGGAAAAATGTTAAAAGGGTTGGCCCATAAAAAAACATGTCACCTATGTATAATCACTGGGGATCATAAAACTCTGATCCCACTGATGATTAAAATATTGGGTCCTTGGTCTCCTACTTAAAAAGAGCAGTAGTCATAGGTGTGTCTATAGCAGGGGTCTCAAACACGCGGCCCGCGGGCCGCATGCGGCCCCTGAGGCTGCTTTATGCGGCCCGCAGGCACAGACCCCTTGACGATCCCGACCTGGTCCAGGAGGAGCCGCCGACAGCAGCGCTGAATTGCCGCACAGAGACTGTTTCCCAGCACTGCATTTCCAATGCCAGCCGCTGGCCAATCAGAGGCCAGCAGCTGATATCTGCGTGTCAGCGCAGCGAGTATGACGTCATTGCCATATGCAGATGTCAGCTGCTGGCCTCTGATTGGCCGGCGGCTGACATTGAAAATGCTGTGCTGGGAGACAGTCTCTGTGCGGCAATGCAGCGCTGCTGTCGGCGGCTCCTCCTGGACCAGGTCGGGATCGTCAAGGGGTCGGACTCTGTGGTGCCTGCGGGCCACATCTGCAGGAAGGACGCCAAGGGAACGGAGGACAGGTGAGAATCATCTTTTTTTTTTTCTATTTTATATGTGTGAAGAACAGCACAGGGGGCACATAGCCACAAGAGGGGGACCTGGATGGGGCACATAGCCACAAGAGGGGGACCTGGATGGGGCACATAGCCACAAGAGGGGACCTGGATGGGGCACATAGCCACAGCATGGGGACCTGGATGGGGCACATAGCCACAGGATGGGGACCTGGATGGGGCACAGAGCCTCAAGATGTGGACCTGGATGGGGCACATAGCCACAAGATGGGGACCAGAGCCACAAGATGGGGACCAGAGCCACAAGATGGGGACCAGAGCCACAAGATGGGGACCAGAGCCACAAGATGGGGACCTGGATGGGGAACATTGCCACAGGATGGGGACCTGGATGGGGCACATAGCCCCAAGATGGGGACCTGGATGAGGCACATTAGTACAAGATGGGCGCCAGGATGGGGAACGTTGCCACAGGATGGGGACCTGGATGGGGCACATAGCCACAGGATGGGGACCTGGATGGGGCACATTAGTACAAGATGGGGACTTGGATGGGGAACATTACTACAAGATGTTTTCCATTATTACTATATGATGCTAATTGTAAGACAATATTACTGTATGTGGCCAATTGGGGGAAATAAAACTGTAAAAAAAATAAAAAATAAAATAAAGCATGAAAAAATATTGGGCACTAAAAATGCTGTTTTATATGTAAACTAAAGTAAACACAAAAAAGTGCACGTTTATTATCGCCACATCCATAACGACCCAAGCCATAAAAAAATAAACACGGCAAAAATGTTCAAAAGGTGTATACAAAAAAAATGGTATCACTAAAAATGTCACATTGAACAAAGAATGCGGCCCCCCAAATTAAAATTTTTTCCATGTGCGGCCCATATACCCAGCCGAGTTTGAGACCCCTGGTCTATAGGGATGAGGGCAAGAGATGAGCTCTGTACCATGCTATCTCTGAAATCCCAATTAGTGGGAAGTGAAGATGCACAGAACATTTTTTCTAGCAATCTGGGGTGAGGCTATCCTGATTATGAGGGTGCTTGTAATTTGTAAAAAACACTCTGTGGCTTGCAGGTTTCATAGGAGCTCTGTTTGATTGGGGCACTATTTATGTGGAGACCAGTAAAGGCAGCGCTCTCACCCTGCCACTGTTCATGGAGGCACTGACATTCAGAAGGTTTCTGTTTATAGACAGTCTCTAGCACCCATACCGTCCTGGAATAGCATTGTTATTGCTTATGGCACTGTTCATAGTGGCTCTCGTAACGTTACAGTCCTGCAGCAGTATACGGCTCAGTATCTGCGATGACACATTGTAACTACACAGCCCATGCTTCTTCCACCACTGCTATAAGCGTCACCTAGGCAACAGAACGCCGCAAACTTTCTATTGTGTGACGCGATTAGCGTGTTATACCCAGCTCCGTCTATAGAGGCGCCAGCAGTGCGGCCATACCGCAGCATGAAGCGTATTGCGGAGTGCACCATTAGCAACAACCAATATACAGGCAGAAGGCAGCGATCGTACCTATTTATGTGTACAGAAAGCGAATGATCCTCTGAGAGAAGCTCTACAGTCCAGAGAGGTCCTAAGGCTTCCAGAGTCAGGATGGCCGAGCGGTCTAAGGCGCTGCGTTCAGGTCGCAGTCTCCCCTGGAGGCGTGGGTTCGAATCCCACTTCTGACAAAATATTTTTTTTCTTGTTTACAGAGGAATATAAAGATTTTGCTTGATTATGGCTATGAGTGATGATTGGTATGAAAGCCAGTGTGATTTTAGAGCAAATGCACTTATTAATAATGTTACTGTGAGGGTTTTATTTATTGGTGTATACACTCTGCGGTAATCAGGCTGTTCAGTGTGTGCCTGCAGCATTTTCATTTACTGGCACCAAAGTATTGCTCCTAGGACATGCTAAGGAGCCATGAAGTCAGGAATATTGTTTGTTGATTATTGGGAATGGCATAAATAGTAATTCCATAATATTATGGTAAAAGTGCTGTGGAATTAATGGCGCTATATACCTTAAGTGAGTAAAATAAATAATATACAGTATGAATAACTATGTTACAATCAGCTATTAACCCCTAATCACAGTCCATTTATCTCTTTGGGCTTTCACGCTCTCTTCTTCTTCTTAGCCATGTGAGTTTCTTTTTTTTTTTTTTAGCTGGATTATTTGTAGTATTGAATGACACCATTCACTTTACCATGAAACATGGGGAAAAAAGTAATGTGAAAAACGCACATTTCCACTATATTATTTTTTTTTGAGGGGGGGAGGGGTTTGTTTTTATGACTATCAATTTATTTATTTTTTCTCTATATAGATATATTTAAAAAAAAAAAAAAGTTAAACTTTGTGTAAAAAATTTTGCTTTGTGTCACCATTTTCTGAGACCCGTAATTTTTGTTTATCTCTCATCGATCGAGTTGTATGAGGGCTTGTTTTTTTTTTTTTTTTCCTTTACGTAGCTTATTTTATGGATTAAATAATATATTTTAATCGGAATTCTACAATGCTGCAATACTAAATATGCCTTATGGTTTTTTTTGGACTTGAGGTGTGATTCAATCTTTTATGATGAAATTTTTTTTTAATTTTTATTTTATTTTTGGACCTTTCACTGTATTTTCCAGTCCCTGTCGGGTACTTGAAGCTACAAGTGTTTGATCGCTTGTTCTATATACTACAGTACCGGAGTATTGCAGCAGTGAAAATTTTGACCTTCTATGAATATTTTATCACCGAAGCCCAGCCAACCAATATGGTGGCGATGGAGACCTTCAGCAGACCACTGATTACTTTGGCAACCCACCAGCAATCATATTAAAGGGAAAGTGGTGCCGAATTCATATGTGTCCAAATAGACCGTCCCCTCACCTGAATTTGTATTTTCATCTGTGAGACGCAAACATGAATGATTCTATGAAGGCAATGGGACTTGCAGGGTCAGAGGAGCCCCAGTTAGCTCCCTGCCCTGACGTACTGCAGCGTGCTCACCTTGCTAACGTCTCTGCAGCAAGATGAGGTCACAACATTATTAGTTAAGGCCCCAGACTGTTGAAAGGGTATGGACACTCTTACGGTTTGTACACGTCTGTGACCCCGGTGAGTTTCTCAGGTGGAAGACGTTTCAGAACATGCTAACATCTTTTGTCCTGAAACGTCTTTTTTTTGCGTCTTTATGGTAGTTTTTCCAAAATCATTTGGCCATCGACTTTTTATTTAAATTGTATTGAAAAAACTACTGAGCGGCTTCCTAGTGTATCTTACTTCGTGTGAATATATTCTTAGGCTATGTGCCCACGATGCAGAAATGCTCCGGATTTTTTCCTGAGCGTTTCTGCATCTCCCTGGCAGAAAAAAACACATGCGGATTGTACATGCGGATTGTACATGCGTTTTCCTGCCAGGGACATGCGGATGTGAAGCGTTCTTCACTTGCATTTCCGCATGCGGTTTGTCAAGCACTTTCCAAGCGATTTTAGCATCACTTGGAAAGTGCTTGTCAACTTGGTCACACTATATAAATCCATGCAACCGGCATATATAGTGGGACCGAAAGAATGATAAAAAAATAAATCTATACTTACCTTCTGATGGACCCCGGAGTCTTGATTCGCTCTGTCATGGCTTGCCAGCAGCTCGCGGTATACTGAAGGACCTGCCGACGTCAGCTGTCGCGTGACCCGTCACATGACTAAATGACGTCAGCGCAGGTCCTTCAGTCCACCGCGATCTGCCGGCAAGCGAAGACAAGGAGACCGGGGGCCATCAGTAGGTAAGTATAATATTTATTTTTCATTTTATTCTTTTTTTTACAGGTTCTATGGTACCCGGGTCCGGAGGAGAGTCTCCTGTCCTCCACACCCGGGTACCATCCGCACATTGGAACGCATGTAATCCGCATGTGCAGATGCAGTGATGCGGATTCCATGCGTTCCAATGCAAGTCAATGGCGGCAAAAACGCAGCGCTTCCGCAAAATAATTGGTAGTGCTTCGTTTTTTTCCGCAATGATAATCCGCAGCGGAAATTTCCGCAGCATGTGAACATGCGGATTATCATTGGGGACCATGGCAGACCTTCTACCAAGCGTTTTTTAAGCATTTCTGCAGCGTTTTTGCCTCTGTGGAAACGCTTAAAAAACGCACCATGGGCACACAGCCTTAGTCTGACTTTTCGTAGGGGATGTAACCACGTAAAGTGTGTAGGGCAGCATGAGTGCATAATACAGCCCTGTCTGTAGTGCAGTGCACATTTAATATCTTCAGAACTGTAAGGTGCCAGATGGGGGTGGTAATGGGCGAGCTGCTGCTCCATGTCGCCCTGGCACTTTATAGGAAAATTGTGTCCAAGTCTCAATGTGCTGTCGCGTGTACGGTGCGTTACGCTCACTTGCAGGCCTCAGCTGTCTCCAGGTCTTCAACTTCAGGAGCCGCCGCAAATGAATGAGGGGACACCCAGTACGTTTCAACACACATAAGTTTACTTGACAGATCAAGTGCATCAGATTGTAACACGCAATCCCTGCAGCCCGTCTTCCTGCACGAAGCAGACGCACTACCTCTCCTGTAAGGTGGGCCCGTAGCATAGGGAGCCGGCATTGAAGGTATACCCGGTCGCCAGTAGTTACTTCCTGAATGAAGCCATACCCCCTTTTGTCATCAAAGTACCTCACCAGGCCATGCATCACCCGGTCACCAGTTATTCCAACCCCGGGGAGATCTAGCTGGGCCTGTACCCACTTCTCTGTCCTCTTTTTCTCCTGAATTACTTTTGCCACCCACTTAGCCTTGACAGGGTCCGGGGTGGGGGTCCCACCTCCACGTACATCTGGGGCCGTGGTATTGGGGCTGCTTCCTGGACCGGTACCTCTTTGGGGGGCTGTGAGGTACTCACCTGCCATTTTGCCACTATATTCTTCAATCGTTTAGCCCTGCTGCAGGGCATCGGCCACACTGACATGGCCGCTTCTGCTTTGGGGTCTTGCTCCGGACTTGGAGCCTTTGGTGGGACTTCTGGCTTCGCCAGTCCATCCGGCCTCACCTCCTCCATCTGCTGATCCAGCCATCACCTCCACTCCAACCTTCCTGGTCCCCTGCGGAGTGCCATGCTGGACCACCGGCTGTCTCTCTCTTAGAGCAGTCTGCACTTCTCCATTTTCTGATGTTTGCTCTCCATCTCTCTCACCAACAATGTCGCCGGCCCGCTCTGCAATGGGTGTACTTCTCCGCTGCCCCGCCACTTCTAGTTCACCTGTCCTTTTTCTGCGAGTCCCCACCCGTTCTCCACTGACTGTCTGCAACGGGCGGGGTTTCTTTTTCTTCAGTTTGTTTCAACACACAGAAGTTTACTCGACAGTTCAAGTGCATCAGATTGTAACACTCAATATCGGGCACAACACTCTCCATTTCTTGTTTCGTTAGTATAGTACATTTTCAGCATTTCTATCCGTTCTTCCTTGACTATCCCTACATTCACTGATCCTGTCCCAGCCCCAGGGATTCCTGGTCCAGTTCAGAAGTACACCTGAGGTCCATTACCTTTCCCACACGCGATTCCACAGCCATCTTCTTCTGTATGGAAGAGGTTGAGGTGCTCGTCATAGCACCTGTATCGAGCCTTGACCTCCGGACATTGCAGGAATGTCCGCAGGGAATTGTTTTAAGGCCTCTTACCGCCCAGAACAATATATACTCGCCTCCACTGTCAGCCCACTGAACCTTGAACTTGACATTATGACTCTATCTACAAACTCTCCTCAAAACAGGAAGCAGTGTCCTTTTTACTGGCTCCTTCCCCTCCCACTATGGGCTAGTCCCAAATATTAACTGTATCTTGCACTATTGTCACCAACTAGCTACAGTCACTATCTTATTACCTAATCCCTAACTTATGTCTTACCCTATACTTATGCTGCACTGTACACTACCAACATTATACATTACTTATACATTGCCATATCACATGACTACCTAATACATTTAAAAACCTCAGGACATCGTTTACACTTCACATGACACAATATATAAAAGACACATGACACTATACACATGACGCGATTGGTGTCCTCATGGAGAGGAACGTGACAGTACAGTCCACACCCTTACAACATGTCATTTATCATTTTCACCTCGGATTTGCCTTTTGCAGCACATAAAATAAAATCCTCAGCAAATAAGTAACAAAATCTGCATTAAACACAATTATATATTTTGTTGGAGTTTATTGTGATTTTCATAGCAAAATTTGTACATGTAGATGTAACCTAAATGGGACACAACGCTACACTGGAACTGCGGCTTCTTCCTTCCCCTGATTAGTGAGGGTCCAACTGGTCAGTCTCCCACTCATTAGAAAGTTATGTGATAAGTGATACACCATCTCTTAGGAGTATTGGGGAATATTGCAAGACTGATAAGAATCACTACTGCCTGGTTGCATTTTGCCAGAAAGTTTGCAAATAATGTAAACGGTCCCTTTATTTTGCAGACAGTCGCTGCAAGATAACTCAGAGATTATGACATTAATTACTACTCGTGTGTGAACACCGCTTTACGTTTTTGCAGTAAAGGATAATTAATATGGCTGCAAATCCTGGACTCCACATGATTTAACCAAACCAAAGTTATATCAGCTGCGAAATCTCTACAGAACCACACGGGGGCTCAGACGTTTCAGCTCTAATATTGGCCCTAAAATGCGGCCCTGTTTTAACTAATGTGAAACTGACCTTAGGGTAAGACTAGATGCTAATATTACTGACCGCAGCAATGCTTTTAGTGATGAGATTTTTAATAACAAGTACATGAAGTGATGTAATGCTGCCCAACAACTGTGTAACTTAAGACTTGTCAGATGATTTATCATAAATTACCCCTTTAAGAGCCGCAGAGTACAGCTAGGTCTGAGTTATTACATGTGACACTGCATTATATGTAACGAAACACCCATTATAAGTATGCTGTAGATGATGTGTTCGTCCTCAGGCCTTCAGCCCAGTACACAGCACTGGTAGGTTTAGGGTAAGCTGATTATATTCTGGGTGTATACTGTATACTGGTGGATATGTATTTATAGACATAGCTTTCTAAGACAAGACTGCTGACAGCCCGGGATTTACTGATTCCTTCTTGAGTTAATCAGAATTTCTTAGAACAAAGTTCCCATTCATGTGAAGCTAGTTCACCATAAAACTGCAAACCTACAAAAGGACTCTAGTGATTCTCTCTCAGTATAACAGTAGGTTTGCTTTATTTTTCTGTGTAAATTTTTTGTTCCATCATAGCACCAGAAAAATGGAATTCATACCTTAATAGACCCATCATCAATGTCTTACCACAGACCCCATTGACTAAAATGGGGTCTGACCTATTTCAATTTCACTATTTTTTTTAGTTTTTTTTGACAGACCATGCAACAATGACTCATTATAGGATTTGCTTCATACACTAAATCTGCAACTGTATGTAAGGAGATGGACATACTGCCCACATTCCCCCTTGAAGTCACGCATATTGTTGTAATGTATATTATGACATGCGTTGTTGGCGATTAGTATTGTGTTGTGCCTGACAGTAGGGAGAGTTAGGGTTAATGTTTGTGACCAGCCCAGAGTAGGAGGGGCTAATGTGAAGGAAAAGAGACAGTTTCCTGTTAAGATGTCGGATAGGGCCCAGCGTGCCGTAGAAGGAGATCTAGGGTCTGACTAGTATGCAGAGCCGCATGACGTGGGTGTTCCTGACGTGTGTGGAGATCAAGTCAGTGGATAGCATGATCCTGAAGAGAGACAAGTGAGCGAAGGACAGAATGATCAATGGGAGACACATCCTGGGTCCTGGGACAGGACGCTCAGCAGTGTGGCCCCTAGTTTTCAACTCAGAGAGGTAACAGGCCAAGACGGAACAGAAATTGTGAGACGAAGAGAGTGCCCTGGGCGGGAGTTCTTAGTCGTCAGAAGCCAAGAAACTGAATAAAGGCCATAGTGGCAAACTAGTTCCTTGAAGAGGAAGAGAGGACGCGGAACCGCGGGTTGAGAATAGGACTCTCACTTACTGGACTGTAGTACTGTGCTGGGTAGTGGTGAAGATCTAGGACAGAGTGAGATAGAACCGAGTCATTCTGAGAAGGACAGGGAGGATGTATGTGAAGATGCTCCGTGTGCTAAAGAAAACATTTGTGAAGTATTGCACCCGCTATCTACTGTACATAGTTCCCTCCAAGATGCTGTTTAGTAGAAGACTGTTTATTTTTGAGTGGTGGTCTCCCTCATTGAACTGTTCAACATCCGGTCCTGGCCAGCCGAAGTCACCGGCATCAGGTGGCTTGCAAGGGTGTAGCACTCCCATAGCACAAGTCCACACACCCAGCGAGGATCCCCACTTTCATGTATCTCGTCCATGGCTACTGCCCCACGCCACTTTATAGTATATGTGCAAAAGTATTGGGACACCTACACCTTCAGGAGCTACTATCCTATAGACACTAATATGGCGTTTGCCCCTTTGCAGCTATAACAGCCTCCACACTTAAGGGAAGACTTTCTACAGGATTTTGGAGATTTCTGTGGGGATTTTTGCTCCTTCATCCTAAAGAGCATTTGTGAGATCAGACCCTGTCGTTGGGAAGAGGCACAATCACAATCTCCTGTCTAGTTCATACCAATGGGTTTGAGGTCCAGGTTCTGTCCAGTCAGTCATGTTCTTCCACCAAAGTCCCCAAACCATGTCTGCATAGACCTTGTGCACTGGGCATCGTTATGGGGAACAGATTAAGGGCCTTCCCCAAACTGTTCCCACAAAGTGCTCCAAATTATTAGGCAAATGCTATTTTCCTCTGATTTTTCTAAATGGTCGATGCAGATGAGTCACTATAATGTTCAGGTCATAGAGGATAAATCACATTTTACTGGATAAATATCTCAATGATAACAGTAACTTTTTCAAAACTAAAAATGCACCAAATTGCCGCAACAGAGTTTCTAAACATTTTATAGGTTGTAAAGAAGTGAAAATGGTCATTTGTTGAATTTGTAGCATTATGAGGTCACATTTACTGAAATCAAAAGCTTTTTCAATCAAAAACATTTTAGCAGGCCAAGTGACATGTTAACATAGGAGCCCTTATTTAATAACACCTTCACTATTCTTGCATTCATTGAACTTGTGAGTTTTTGGATAGTTTTTGCTTGAATCTCTTTGCAGGATGTCAGAATACCCTCCAAGAGCTGCTGTTTTGATGTGAACTTCCTCCTACCCTCACAGATCTTTTTCTTGAGAATACTCCAAAGGTTCTCAGTAGGGTTGAGGTCAGGGGAGGATGGTGGTCACACCGTGAGTTTCTCTCCTTTTATTCTCATAGCATCCAATGACTCAGAGGTTTTCTTTGCAGCATGAGATGGTGCATTGTCAGCATGAAAATAATTTTACTGTGGATGGTATGGTTCTTCTTTTTGTACCATGGAAGAAAGTTATGTCAGAAACTCTATATACTTTGCAGAGGTCACTTTCACACCTTAAGGGACCCTAAAGGGGCAAACGAGGGCTGTCTGATGTTCTGATGATTCCAGCCTAAGTGTATGTGCACATGAAGCGTTTTTGCCGCATTTCCGCAACGTTTTTTCCGCCGCGGAAACGCTGAGAAAACGCTTGCCAATTGGTCTGCCAGCTATTGCAATGGTAATCCTGATGTTCTGTGCACATGATGTGGAAATTTCCGCTCAGGATTACCATCGCGGAAAAAACTGCAGCATGTCCATTCTTTGCACGTTTCCGCCGCTAATTTGCGCCCATTGACTTGAATTGAAGCGCAGCAAATCCATAGGTATAATATCTATACCTGCAGATTTGCTGCGTATCAATTAAAGCCAATGGGAGCGAATTCGCGGCGGAAACGCGCTGCGGGTGGTACCCAGGTGGGCAGAGGAGGACTACTACTTCTCACATCCGACCGCCGCTCCCGCTGATATCAGCGAGAGTGGCGTGGCTGGTGGGAGCAGTAGTCTGCTCTGCCGAGCCGGCGTGCCCATGATAAAAAAAAAAAAAGTAAAAAAAAAATGCTCCCGACAGCCAGCGGTACACTGCAGGGAGCGTGCTTTTATCTGCGTGAACCCATCTGTGCTCTGTATCAGCCACAAGTCTTTTCATAGTACAATGATCACGCTTAAGTTTTTAAGTTTTTGTGAAAATATCTAATGCTCCCATACCTTGTCATCAGCAGAGAGATCCATTTTCGTTCCCATATCGCATGAAACCTGTGCCTGCTTAATAATGTGGAATGTTCTTAAGTAGTTTTCCTTTAACCTGTTCAACCCCCAGGCCAGTTTGGTTAAGAAGTTAGATGGGTTAAAAGTTGATCAGCAATTTCTCATTTTCCCAACAACATTTACAAAACCATTTTTTCCCTTCACCCATGACAGCACACCTGAGAGAGATGATCCACCCTTCAAGGACAGCAAACCATCTGAAATAAAAGGGCGGCACCTCTCCCCCGCTTCAGTTGGTTTCCTGTCCTTGATGGGAATCCTCACGAAATAATCAGACGGCTGTTATGCTGAAGAGAACTTACCCAGGCCTGTCCCTGCGCTGGAAGAGCAGGCTGTTTTGTCCGTGGCACCGGCCTTCAGGTGCTGGTAGAGCCGTCCGCAGGTTCCCCGGGGACCTGTCGCACGTGCTGACGCAGGCGGTGCAGAGGTCCTGGGCTTCCGTACACCGCCGCGCTGCCCTCCCCCGGCCGTCCATGTGACCGCGGTCATGTGCCTCTGACGTCATGGTGCGGAGCACGCTGGGTAGGGCGTGCCCGATGACATCGGGGGCGGCGCCGAAGGAAAACATGGCGGCGCCCTGTATAATGCCGGCCGGCATGGCAAAAACGCTGGCGACGTTTGCGAGAGGAGAACGGCGCCAGGGGGAGGGGCCTAATTACCCGAAGGAGACCGCAGGGACCAGGAGGTGGCTGATTTTGCCCGTCTCCCTATAAAGAGGAGCAACTGGGGTCAGAACGCTGCTCGTCATAATGTCTGACATGGAGCAACAGCAGCTGTCGCCACGGCCACAGTCGCTACCACCTTCATCGCCACCTCTGTCTGCTCGCCGGTCAAGAGGGTCCAGTGGAAGGAGCAGCGGTCGTCCGAGTCAGAGGGGTAAAGCTTCTCAGGACTCCACGGTCTCCCGGAGGGATGCGTCGCGTATCCTGAAACAGTCTTCAATTCCGGTATCCGCAGTGGTGGGGTGAGTGATCTTCTGAATGTCACTAGATATATTTGCTAATGGGCTCCTACTGTGTGTTTAAATCACCAGGAGGAACCCAGGAAAGTAACCGCCAAGAAGCTTAACAGAGATTGTGCCATATGCAAATGCCCGCTAGCAATAGACTGGCAGAAGGAGCTCTGCTCCGACTGCATTCAGAAAACTATTTGTGAGGGTACCCCGGATTTTGCAGCCAGCCTCAGATCGGTTATCAGATCGGAGGTAGAGGGCTCCCTTAAAACTATTTTGAAAAAAAGAAGGAAAATCATATCTGATCCTTCTTCTGACTCTGACTCCTCTGTATTATCGGATGGACAGTAGCATAGTGGGGCCTCGTCCTCGTCCTCATCCTCTTCCTCTTCATACAGCGATAGAGGGGGGAGACCATGCTTCCCTATAGAAGACACAGACAAATTGGTAAAGGCCATCAGAACCACTATGGGGTTAAAGGAAGATAAATCCGTTAAGTCCCTAGAAGATATAATGTTTGCAGGGTTAGAAGAAAAGAAAAAAACGCACCTTCCCGGTGAGCGCTAAGGTCCAGGCACTTATCAATAGAGAATGGAGAAAACCTGAGAAAGTAGGAGCCTTGCCTTCATCCTCAAAGAGGAAGTATCCCTTTGACCTAAAGGACTCTGAGAACTGGGACAAGGTGCCAAAAATTGACGCTGCGGTGTCTAGATCATCAAAAAGATCGGCACTCCCTCTTGAAGACTCAGGGGTACTTAGAGACCCCTTAGACAAGAAGGCGGATACCTTTTTAAAACATGCCTGGGAATCCGCAGCAGGAGGTCTAAAGCCGGCCATTGCAGGAACATGTACCGCTCGTTCCCTTATGATATGGTTACAGCAGTTGGAAGATCAGCTGAAAAATAAAAAGATGTCAAGGGAAAAAATTCTAGCCAGCCTCCCCATGTTGCATGGTGCAGCTGCCTTCCTAGCAGATACCTCTGCTGACTCAGTAAAACTGGCAGCTAGGTCGGCTGGGTTATCAAACGCGGCTAGACGAGTTCTGTGGCTCAAGGGATGTCCTGAGGAGTTACAATCAAAGTCTAGACCAGGGGTCTCAAACACGCGGCCTGCGGGCCGCATGCGGCCCCTGAGGCTGCTTTATGCGGCCCGCAGGCACAGACCCCTTGATGATTCCGACCTGGTCCAGGAGGAGCCGCCGACAGCAGCGCTGAATTGCCGCACAGAGACTGTTTCCCAGCACAGCATTTCCAATGACAGCCGCTGACCAATCAGAGGCCAGCAGCTGATATCTGCGTGTTGGCGCAGCGAGTATGACGTCATTGCCGTACGCTGATGTCAGCTGCTGGCCTCTGATTGGCCGGCGGCTGGCATTGGAAATGCTGTGCTGGGAGACAGTCTGTGTGCGGCAATGCAGCGCTGCTGTCGGCGGCTCCTCCTGGACCAGGTCGGGATCGTCAAGGGGTCTGACTCTGTGGTGCCTGCGGGCCACATCTGCAGGAAGGCCGCCGAGGGAACGGAGGACAGGTGAGAATCATCTTTTTTTTTTTATGTGTGTGAAGAACAGCACAGGGGGCACATAGCCAAAAGAGGGGACCTGGATGGGGCACATAGCCACAAGATGGGGACCTGGATGGGGCACAGAGCCACAAGAGGGGGACCTGGATGGGGCACAGAGCCACAAGAGGGGGACCTGGATGGGGCACAGAGCCACAAGAGGGGGACCTGGATGGGGCACAGAGCCACAAGAGGGGGACCTGGATGGGGCACAGAGCCACAAGAGGGGGACCTGGATGGGGCACAGAGCCACAAGAGGGGGACCTGGATGGGGCACAGAGCCACAAGATGGGGACCTGGATGGGGCACAGAGCCACAAGATGGGGACCTGGATGGGGCACAGAGCCACAAGATGGGGACCTGGATGGGGCACAGAGCCACAAGATGGGGACCTGGATGGGGCACAGAGCCACAAGATGGGGACCTGGATGGGGCACAGAGCCACAGGATGGGGACCTGGATGGGGCACAGAGCCACAGGATGGGGACCTGGATGGGGCACAGAGCCACAGGATGGGGACCTGGATGGGGCACAGAGCCACAGGATGGGGACCTGGATGGGGCACAGAGCCACAGGATGGGGACCTGGATGGGGCACAGAGCCACAGGATGGGGACCTGGATGGGGCACATTAGTACAAGATGGGGACATTACTACAAGATGTTTGCCATTATTACTATATGATGCTAATTGTAAGACAATTTTACTGTATGTGGCCAATTGGGGGAAACAAAATTGTAAAAATCAAAAAAATAAAAATAAAGCATGAAAAAATATTGGGCACTAAAAATGCTGTTTTATATGTAAACTAAAGTAAACACAAAAAAGTACACGTTTATTATCGCGACATCCATAAGGACCCAAGCTATAAAAAAATAAACACGGCAAAAATGTTCAAAAGATGTATACAAAAAAAAATGGTATCACTAAAAATGTCACATTGAACAAAAAATGCGGCCCCCCAAATTCAAATTTTTTCCATTTGCGGCCCATATACCCAGCCGAGTTTGAGACCACTGGTCTAGACTGTGTTCTATCCCCTGTGACGGCCAATTTCTCTTTGGCAAAAAATTGGACGATGTCCTTGAGAAAGCAAGTAACAGGAAAGGAAGGTTCCCTGGGTTTTTGGCGGATGCCAGAAAGACCTATTTTCGGAGGGGGAAATTTAGTAGAGGTCGCCCCCTGGGGGAAAAAAGAGAGTGGGATTTTAAGAACAAAAAGAGTGCGGATATATGTTCGGGGGTCCCTCCAAAAAGCCTCCACAATGACACCAGGCCACAAGTTGGAGGGAGACTTTCTCATTTTTTTCATGCCTGGGGAAACATCTCCTCCAGTCCCTGGGTCCTCAACATAGTGAGAGATGGACTACGGATTCAATTCCTTCAGCAGCCATACCGCTCGTTTGTGATGCCTCCGGTAAGAAAATCCCCAGACGAACAACTGGCCCTAGAATCAGAGATCTTGAACCTGTTGAACAAGCAAGTGCTATGCGAGGTTCCGGTCAGTCAAAAAGGAAGGGGATTTTATTCCCCTCTCTTTTTAATTAAAAAAAAAACGGACGGTTCATTCAGAACTATTATAAATCTAAAGGGCCTCAACCGGTTTGTAAACAACCATATGTTCAAAATGGAATCAATAAACTCAACAATAAAGCTTCTTTTTCACAATTGCTTTATGGCAGTGATAGATCTCAAAGACGCGTACTATCACGTCCCAATTCACCCAGGTCATCAAAAGTATCTAAGGGTTGCTCTTTACATTCAAGGAAGTCTCAGACACTTCCAGTTCCAAGCTCTTCCCTTCGGGTTGTCGATTGCTCCAAGGGTATTCACCAAGCTGATAGCCGAGGTAACAGCCTTTCTCCGCATTCAGAATACAGTTATAATACCATATCTGGACGACTTCCTTATAGTGGGGAATTCAGAGAGCCACTGTATTTCACAACTGAATCAAGTCATGGCTGTCTTGCAGAACATAGGCTGGATGATCAATGCCCAAAAATCAAGGCTAGAGCCCGCAAGGATCCAGACCTTTCTGGGGTTTACCCTAAACTCAGAGTCAGACTTGTCTTCTACCCGACAGCAAAATAGACAAAGTCACAAATTTGGTGTCAGCAGCCATACACACCCCAGACATGTCCTTAAGGAAGGCTATGTCCCTGCTAGGTACTCTAACATCTTGCATTCCGGCAGTCAAGTGGGCCCAATTTCACACAAGAAACCTTCAGTGGGAAATCTTGTCAGCACAAAGATTGTTAAAAGGGTATTTAGAAGGAAAGGTACATCTCTCCTTGCGAACCAGGGACGCCCTCTTGTGGTGGACAGACAGGTCAAATTTATCTTGGGGGGTCCAGTGGGACACACCAGTACAAGACATCATCACGACCGATGCAAGCAACTAAGGGTGGGGCACACACCTAGAAAATCACATGATTCAAGGCCCTTGGTCATTCCTAGAGAAAAAGGGGTCATCAAATCTAAAAGAGCTATGGGCGGTGAGAAACGCTTTAGAAGGCTTCCTCCCTTTACTCCAGGGTCACCATGTTCGGGTTATGTTGGACAGCAGAACCACTGTGGCCTACATAAACCACCAGGGGGAAACAAGATCTTATTGTATTCTGGAAGCAGTAGGCACGCTTTTTCAAATAGCGGAGAAAAATCTTCCATCCCTCACAGCGCTACACATACGAGGCATAGACAATGCGAAAGACTTCCTAAGCCGCAACAAGTTGAGACAAGGGGAATGGGCCCTGAATCCCAGAGTATTCCATCAGATAGTACAGCTGTGGGGTCTACCAGAGATAGATTTGTTCGCCGACAAAAACAACAGGAAAGTGGAGAAATTCTGCTTACTAGACCCAAGGGGAAACCCTTTGGCAATAAATGCTCTCCAGATTCCTTGGAGCTTCAAGTTGGCCTATGCATTCCCGCCGATAGCTATGATACCTCTGGTGGTGAGGAAGATCAGAAAGGATCAAGCGAGAGTGATTCTCATAGCCCCCTTCTGGCCAAAGAGACCATGGTTCTCCCTTTTGAGGATGATGTCACAATCAGACCCATGGATCCTACCAGAGACCCCGGACCTTCTAGCTCAGGGACCAATATTCCATTCTCAAGTGAAGGGTTTCCACCTAGCAGCATGGAATTTGAGAGGGCAATATTGATGGGCAAAGGGTTTTCATCAGGTTTAGTGTCTACTCTATTAAAAAGTAGAAAGCCCATAACCACCAAAATCTATGGTAGAACATGGAGAAAATTTTTACATTTTCTAGGAAAGCCATTAAGCCAAAAACCTCCAATTAAATCCATCCTGGAGTTCTTACAGAAGGGGTTTGAGTTAGGTCTAGCTACCAGTACACTTAAGGTCCAGGTTTCTGCCTTGGGTGCGCTATATAACCATAACCTTGCAACCAATAAATGGATTACAAGGTTCATTAAATCTTGCGTTAGATCTAGGCCAATCTCAATACCCAAAGTTACTCCATGGAACCTAAATTTAGTACTTGACGCACTAACTATGGAACCCTTTGAACCAGTTCAGGAGTTGTCCGCCAAATACATAACTCTCAAAACAATTATTTTGGTAGCCTTAACATCGGCCCGTAGAGTAAGTGATTTACAGGCCCTATCCATAAATCCTCCATATACGCAAATATTTGAGGATAGAATAGTATTGAGGCCTGATCCAGCCTACCTTCCTAAGGTTGCCCTCAAGTTTCATAGATCTCAGGAAATTGTTCTGCCCTCCTTTTGTAACAGCCCAAAGAACCCAGGGGAGCAAAAGTTTCATAACCTTGATGTTAGAAGGGCTCTATTACAATACATACCCAGGGTAGTAGGAAGGGGTATGGGGTGATGAAAGCAACTATAGCCAGATGGATTAGGGAGGCCATTTGCTTAGCCTACTCTACAAGTAACACCCCGATCCCGGACGGCATCAAAGCTCACTCCACCAGGGCCGTGGCTACCTCCTGGGCAGAGAAGGCAGAGGTATCGATAGATCAAATCTGTAAGGCCGCTACATGGTCATCACCATCCACCTTTTTCAAACACTACCGTTTGGATCTATCCTGCCTATCTGACTTAACCTTTGGTAGAAGGGTGCTACAAGCGGTGGTCCCTCCCTAAGGTGTTTCTTCTACAAAATTCTCTCAGGTGTGCTGTCATGGGTGAAGGGAAAACACAAAGGTTACTTATCGGTAGCCGGTTTTTCCAGAACCCATGACAGCACCCGTATATTCCCCCCCCTTCTTTCTCACCATATGGGTGTGCACGTGTGTTGGGTGCTATTTGATGTGGTGTTGGATTTGTGTTTAACTCTATTTTATGGAGGTCCTCTCAATGCTCTGTAACCAACTGAAGCGGGGGAGAGGTGCCGCCCTTTTATTTCAGATGGTTTCCTGTCCTTGAAGGGCGGATCCTCTCTCTCAGGTGTTCTTTCATAGGTTCTGGAAAAACCGGCTACCGGTAAGTAACCTTGGTGTTTTTTAGGGACCAGATCACATTTGAAGTGACTTTGGAAGCCTATATGACTGAAAATACCCAAAAGTGACACCATTCTAAAAACTGCACACCTCAAAGTCCTCAAAACCACATTCAAGAAGTTTATTAACCGTTCAGGTGCTTCACAGGAGTTAATGCAATGTGAAAGGAAAAAAAATGAATATTTTACTTTTTTTCACAAAAAATTTACTGTCACAAGGGTAACAGGAGAAAATGGACCCCGCAATTTGTTGTGCAATTTCTTCTGAGTATGCCAATACCCCATATGTGGGATAAAACTATGGACGCCATAGCGGACGCCATGTTACGTTTTGAGAGCCTCTAATATTCTTAAACAGTGGACACCCCCCACAAGTGACCCCATATTGGTAACTAGACCCATCATGGAATTTATCTAGATGTGTGGTGAGCACTTTGAACCCCCCAGGTGCTTCACAGAAGTTTATAATGTTGAATTGTGAAAATGAAAAGTACATTTTTCCCTCAAAAATGTTGGTTTTGCCCAAAATTTGTCATTTTCACAAGGCTAACAGGAGAAATTGTACCATACAACTTGTTGTGCAATTTCTCCTGAGTACACCGATACCTCATATGTGGTCGAAAACTACTTTTGAGACACAGTGCAAAGCTCAGAAGGGAAGAAGTGCCATATTGGGGCTCAGATTTTGCTAGAATGGTTTGAGGGTGCCTTGTCACATTGGCAGAGCCCCTGAGAAGCCAGAACAGCAGAACGCCCCCTTCCCCCGGAAGTGACGTCATTTTACAAACTACACCTCTCAATGAATTCACCACATGTGTCTCACAGAAATTTATACCATTGGGCGGTATAGAAAGAATAATTACATTTTTAGAGCTAAAATGATGGACCTCAGTTGTGCAATTTCTCCTGAGTACGCCAATACCCTACATGTAATCGTGAACTACTTTTGAAGCAAAGTGCAAAACTCTGAAGCGAAGGAGCACCATAATTTAGTGCAGATTTTACTGTTATGGTTTGCGGGTGCCATGACCCATTGGAAGAGCCCCTGAGGTGCCAGAACAGTAGAACCCCCATAAGTGACCCCATTTTACAAACTACACTTCTCAATGAATCCATCTAGGGGTGCAGTGATCATACTGACACAATGGGTGTATCACAGGATTTTATACCATTGGGCAGTGAAGAAAAAATAATTACATTTTTACCACAAAAATTTTGTTTTAGGGTATGTGCCCACGATGCAGATTTTAAGCAGAAATTTCCTGAGCGTTTTTCCTCTCCCTGGCAGAAAAAACGCATGCAGATTTTACATGAGTTTTTTTCTGCCAGGGAGAAACGTTTTTTAAGAGTTTTTACATGCGTTTAAGCATGCATTATTTCGAGTGCTTTTCCAAGCGATTTTAGCATCACTTGGAAAAGGGCTTGACAAGTTGGTCGCACAATATAAATCCATGCAACTGGCATGGATTTATATTGTGTGACCGAGATTTCTGCTTAAAATACTGCACCTATAGTAAAATAAAAAGAATTATAAAGTAAAAAATAAAAATATTAATAATCACCTCTCCGGCGGCCCCTGGTCTGCTCCCAGCGGCGTCCTCTCTCCTCGGTGGCCCGCAGTGTTATGCCAGGACCTGTGGTGATGTCATTTAGTCAGTTGATGGTCACCCGACAATCACCTCACCGCTGACGTCAGCAGTCGCGTAACCATCCGTTGACTAAATGACGTCACCCCAGGTCCTGGCAGAATACTGCGGGCCGCCGAGGAGAGAGGACGCCGCCGGCGGCCGCCAGAGAGGTGATTATGAATGTATTTTTTTATTTTTTACTTTATAATTCGTTATTAGCTTGCAGGTTCCATGGTATCCGTGTTGGAGGAGAGTACAGCATTGTTATGCGGTTCAATGCAAGTCAATGGCGGCGATTTCGCCGCAAAATCGCACAATAAAGGATTTTTCCGCAATGATAATCCGCAGCAGAAATGTCCGCAGCATGTGCACAGCACATCCGGGTTATCATTGGGAAACATGGCAGACATCTTAACAAGCAATTTTAATGCGGTATTTCCGCCGCGGAAACGCATTACATCCGCATCGTGGGCGCACAGCCTTAGCCTCAGATTTTACATTTTCACAAGAGGAAATGGGTAAAAATAGCACCAAAATTTGACACGCAATTTCTGCTGAACGTGGAAATACCCCATATGTGGCTGTACAGTACTGCTTAGCCACACGGCGAGACTAGGGAGGGACAGAGCGCTATTTGCCTCCTTGAGCGCAGATTTTCTTAGAATAGTTTGCAGACTCCATATACAGAGCCCCTAAGTGCTAGAAGAGAAGAGAATACTCCCCCCCCCAAGTGACCCCATTTTGGAAATTATATCCCTTTGGGAATTTATCTACAACTTTAGTGATGATTTGACTCCATGGGTGTTTTCCAGAAACAAGCAGCAGTGGATGTTGCTGAGTGAAAATTGCAAATCTGCTATTGTAGTGCCCAATACATTGTAGTGACCGTACGTTATGCCCAGCTCGTGCTTCTGGAGACATGCACCCATAAATTAGTCGGGCTCTCATCACTACAGAAATTCCAAACATGTGGACGCTAAATATGGTTTAGGCACTCTGTGGGGCTCAGAAGTGAGGTGATTTGGATTTGGGAGTGCAAAATTTGCTGGATTTCTTTTGGGGGCAAGGAGCCATAGCGCTTTTCCAGTGCCTTTGTAGTACCAGTAACGTGCAAGCAGGACTGTGGAGTCGGAGTTGGAGTCGTGGAGTCGGTATAAAATGGACCAACTCCAACTCCTAAAATATATAATAAATTGGGTACAGTAGTTCAATGCAGTTTGTGGGGAATATTTTTCCATAAGAATTTGGGAAAGTTATGAAATGTCCTATAAATATCTGTCCTATTCCTGATCTAAGGGTCTAGACTTTTAGCTGTGATGAATCTGTACTACAGTAAATTTATCACTTAAACATGAGCCATGTATGAGGGAGTTGGTGTCATGGAAATTGAGGAGTCTAAGTCGGAGGTTTGGCTCACCGGCTCCACAGCCCTGCGTGCAAGCCCCCTATATTTTCGTTAACAGATGATGGACCTGAGTGGGGACTTGCTTTTTTTGTGGATTGAGTTGAAGATTTTATTGGGAACATTTTAGACAACATTTTGGATCACATTTATCCAGCGCTCTTCGCTGAGCACTTATATCGGGGTTTCCATCTAAATCTCCAAATGACGTGATTCATAGTAAACCCCCAAGGGATTCATTCACTATAATGAGACAGCAGAGTTACTCTGGACTCCGTCTGGCCTTTGTTCAGCGGTGTCCTTCTTTTCAGAGGTGCCCAAAACTGTGGCTGACCGCACTTTTATGCACACCTAGAAAAACGGACACCGTGGGATCACAGGTCAGGCGGCGTCCACAATTTCTCCATCTGCCTCATTATAGGGAATCATCTGCTGGGGGTTCCATCTGAATCACGTATTTCAGAGATTTACACTGAAACCCCGGTGTAAGCGCTCAGCGTAGAGCTTACTGCGATATTTTGGAGGCAGAATGAACAAATCAACAGCAGGTGAAGAATTGGTTTTACTTATTTTTTTTACGCCGTTCTTCGTGAAGTATAAGTGATTAGACGACTTTATTCTTCGGGTCGGTGTGAATACAGCGATGCCAGATTTATATTATTTTTTTATGTTTGGCTGCTCTCACTCACTAAAAGATGCTTTTTTTTTTTGCAAAAATTGTTTTTTGCATCTCCATATTTTGAGAGCTATAATTTTTCCATACTTCTGCCGACAGTCATGTAAGGGTTTGTTTTTTTGCGGGACGAGTTAAACGGGTATTCCCATCTCAAAGATCCTATTCCAATATGTAGTAGGTATAATAATGATAATATTAGAAAATATCTCCTATTAGAAATGGAGTTTAGTATTTTTGATTCACTATCTCTCTTACCTCATGTGCAGGCATCGCAGGACATCTTTCTCTTGGAGTGCACGCTCGCAGCTTACGGGGCCTATGTGTCTCCTGGCTCTGTTACGTATCAGCTCTCTGGTGAACCTGGGACCTGTAGTTCTCCAGGGATTCCGGTTATGCCTTACTGGGTCGTAGAGATCCCGGTAAGCTCGGACCCGGTGTCCGGTATATGTTTCGGGGTGAGCTGGGTAAGCTCCTCTGCCCCCACTGCTACTCACTTTCCACTTGCCTTCGGCCAGGCTCGGGCCCTCACTAGGCTACTCACACTAACGGCAGTTTGCCACTCTTCACCACTCTTACAGGCGTCGGCACACCTTGGGCTCACTTACTTGAGCTACAACTGCGTCTGAACTGGGCTCCACTGCAGGCTGACCTCTCTCAGACTTGACTCTCTGTAGACTCCAGACTAGACTGAGCTCAACTCTGTATTCAGGTCTGTACTTGCTGAACTCTCCAGAGGAACTGCTCACTGCCTAGCTCCACCGTCCCTATTTATATCCCTAACGGGCTCCCTCTGCTGGTCTGAGGTGGAAGGTGGAGATGTGTGAATGTTTATGGGGGCCTCTTATGAAGGATTCCATTAATGCACACTTCTAGGATCTGTGGTACCAAGCGCAGCTGGGCGCCACATTCCCCCCTAGCAAAGCTCAGCACTCCCGGGCTGAAGTACATTTTAAAACAACAATAGTAAACATTAACAATGCAATAACTCTTCCCTTTATGGGAGGCACATTTCTTAAACGTTGCATAATAACATAAACAGGTACAAAGCGTCCTTAGAATTCAAGTCTCTTATGATGAGGTTCCCCGACAGGATATCCATCTCACAGGGTAGAGTACTTGGTGGTTTGAGGGACCTGTCCCAAACCATCAACGTAGGCCATGGGGTGGCTGCAAGGCATGAAGATCCCGAGTTGGACCTCCAGTAGAGCCACTCCAGACAGGTTTTACTTCTGAGGTCACCTAAAGGGGCACTCCAGGGAGCGCAACTATATACAATAAATAGTTTTTGGGCTGCACACAGTCCTCAGCCACGGAGTTCTTAGATAAATAAGAAAGTCATTAGGCAAAGTGTCCATATAACTTGAACTGTTCAGTAATAAAACAAAGCACAAAATAATATACATATGCACGAAATCACATTATAATTCAATTTAATTCAATGCTATATAATACCCCAAGGGTAACTATCTACACTTTTCAGAGTTTAGCTATCTTACTGATTATACCTGACAGAGGGTTGACCTTTAGTACTACGCGTGGATCTGCGTGGTACTGGAATGCGTGAGGCACTAATAGATGCTCTACCTTCCAATGTATCAGTACTAGGTGTGGAGGGGCTACAAGGCTGCATTGACCTCTCTACTGGACTGACAAGTTCACCATTGGCTGGGCCTTCTTGCTCTTCTCCTACCGGGGATCCTTCATCCGGGGATTCTTCTTGAGCTGGCTCTTGCTGTGGGTAGAAGGTGATTACAGGGAATATTACTGCTCCTCCTAGTTGGGGCCAATCTGCCGGGAAATCTCCTAAGTCAGTGTGCATTACTGCTTCTTTAGGCTCCTCCGGGATAACGAGAGGCACTTCCTCTTGAGGTTTCAGTAGATCTGGACACAACTTTAGGTGATCCCTGGATACTGTTGCAGTCGTCCTTCCTCCGTCTCTACTAATTATGCAGGACTTCTTATTATCAAATCTTGAATTCAACACAGTGTAGGGTTCCCTCTCCCACTGGTCATCAAGTTTGTGGTTCCTTCTTTTCCTTTTTAGTACTACTTCACCAGGTGTGAAGGGTTCTGCTTGGGCACCTCTGCTGTATTGAGCTTCCTGCTTGTCCATCACCCGAGTGAGACTGTCTTCAACACAGGCTTGTACTCTTCTGTACTGCTCCTGTCTGGTCGTGTCCCAGTTCTCAGTGGTCACATCCGCATCTGGTTCTACAACACCAAGCTCCAGGTCCATGGGCAGCTTTCTGGCCTTGCTCGCATGAGATATGCCGGAGTGCAGTTGGTGGAACTTACTGGTATGTGATTGTACCGATCTACTAGGTCAGGTAGTAGGTCTGGCCACTGATTTCTCTCCTCAAGTGGTATGGTCTTTACCAGATCGATGATGATGTTGTTCATCTTCTCACAGAGACCATTGGTTTGTGGATGGTACGGTGTAGTTCTTGTCTTCTTACACCCTTATAGATGGCAGAACTCCTTGAACAACTCAGCCTCAAAGGCCGGGCCTTGGTCCGTCAGCACCTGCTCAGGATAACCATGGGGTCTACAGAAATACGCTTGGAACGTCTTTGCTGCTGTCTCTGCCATCAGATCTTTGACGGGGGCGACCACCAGGAAACGTGAGTAGTGATCCACCATGGTCAGAGCATAAGAGTATCCTGACCTGCTGGGGGACAGCTTGACATGGTCCAGGGCCACGATCTCCAGGGGTCGAGTCGTCTTGATGGGTTGCAGGGATGCCTTCTGGCTGCTGTAGTCTTTTCTTCTGAGGCCACAGGGTCCACAGTCCCGGCACCACCGCTCAATGGAGCTGCGCATTCCTACCCAGTAGAATCAACACTTCAGCAGGGTCTCTAGCTTTTTCCAGCCAAAGTGCCCCGCCTGATCGTGGTAGGCCTCCAACACCATTTGGATGTCTGTCTTGGGGACCACTATTTGCCATACCATCTCATGGGTTTTTGGATTGACGTACCTCCGGCACAGCTTCTCACGGTAGATAAACAGCCGGCTTCTCTCGTTCCACAGCTGCTTTGCTTGCAGAGACGCTTCTTTTTCCAGGGAGGAACCTTCTTGGGTTATCAGCTCCTTGATGCGGCTGACAACCGGGTCACTGTCCTGGGTCTCTTTCCAGCTGTGGTGAGGCAGGGGGTTTAACGTCTTTCCACGCTGCCTCCTGGAGGCTCGTTGCTCGTGGATCATCCCATTCCGGTGAAAGGCAGGTAGCTCAATCTTCCAGGTCATCCACTTCTTCTTCTGTGTCTGACTAGTGAGGCATCCTGGACAGGGCATCGGCGTTGGCGTTCTTGCGGCCCGCCCGGTATTTAATTGTGAATTGATAGTTTGACAGCCGAGCCATCCATTGTTGTTCCAGTGCCCCTAGCTTAGCTGTTTCAAGATGGGTCAAGGGGTTGTTATCAGTGAAGGCAGTGAACTTACTGGACGCTAGGTAGTGCTTGAACCTTTCAGTGATGGCCCAGACCAAGGCCAGGAACTCCAACTTGAAGCTGCTATTGTTCTCTGGGTTCCTCTCTGTCGGGCGGAGCTTCCTGCTTGCGCATGCGATCACTTTCTCTTGGCCATTCTGCTTCTGACAGCTCCCAGTCCTTCGTTGCTGGCATCTGTATACAGCAGGAACGGTTGGCTGTAGTCAGGGTAGGCTAGGATCTCATCGCCTGTCAGGATCTCCTTCATCTCCTGAAATGACTCTGCTTTCTCCTTACCCCAGTGGAATGGGGGATTTCTGCCTTTGGGGGACTGCCCTACCAGGAGGTCTTGCAGAGGAGCTGCTTTCTTGGTGTAGTCTTTTACAAACCTCCGGTAGTATCCTACTAGTCCCAAGAACTGACGCACCTCTTTGAGGTTCTTTGGCTCCGGCCACTTCTGGATGGCAGTGACCTTCTCCAGGTCTGGTGCTACCCCGTCTGGACTGACAATGTGCCCCAGGTACTGTACCTTTCTCTTGAGCAGGTGGCACTTTGAGGGCTTCAACTTCATCCCGTACTGGGACAGTGACTCCAATACCTCTGCCAGGTGCTTCAAGTGGTCCTCATACGTTTTGGAGTACACTATCACGTCATCCAGGTATAGTAACACAGTCTCGAAGTTGCGGTGTCCCAGGCAGCACTCCATCAATCTCTGGAACGTTCCAGGGGCATTGCAGAGTCCAAACGGCATACTGTTGAAGTCGCAGAGTCCCATCGGGGTAGTGAAGGCCGTCTTCTCCCGATCCTCCTCAGCCACAGCTACTTGCCAGTACCCACTAGTGAGGTCAAGGGTGGAAAAGTAATTTGAGACTTTAAGGCAGCTAGGGACTCCTCTATGCGTGGTAAAGGGTATGCATCTTTATGTGTAATGCGATTTACTTGTCGGTAATCTACACACATTCTCATGCTCCCATCCTTTTTCCTAACTAGCACTAGGGGAGCTGCCCAGGGACTACAACTATCCCTTACTACCCCCGCCTTTCTCATGTCGTGCAACATTTCCTTAGCCTTCTGGTAGTGTCCTGGTGGTATAGGCCTGTAACGTTCTTTGATGGGTGGATGGTCACCTGTGGGGATATGATGTTGAACCCCCTTAATCCTCCCAAAGTCAAGTTGATGTTTACTGAACACCTGCACGTATTCTTGGACCACCCGGTGTACACCCTGTTTCTGATGGGCAGGAGTGGTGTCTGTCCCAACATGGAGCTGTTGACACCAATCCTCCACCTGGGTTGCAGGGTCATCATCCTCCACTTCGTCTGGTGAGGTTAAGGACTCCGCCTTGTGAATGCAGTTGTTATTTACAGCATGTAATTTGGCAACAGTGGCATAACGTGGCAATCTGACCTCATCTTCCCCACAGTTGAGAAGACGGACGGGCACCCTCCCATTGCGTACATCTACCACTCCTCTGGCGGTTAAGAGCGTGGGTCTGTGCTCGGAGCAAAGGGGTTCTACTACTGCCTGGTAGCTCTGTCCTCTAAGACCTATAGCAGCTCAACACCAGATAAGCATTTCACTCATTGGGGGGATCACAATGGGTATGGGGTCTGTCACCTGCACATTACCGATTTCACCATCTGTTAACCTTACTTGCTGCTGGTACATCAGGACTCTGATCTCCTTCTGCAGCGCCCTCCTCTGTCCTGGTCTGGCAGTGTCAGCTATCTGTTGGAGCAAGAACACAACTTCTCCCAAACAGTTACCAACAATGTTAGTGCCTAGTACCATATATGGATTGGTATCATCAGGATTAGTCTCTACTACAATTAGCCCCTGGTCCTTCAGCTCCACTCTCCCCACTTTTACTGTCACATTCTTAACCCCTATTAGGTTAAGGGGGAGTCCATTTGAAGCATAAACAGAAAGATTTGGAGCTGGCGGACATAGGTCGTCCATGGACCAGAACCTCTTGTAGAGGACGTCAGGCATTATCGTTACCTGAGATCCTGTGTCCAGCAGAGCGTGCGTCGGGATGCCGTCCAGCACAATGGACAGGAAAGGTCTTCCTCCGACGAACCTGTTGTACCAGTCTGAGGGGCCTGGCTGAGTTACTCCTGGGTGTCGGCCCTCGGGCCCCAGGGTTTTCTCGTTTAAAGGACAATTCTTGGCGGTGTGTCCGGTCTTGCGGCAGGGGTAGCAGTTAGGGTCCTTCTGTGGACGGCGCTGGTCACTGATCCTCGTAGAGGGTGGTGTTGTCCTCCTCCTCCTTCGCATCCAGGGGACATCCTCAGGGCTATCGGCTAACAGGATTTTCCCTCCTTCCTCGGGCTCCGTCCGCAGCTGCAGAGCACTCAGCACAGTGGTCAGGGTTTTGCTCAACTGGCACACTTCAGAGCGCTGACTGTCCAGCTCTCTAGGGGACGTTGCTGGAACCTTGGCTTCAGCAGCCACTGGGGAAAAGGTGGGTGTAGCAGGCACTGGGGTAGCCCCACCCTGGTAACATTGGATGGCATTTGTTTCCAGGGGCTGCAGTCCTTTTATAGCCATGTCCTTAAGATTGTCAAAGGTAGCATCTTGATGATCTAAGGACCACCAACGCACAGTCCTGCTCTCCTCTGGAGACCTCAGTTCCCGGAAAAACTGTTCCTTCAGCATTTTGTTTTCATTTTCGATGCTGGTCGGACTAACCTGTTTCAGAGCCCGCAGGGCCCCTTGTAGACGCCAGGCATAGTCCCGAACATTGTCCTCCGGCTGTTGGGAACAGTTGTAGAACCTTATCCGGAGGTCCGCCTCAGTATGATCCTCAAAAACAGTCTGTAGCTTTTTAAAGATTGCGGACACTGACTCCTGGTCTGCGGCCGACCATGTTTCCACTTCCCGTTCCGCAGCACCAGTCAGTTGTCCTAATACAACAGCGGCCCTCTGCTTGCCTGTCATAGAGTACATGTCCAAGATACCGCATATCTTCCGTTTAAATCCAGACAGGGTATCTGATTTGCCGTTGTACTGGGGGAGCCACTTTGCTCCAGGAATGTACGGTAGAGTTATGGGAATGACAGGGGTTACAGGCGCTGCTGGTGGAGCGGCCGCTTCGGCCTGCTCGGCGCCGGGCGCGGGTTGAACATCAGGGCCGTTAACCGGTATTCCGGCGTTGTGCTGTTCCTCGAACATCCTGGCTCCCCGTTAGCGAATCGTGGCCTTCTTTTCTTCCGGTAGGCCGCAGCTCCGCAGGTGACGGTCGTCTTCAGGACCTTGCGTCGCTTGCGTCCTACGTCAGAGCGTTCAGCGACGCTCCTTCCAGGACCTGCCGCTTACTGGTTTGATGTCGAGGCGTGGGGCGTGTCCGGGGCTTCGCGCGCTTTTGCAGGTACGCCCCTCAGTTTCCCGCGGTTACGCTCTTCTTCTCGCTCGGCGGCCCAACAATGGCGGCAATCTTCACCACAGTTTAACATACACAGTTTTTAATTAAAGGTGCACAGTACCCGGTGGCAACGGGCATAACACTCTGTCGTTGCAGCGGGCACGCGATCCTGTTCGTGACGCCAGGAAAGATGACACGCCCAGAGGGATGGGGACGCCTCAGTACCCGGGCCTTTGCCTGGCCTTGGGGATGTCGCAGTGGTCGGCTCCCGGGCCCGTACCCTGGGGTTAGCTTTTAAAAGGGGATGATTTGTTAACTTTATGAAAGTTCGTGACTCCACCTGGGGTTTCTGGTGAGAATCACCAGCGCTGCGGCAGTCCACTGAGGCCGGTGATAAGGCAGCTCGATGGTGTAGCTCCCCACAGGTGGAGCTAGGCCTCAGGGCAGTGTGCGGAGAGGGGGATGCAGGACGGGCGAGACCCAGCCGGGTCAGAGCTAGAACGGGAACGGACACAGTAGTCACTTCAGTACCTTTTACTGGGGGTAATTCAGGCACATCCTGGAGCACTGTAGGGTGAAGGGTGCATGTCAGGGTCCTCCCCAATGAGCGGGTGTAGGGCCTCCTGTTTCTTGCCTCTGCGTAATAAGTTTCTGACCTGCCTAAAGCTAGGCCTAACTTTATCTCTGTCCTGCACCGGCTGACGTTGTGGTAGGGCCTTCTCTTGGAGTGCACGCTCCCAGCTTACGGGGCCTATGTGTCTCCTGGCTCTGTTACGTATCAGCTCTCTGGTGAACCTGGGACCTGTAGTTCTCCAGGGATTCCGGTTATGCCTTACTGGGTCGTAGAGATCCCGGTAAGCTCGGACCTGGTGTCCGGTATATGTTTCGGGGTGAGCTGGGTAAGCTCCTCTGCCCCCACTGCTACTCACTTTCCACTCGACTTCGGCCACGCTCGGGCCCTCACTAGGCTACTCACACTAACGGCAGCTTGCCGCTTTTCACCGCTCTTACAGGCGTCGGCACACCTTGGGCTCACTTACTTGAGCTACAACTGCGTCTGGACTGGGCTCCACTGCAGGCTGACCTCTCTCAGACTTGACTCTGTAGACTCCAGACTAGACTGAGCTCGACTCTGTATTCAGGTCTGCACTTGCTGAACTCTCCAGAGGATCTGCTCACTGCCTAGCTCCACCGTCCCTATTTATATCCCTAACGGGCTCCCTCTCCTGGTCTGAGGTGGAAGGTGGAGATGTGTGAATGTTCATGGGGGCCTCTTGTGGAGGATTCCATTAATGCACACTTCTAGGATCTGTGGTACCAAGCGCAGCTGGGCGCCACAGTGCTATACTGGGTTGGTGGTAGGAACTCCAGGTGCGCTAGCGGTTCACAGGTTAAGGGCTCATACTCCTCTGCATGAAAAACCGACGAGTGCAATCAGTATAAAAATCAGATTGCACTCTGACCAATGTTAATCTATGAGTCTCTGCATATCTGCTTTATTTTTCTCAGCTGAAATCAGTCTGAGAAAAAAATCGCAGCATGCTGTGATTGTCCTCGTATCTCAGACTATACTGGCCAATGCAAGCCAATGGGTGCGATTAAAAAATCGGACGGCACTCGGACCATGTGAGTGCCGTCCGATTGCAATGCGATTTTAACATGGGCTTTTACATAGAGGAATTTTCTATGTCATTTACACATAGTTTTCCAAGGAAATATTATTCTTCACATACATCTATCTATCACGTCACCGCGAGTTAATGAGATGCCCAAGCCCGCGCAGCTCAGTGTCTCTGCTGGATGGCTGGCTGTATAGTCACATCATGCAACAATTCAGCCTGCCATCTATATTTAGCAGAGCTAGAGTTGTCTATAAACAAAGTATTATATGCTTTATTATTTTTATTTTTTTACAGGTGACATGGGCTTCAATGGATTGGGTGTAAAGGTGAGTATAAGGCTTTTTGGTAAATATAGATTCAATAAAGGAGTCTGTCATTATTTCTAATTAAGAACTGTATTCTGGGTGTTTTATTGTTTTATTTATTTATTTTTACAATTTGAGTATGGGGTAGTAATGGGGGCGTCTTCTAGGTGCCTCTCCATTACTTATCCCTTGACTTGATGTCAGCTGCCAATACAAAGCGGACATCAACCTCAACCCTATTACCCCACTTGCCACCGCACCAGGGCAAGTGGGAAGAGCTGAGGCTAAGCATCAGAATTGGCGCATATTATGGATGCACCTTTTGTGGGGCAGCTAAGAGCTAATGTTTTCAGTCTGGGAGGGGGCCAATATTCATGCCCCCTTCCTAGCGTATTAACATCAGCCTGCAGCTGTCTGCCTAGCCTTTGCTGGTTATTATAGGGGTGCCCCAAGTCATTTTTTTGGGATCCCCCATTTCAATAACCAGTAAAGGCTAAGTATACAGCTGTGAGCTGATATTAATAGCCTGGGAAGTGACATGGGTATCACCCTGTTCCTAGGCTATAAACATCAGCCCCAGCTGTTCGCTTTCCCTTTGCTGGTTTATAAAATTTAAGGGGACCCCACACCATTTTTTTCAGAAATTGAATTATTTATTACTAAATTACATGTACAGTAAGCTACACATGCAAAACACTGATCATGTGTCTCACTCACATATACCTATCTATCTTTCTATATGTATATTTGTATCTACATACATATATACAACTGTGTGTATGCAGACACATAGGATATAGCCACATATATAGGAGTTTCATCAGAGACCAGTTGGTCAATATAAAACGTCCAGATGATGAAGGGATGTGTGCTATATGGACGAAGAATGGCAGACCATTCGGCTAAACATGCAACAACCAAGAGAAATTGCCGAATGTTGTGTCCAAAAAGAAATATCATATGACATATGAGGTATAATAAATGATCCTCCCGCTATGATCAGGTCTATACCTGTGGGCCAATTTTTGAGGTTGCGTCGGATTTGTTCTGATGATACAGACTTTGAACAACAAGCAATTGACCTCAAAAATAGATTCCTCAGTAGAGGTTACAGTCATCGCTCAATAAAAAGAGCATATAACAGAGCAAAACACACCTCAAGACATTCAACTCTATACTCCAACAAGACACCGACTTCCAATAAACGTATTAGATTTATCACACAATATCACGGTCAGACTGGGCTGATGCGATATTTTTTGGAGAAATCATGGCCAATTCTCTTATCAGATCCGATTCTGTCCAACCTTTTGGATCCAAAACCTAATATCACATTTAGGAGATCCCGTAATCTACGTGATAATTTAGTGGATAGTCATTACACCAATGAATTGACTACATTTTTATCCAATTCGAAGCCATTGTATGGCTGTAAACCGTGTGGTAAATGCGTTGCATGTCCTAACGTTGCACGGGCCCAGTCTTTTTGTAGTTCTGATGGACAGTTGACATATCAGATTAAACATTCAATCTCTTGCACTACGTCGGCAGTGATATATTATGCTACCTGCCCATGCCCACTGATTTACGTGGGTCTGACTACTCGCCAATTGAAGGTCCGTGTAAGGGAACATGTCTTAGGTATAGGAGCAGCAAAAGAGATCAATGACATTTCCCTGTTAAAAACACTCCCACGGCATTTCAAGCAATATCATGACTGTGATGCCTCTCTATTACGGGTAATTGGTATTGACCACATTAAACCTAACATTAGAGGTGGTAAAGTTAGCAAGTCTTTGGCAAAAATGGAAACAAAATGGATCTGGACACTCAAAACAGTTTGTCCTCTAGGCCTGAATGAAAATATTAGTTATGTTCCCTTTCTGTAAACTGCATTGGCCCTTGAACTGTATGTTTGTTTTTAATTGGTTTTAACATTCTATATTTATATATTTTATCATAGGTCATGTTCCATTATCTGTGACATTGGTTGGTGACGACCAGTCCTGTTTCCCCTTTCCCTTCCTTCTCGGTTATATCCTTTTTCAACTGTGTGATGACGGACGTCTCGGGTTCAAGTGGCGGTGTTCGCATGAAATCCATATTCAACTTTCTATTGAACATCAAGTTGATCTTATAGGAGCGTCTCTTTATACATATAATTAATTTATTAATATTTTATTAATATGCATATTCTTACACATATTTTCACTCTAACACTTACTTATATATATATTTATTTATTTATTTATTTATTTTTTTCTCACACTTTCTCATTTTCTTCCTTTTTTTCTCACTCTCTCACATTTTACATTTATACACTTTTTTAGTGTTTGGTTTATGCACCTATACATTTAACCACATATATTTGCTTTTTACTCTCCCATTTATCCTTCACCATTCATATATATATATATTATATAGAATATTATACAAAAATGTTATTCTGTTCATACGATTGTATGTATTTTGTGATATTTTATTTTTATATATGTATGTTTTATCTATTCATATACATGTCAGGTCTTCGAGCTGCTTACACATATATATATATTATTTTCTTCTCCCTTCTTATTTCTTTTCTTATTACTATCCATCATTAATAATTATATATATATATACTTTTTCTTTTTTGTCATTCTCCACTATGCATATATGTCGTTATTTTGTTTATCATATCTTCCACTTTTTTGTCTGCGATGTTACACATGTACACATATATTTTTATGCCTTGATTGGGCACTACCTCTTAGTTTCTCGCTCCTTCCCCTTTCTATGTTATTCTATTACCCATGCAGAGTGTTCGGAGGTTTGCGCATGCGCCGTCCATGCTCTGGGTGTCCCTAGCCCGGCGTCTCTATGTGTCAGGTGACTCGGACCTCCGATGTCATCAGTCACATGACGCGGGTGTCAGTGGCTCCCGGCCCCTCTGAATGGCGCATGCGCAATATTTGCTTTGACCGCGCTGCATTGGCATGCTATTACGTATAGCAATGATTCCACCCCCTTCCGGCCCGTCAAATCCCGGACTTCCGGTTCCCGTCTTTTAGTGTTCACGGTCAATACCGCTTACTATGACTGGCTAGTCACCCCTATTTAAACCTTCCAGTTCAAAGGATCTGAACCCCCTGACGAAGGTCCTCAGCGTCCGAAACGCGCGTCGGGGTGTGTTCCGCATTCTACCTTATCACCCTTATCAGGTAACATATGGCATTTCTGCACCTTTCCCTGTCATAATATTTATTACATTTAGTATTCAACAGGTGGTCACATCATTGAGCTTTCACCACCCCTTCCCCCTCCCCTTTTCCCTCCTTTCTGGGGGTGTTTGTTCATATATTACATTATATTACCATTATGGTGCTTACATGGTAGTCATCCTTAGATATTTATATTTGTATGCAATGATTTCTATTTGCTCTTAACATTATCATGTATGGACATTCTGTACTACCTTTAGTACCCTATAGATATATGTAAATTAACTGTTGAGGCCTCTATTCATTATATACTACTGTTTTGTACATATATGCCTATGTAGGTGAGATGCTTTTTGTATGTATACATATATTTAAAAAAAAATTTTATGAATGCGGACACTCTTGTGCTCCTCTTACCACTGTAACCATAGTCGAATAAAGGTTTTTTATTATACCTCATATGTCATATGATATTTCTTTTTGGACACAACATTCGGCAATTTCTCTTGGTTGTTGCATGTTTAGCCGAATGGTCTGCCATTCTTCGTCCATATAGCACACATCCCTTCATCATCTGGACGTTTTATATTGACCAACTGGTCTCTGATGAAACTCCTATATATGTGGCTATATCCTATGTGTCTGCATATTCAGTAATTTTCTGTGTTTCGCACAGGTATCGTCACTGTGGTCATGGACTTTAAAGCCAGGGAAATTTCCTGGCAGGGACAAATTAAAGATGTCTTTGGTGACAGTGGTGGGAATGCTTTGGGCCCTGCTGGTTTACAGGTTGATACAGCTATTAAGATCATTAAAAATTTGCTGTTTAAACGAACCCGCCTCTGGTGGAATAAGGCATTTTTGGAAAACTATATACTTAAACAGCTCATTCCTAGGGCACTTAGGATTAGAGTTGTACCATCTTTTGCCATTGAGGATAATGATTTCATACGCAATTGGGAACAAGCTTGTAATGAAACATCCAGGAGGTTTATGGAGCTATTGATTGAATTAAATTCCAAATCCATCATAGAGATCGATAAAAAATTGGAAACGACATATACAACTGCTAAGGCTGACCTTACATCTAATCAGCTGCAAGATATTGAGGTGCAGATGAATAAATATATCGATAATTGGGTCAAAGAAATACAAGAAAATCAATCTAATAAACTCAATAGAGATCAACGTGATGCTGCCATGGGCAGGATATATAAATGGAGGAGACCTTTAACGTCTGGCACTGAGAGAGAACGTTCCTCTTCCATTACGTCTAATCCTGCATCCAGTGATGTGTCTACTGCCTCCTCATCCGTCTCTATGTCAATTTTTTCCACCCCTAAACGCAAACGAGAATTTCGGTTTCTCCCCAACAAACGCAACCTTGGCTATTCACTGGAAAATAGAAATGGTCTTAAGGTAATTAATCTTAGTTCTTATATTTTCTCTAACACTGAGATTTCTTTACTCGGAAAAGGCCTTAGTTTCTGTCCTACGGCTCAATTTGACAGATTCACTGCCATCAAGGATTTGCATTTGTTTGCGAGGAACCTCTTATTTAAACGATACTTCTATGATACAAATACTTTACAATTGTTTCCCACAGAGACTGGAACAGGAGGCGTTCACCATCCTGGAGGAACTAGCTGAAGAACATAATTGTCCCCCTGGAGGTAAGATTCCGTCCTCCATTCGAGTACGTTCACATAAATTTCCTCCATTGTCAACCTGCCCCACGATAGACACATTTGTTAAAGTGGTGAGCAAAGATTTCAACGACATACCTCGTTACTCCACTTTTGACAATCTTACTAGAGCAGAGAGGCAATGTCTTCAGAGACTCCGTGAATTACCTGATATTGTCTTTAAACCTGCGGATAAGGGTGGGAATGTGGTGATCTGGCCGAAGGCTATGTACGAGGTGGAAGCATTTCGCCAATTAAACGACTTTAGATGCTACAAGAAAATGACATTCAATCCCCTCTAGAAATTTCATACAGAACTGTCAGAAATTCTTCTGACAGCAAAAAATGATGATGTTATCTCTAAAGACCTACATCAAGCACTGTTGGTCAAAGAATCCACTATTCCCACCCTTTATTTACTTCCGAAGATTCATAAAAATTCAAAGGTTCCACCGGGTCGCCCAATCATTTCTGGTCGGGGTAACTATCTTGAAAATGTGAACCGATTTATCGACTCCAAATTACAGCCGCTGGTCGAATCATTACCTTCCTTTACCAAGGACACGAGTGATTTCTTAAGAAAAATTGACGGCCTTCACATTGACCCAGATACACTTTTAGTTGCATGTGATGTTGAGTCCTTGTACACTAGTATCCGGCACATTGATGGGATTCAGGCCACGCAATTCTTCCTACATACTTCTTCTGTGTCTCCCATCATGAGTAAGTTTATCACTCAGCTTTTACAATTTACTTTGTCGCATAACTTTTTTCTTTTTAAAGGGTCCTTCTACCTGCAGCTCCAGGGTACTGCCATGGGGGCATCTTTTGCACCATCTTATGCCAACCTTTTCCTGGGGTTGTGGGAGAGGGACCTTTTTCTGTCCGATCAGTGCGCCGCAATGGACCGCATCCTTTTTTGGACGCGGTACATTGATGACGTTTTCCTGATCTGGCAGGGCACTACGAATGACCTTGCTGATTTTATGGGGCATCTTAATCAAAATTCCCTTAATATACATTTGATCTATCACTCTGACAAGGACTCTATTGAGTTCCTGGATGTTAAAATTAAGAGAGACACTCAGAATTGCCTTCAAACTGATCTTTTTCGTAAAGAAACAGCAGTGAATTCACTTTTGTTAGCTTCCTCCTCTCATCCTCCCGCTATGATCAGGTCTATACCTGTGGGCCAATTTTTGAGGTTGCGTCGGATTTGTTCTGATACAGACTTTGAACAACAAGCAATTGACCTCAAAAATAGATTCCTCAGTAGAGGTTACAGTCATCGCTCAATAAAAAGAGCATATAACAGAGCAAAACACACCTCAAGACATTCAACTCTATACTCCAACAAGACACCGACTTCCAATAAACGTATTAGATTTATCACACAATATCACGGTCAGACTGGGCTGATGCGATATTTTTTGGAGAAATCATGGCCAATTCTCTTATCAGATCCGATTCTGTCCAACCTTTTGGATACAAAACCTAATATCACATTTAGGAGATCCCGTAATCTACGTGATAATTTAGTGGATAGTCATTACACCAATGAATTGACTACATTTTTATCCAATTCAAAGCCATTCCATGGCTGTAAACCGTGTGGTAAATGCGTTGCATGTCCTAACGTTGCACGGGCCCAGTCTTTTTGTAGTTCTGATGGACAGTTGACATATCAGATTAAACATTCAATCTCTTGCACTACGTCGGCAGTGATATATTATGCTACCTGCCCATGCCCACTGATTTACGTGGGTCTGACTACTCGCCAATTGAAGGTCCGTGTAAGGGAACATGTCTTAGGTATAGGAGCAGCAAAAGAGATCAATGACATTTCCCTGTTAAAAACACTCCCACGGCATTTCAAGCAATATCATGACTGTGATGCCTCTCTATTACGGGTAATTGGTATTGACCACATTAAACCTAACATTAGAGGTGGTAAAGTTAGCAAGTCTTTGGCAAAAATGGAAACAAAATGGATCTGGACACTCAAAACAGTTTGTCCTCTAGGCCTGAATGAAAATATTAGTTATGTTCCCTTTCTGTAAACTGCATTGGCCCTTGAACTGTATGTTTGTTTTTAATTGGTTTTAACATTCTATATTTATATATTTTATCATAGCTCATGTTCCATTATCTGTGACATTGGTTGGTGACGACCAGTCCTGTTTCCCCTTTCCCTTCTCGGTTATATCCTTTTTCAACTGTGTGATGACGGACGTCTCGGGTTCAAGTGGCGGTGTTCGCATGAAATCCATATTCAACTTTCTATTGAACATCAAGTTGATCTTATAGGAGCGTCTCTTTATACATATAATTAATTTATTAATATTTTATTAATATGCATATTCTTACACATATTTTCACTCTAACACTTACTTATATATATATTTATTTATTTATTTTTTTTTTTCTCACACTTTCTCATTTTCTTCCTTTTTTTCTCACTCTCTCACATTTTACATTTATACACTTTTTTTAGTGTTTGGTTTATGCACCTATACATTTAACCACATATATTTGCTTTTTACTCTCCCATTTATCCTTCACCATTCATATATATATATTATATAGAATATTATACAAAAATGTTATTCTGTTCATACAATTGTATGTATTTTGTGATATTTTATTTTTATATATGTATGTTTAATCTATTCATATACATTACACATATATATATATTATTTTCTTCTCCCTTCTTATTTCTTTTCTTATTACTATCCATCATTAATAATTATATATATATTTATACTTTTTCTTTTTTGTCATTCTCCACTATGCATATATGTCGTTATTTTGTTTATCATATCTTCCACTTTTTTGTCTGCGATGTTACACATGTACACATATATTTTTATGCCTTGATTGGGCACTACTTCTTAGTTTCTCGCTCCTTCCCCTTTCTATGTTATTCTATTACCCATGCAGAGTGTTCGGAGGTTTGCGCATGCGCCGTCCATGCTCTGGGTGTCCCTGGCCCGGCGTCTCTGTGTCAGCTGACTCAGACCTCCGATGTCATCAGTCACATGACGCGGGTGTCAGTGGCTCCCGGCCCCTCTGAATGGCGCATGCGCAATATTTGCTTTGACCGCGCTGCATTGGCATGCTATTACGTATAGCAATGATTCCACCCCCTTCCGGCCCGTCAAATCCCGGACTTCCGGTTCCCGTCTTTTAGTGTTCACGGTCAATACCGCTTACTATGACTGGCTAGTCACCCCTATTTAAACCTTCCAGTTCAAAGGATCTGAACCCCCTGACGAAGGTCCTCAGCGTCCGAAACGCGCGTCGGGGTGTGTTCCGCATTCTACCTTATCACCCTGATCAGGTAACATATGGCATTTCTGCACCTTTCCCTGTCATAATATTTATTACATTTAGTATTCAACAGGTGGTCACATCATTGAGCTTTCACCACCCCTTCCCCCTCCCCTTTTCCCTCCTTTCTGGGGGTGTTTGTTCATATATTACATTATATTACCATTATGGTGCTTACATGGTAGTCATCCTTAGATATTTATATTTGTATGCAATGATTTCTATTTGCTCTTAACATTATCATGTATGGACATTCTGTACTACCTTTAGTACCCTATAGATATATGTAAATTAACTGCTGAGGCCTCTATTCATTATATACTACTGTTTTGTACATATATGCCTATGTAGGTGAGATGCTTTTTGTATGTATACATATATTTAAAATTTTTTTTTATGAATGCGGACACTCTTGTGCTCCTCTTACCACTGTAACCATAGTCGAATAAAGGTTTTTTATTATACCTCATATGTCATATGATATTTCTTTTTGGACACAACATTCGGCAATTTCTCTTGGTTGATACAACTGTGTGTGTATATGTATGTATATATGTATGTATGTGTATGTGTATGTATATATATATGGTGGTCCAAAAGTAGGTGGACAGAAAGTGTAATAAGGATAGGAAGGGGGAGATTTATCAAACATGGTATAAAGTGAAACTGGCTCAGTTGCCCTTAGCAACCAATCAGATTCCACTTTTCATTCCTCATAGACTCTTTGGAAAATGAAAGGTGGAATATGATTGGTTGCTAAGGGCAACTGAGCCAGTTTCACAGATCTAGTTTTCACATATAGATCTCCCTCAAATCTGTTTTCATTTCAGATAATTCAGATAACACATAATGGCAAATAATTTAAATACAGATCAAAGAAAATGGATTTTAACAGAGTATTGGAAATCTCAAAATGCTGAAACCGTTAGAGCAAATTGGGTTGAAACACTTGGTACTCAAGCCCCAAAGAGACAAACCATTTACCGCATTCGTGACAAATTCAATGCCACTGGCTCAATCCTTAATGCTCCAAAAACTGCTCGACCCAAAACAGTCTGTACAGAAGATAATAAACAACTTGTTGCTGAAACATTTGTTCAGAGTCCAAAAAAGTCCACAGAAGAGCCTCTCTGGAATTGGGAATTTCACGAGCTTCTATCATGCGAATCCTGAAATCTATTGGGTGGAAAGCTCACCGTCCACGTCTAATTCATGGTTTATTGGAGGATGATCCAGACAGGCGGCTGCAATTTAGTGTTTGATAAATCTCCCTCTTCATAACCTTATTACACTTTCTGTCCACCTACTTTTGGACCACCCTGTATATGTGTGTGTGAATATATATAGAGGGCTGTCCATGCTCGGCGACCATCAAACTTTACTGAACTGGAATTGTTTTGTAAAGAGGAATGGTCAAAAATACCTTCATCCAGGATCCAGGAACTCATTAAAAGCTACAGGAAGCGACTAGAGGCTGTTATTTTTGCGAAAGGAGGATCTACTAAATATTAATGTCACTTTTCTGGTGAGGTGCCCATACTTATGCACCTGTCAAATTTTGTTTGAATGCAGATTGCACATTTTCTGTTAGTACAATTAACCTCATTTCAAGGCAGAAACATTACTGTGTCCAACAGTTATTACATATATCAAACTGAAATAGCTGTTGCAAAAACACCAATTTTTATAAAACATTAAGCTTCAGATTAATATGGGTGCCCAAACTTTTTCATATAACTGTATATGTATATATGTGTGTATATATATATATATATATATATATATATATATATATATATATATATATATATATATATATATATATATATATATTAGTACAGAACAAAAGTTTGGACACACCTTCTCATTTAAAGATTTTACTGTATTTTCATGACCATGAAAATTGTACATTCACACTCAAGGCATCAAAAGTATGAATTAACACATGTGGAATTATATACTTAACAAAAAAGTGTGAAACAACTGAAAATATGTCTTATATTCTAGGTTCTTCAAAGTAGCCACCTATTGCTTTGATGACTGTTTTGCACACTCTTGGCATTCTCTTGATGAGCTTTAAGAGGTAGTCACCGGGATTTCTTGCCTTATAAATGGGGTTGAGGCCATCAGTTGTGTTGTGCAGAAGTCTGGTGGATACACAGCTGATAGTCCTACTGAATAGACTGTTAGCTGTTTTTTTCTTGCCATAATACAAATTCTAAGTAAAGAAAAACTAGTGGCCATCATTACTTTAAGAAATGAAGGTCAGTCAGTGTGAAAAATTGGGAAAACTTTGAAATTGTCCCCAAGTGCAGTTGCAAAAACCATCAAGCGCAACAAAGAAACTGGCTCACATGAGGACCGTCCAGGAAAGGAAGACCAAGAGTCACCTCTGCTTCTGAGGATAAGTTTATCCGAGTCACCGGCCTCAGAAATCGCAAGTTAACAGCAGCTCAGATTAGAGACCAGGTCAATGCCACACAGAGTTCTAGCTGCAGACACATCTCTTCAACAACTGTTAAGAGGAGACTTTGTGCAGCAGGCCTTCATGGTAAAATAGCTGCTGGGAAACCACTGCTAAGGACAGGCAACAAGCAGAAGAGACTTGTTTGGGCTAAAGAACACAAGGAATGGACATTAGACCAGTGGAAATCTGTGCTTTGGTCTGATGAGTCCAAATTTGAGATCTTTGGTTCCAACCACCGTGTCTTTGTGCGATGCAGAAAAGGTGAACGGATGGACTCTACATGCCTGGTTCCCACCGTGAAGCATGGAGGAGGAGGTATGATGGTGTGGGGGTGCTTTGCTGTTGACACTGTTGGGGATTTATTCAAAATTGAAGGCATACTGAACCAGCATGGCTACCACAGCATCTTGCAGCGGCATGCTATTCCATCTGATTTGCGTTTAGTTGGACCATCATTTATTTTTCAACAGGACAATGACCCCAAACACCTCCAGGCTGTGTAAGGGCTATTTGACCAAGAAGGAGAGTGATGGGGTGCTACGCCAGATGACCTGGCCTCCACAGTCACCAGACCTGAACACAATCGAGATGGTTTGGGGTGAGCTGGACCGCAGAGTGAAGGCAAAAGGGCCAACAAGTGCTAAGCATCTCTGGGAATTCCTTCAAGATTGTTGGAAGACCATTTCCGGTGACTACCTCTTGAAGCTCATCAAGAGAATGCCAAGAGTGTGCAAAGCAGTCATCAAAGCAAAAGGTGACTACTTTGAAGAACCTAGAATATAAGACATATTTTCAGTTGTTTCACACTTTTTTGTTAAGTATATAATTCCACATGTGTTAATTCATAGTTTTGATGCCTTCACTGTGAATGTACAATTTTCATAGTCATGAAAATACAGAAAAATCTTTAAATGAGAAGGTGTGTCCAAACTTTTGGTCTGTACTGTGTATGTGTATGTGTATGTATACATATACAGTGCCGGCAAAAAAAATCTTTACACTTGCGCAGCAAAAAAAAACTTTACATATAAAATCCACATCATAATTTCACTTTTTAAAAGTGTACACAATGGGGGAGATAATAAAAAACTGTCTAATATTAAAGCTAGCTTTGTTGCAAATATCAACCAATCAACGCTCAGTTTTCACTTCTCTGGTAAAGCGAAAGCTGCACTCTGATTGGTTGTTATGTGCAGCTCAGCCAGTTTAGGCAGTCTTTTATTATCTCCCTCAGTTTTTTATTATCTCCCACAATGGGTCGAAAGAAGCTTAAAATGGAAGAGAAATCCTGTGCCTTGATTCTGCTCGAGAAGGGGGATTCGATGATTGCTGTAGCTAGAGATCTGGGAGTGTCAAGAGAAGCAATTTATCAACTGAAGCGGTCGGCGGCATCATTGCCTCCTGGGATGGTACCGCAGAGGAAGTCAGGCTCTGGCGCACCTAAAAAGACTTCACCAAGGACTGATAAGCTTCTGAAGCCTGAAGTGATGTCACATCCTTCTATAACTGCTGTTGAACTAAAAAACAAGTACCCTATGCTCCTCCAGAACAGGACAATTCGTCACCGCCTGCAGAAGGACCTGGGTCTACCAAGTTGCCGTGCCACAAAGAAGCCCCTGCTCACAGCAGCAATGAAGAAGAAAAGGCTTGCCTTTTCTAATAAATATCAAGATTGGACATCTGAAGAGTGGAAGAAAGTGATGTTTAGTGATGAGAGCACTTTCAGGCTGGTCAGGGGAGGCTCAAAGGTTGTGCGTCGTCTGAGTACCGTGTCACGGTATGACCCAAAATATACAGTTAAGACTGTTAAACACCCTGACAGTGTGATGGTGTGGGCTGCATTCAGTGGAAGTGACTCGCCCCCTGGGCCGTGGGGCACCCGGAACCGGGCTTCTGTGCGATGCTGGGGGTAGTAGTGGCAACCCGATCCTGTGGCTCAGGGTGGTCAGACCAAATGCTGTGGCAGTCTATTTATAGATTTGGGAATGTCCGACTACGCCACCCGTGGATTGCGGTCAGGGATGACCGCTGCTGCAAGGCAGACCGCTGAGGCTGGTGTTGGTGTGCAGCACAGGGATAGGATAACTCCCCAAGGGAAGAGTGTAGCCTCAGGGCAATGTAGGTGGATGCTGGGGGTGATGGTGCAGGCGCAGCATAAATCACACAGAGTCCAATGGTGCAGTTCAGGCCTTTTACTCACAGTTGATATCCAAGTCACTTCTGTCAGGAATGACTGCCCAAGCCGTGCTGCGTCCACCAGGTGAGGGGCTCGGTCAACCCCCAGGCAATTCAGGAGTGTGGCACAGGACCCCCTTCTATCCTTTCTCTGGCCTCTCGTGCCCCACCAGTGACCACGCTTCTGTCCGGCTGCCTCGGGCCTTCTCTGGTAAAACTTGGCGCCAGTTTCCCTAACCCTATGTGGTGCCTTCCTAGCGGGTATAGCAAGGGGTCGCACCAATAAATGATCACGACCTCCGGTTCTTGGCTGGGGGATGATTTACCTCCACCAACTTGGGAAGCCGGTACCCTTCCACAGCCTGACCCTTCACCCGATATAACGCAGGCTTGCAACGGTTGCTGTCCGTTCTGCTCTCTTAGGGTCCCTTCTGCCTTCTTGTTTCTGGAGCCTTTCTACTCCTCTGTCTCTCCTCTTTCTTTCCTTCTCCTTCTCCTCTTCTCCTCTCTGGCCCCGGCCTTCTCTCCAGGCCTGCCTCGTGGAGCTGAGCTCAGGCTGAGCCACAGCTCCCTGTCAGCTCTCTCTCTCTGCTGCTCTGACTGACTGAACTCCCTCCTAAGATGGCCCCCACCTTTTATCTGCTTCTCTGTGTCTGAGCTCAGGTGACCTGCACCCAATGAGCTCCTTCCTATGCTCCAGAAACCGTCCCCTACTGCTCCTACATCACTGGGTTCTCTCCCCCCTCCCCACTCCAGCCAGGGACATAGTCAGTTGTGCCTGCAATTATATGGGAGCACCGTCGAGCTGTCCCCCGGAAATGGGGTGAATGTGTATGTGTGTGTGCAGCTAACTGAGCCCTGGTCCACACTCCATCCTTACCTGAGAGTGGAATATCACACCTCTGGTTGAGGTGCAATACCCCTGTGGCAACCGAACCCTCGGGGCGCCACAGAAGCATGGGCAGGGCAGGTTTGTACTTCCTTCCCAAGAATGTAACTATGAAAGCAAGCAATTATATTACTGTTTTGGAAGAACACATGCTTACTTTTTGGGTCGTACATCAGTGTGATTACTTTATGCATGATGGAGCCCCTGTCCACAAAGCCAAGGCCGTGAGAAAGTTTCTCAGTGACCATAACATTAACATTTTAGAGTGGCTAGGTAATTCCCCTGACCTTAACCCCATAGAAAATGCCTGGAATTTAATGAAAAACAAGGTTCAAGAGACACGACCCAGCGACATCAACAATCTAAAGGAGGTGCTGAAGACACTGTGGGTAAACATGGACTCCACATACTTAGCCAGCCTTGCTGAATCCATGCCTAAACGACTGCAGATGGTGATAAAATGTAAGGGTGACATGACAAAATACTAATTGTAATAAAATATCCACAATAAAACACTTGAATCCACTTGAATATTAAGATTTAGTGGTTTCATTGAACTTGTAAAGATTGTATATATATACAGTACAGACCAAAAGTTTGGACACACCTTCTCATTTAAAGATTTTTATGTATTTTCATGACATTGAAAATTGTACATTCACACTGAAGGCATCAAAACTATGAATTATTACATGTGGAATTATATACTTAACAAAAAAGTGTGAAACAACTGAAAATATGTCTTATATTCTAGGTTCTTCAAAGTAGCCACATTTTGCTTTGGTGACTGCTTTGCACACTCTTGGCATTCTCTTGATGAGCTTCAAAAGGTAGTCACCGGAAATGGTTTTCACTTCACAGATGTACCCTGCCAGGTTTAATAAGTGAGATTTCTTGCCTTATAAATGGGGTTGGGACCATCAGTTGTGTTGTGCAGAAGTCAGGTGGATACACAGCTGATAGTCCTACTGAATAGACTGTTAGAATTTGTATTATGGCAAGAAAAAAGCAGCTAAATAAAGAAAAATGAGTGGCCATCATTACTCTAAGAAATGAAGGTCAGTCAGTCCGAAAAATTGGGCAAACTTTGAATGTGTCCCCAAGTGCAGTTGCAAAAACCATCAAGCGCTACAAAGAAACTGGCTCACATGAGGACCGCCCCAGGAAAGGAAGACCAAGAGTCACCTCTGCTTCTGAGGATAAGTTTATCCGAGTCACCAGCCTCAGAAATCGCAGGTTAACAGCAGCTCAGATTAGAGACCAGGTCAATGCCACACAGAGTTCTAGCAGCGGACACATCTCTACAACAACTGAAAAGAGTCTTTGTGCAGCAGGCCTTCAAGGTAAAATAGCTGATAGGAAACCACTGCTAAGGACAGGCAACAAGCAGAAGAGACTTGTTTGGGCTAAAGAACACAAGGAATGGACATTAGACGAGTGGAAATCTGTGCTTTGGTCTGATGAGTCCAAATTTGACATCTTTGGTTTCAACCGCCGTGTCTTTGTGCGACGCAGAAAAGGTGAACGGATGGACTCTACATGCCTGGTTCCCACCGTCAAGCATGGAGTAGGAGGTGTGATGGTGTGGGGGTGCTTTGCTGGTGACACTGTTGGGGATTTATTCAAAATTGAAGGCATACTGAACCAGCGTGGCTACCATAGCATCTTGCAGCTGCATGTTATTCCATCCGGTTTGCGTTTAGTTGGACCATCATTTATTTTTCAACAGGACTATGACCCCAAACACACCTTCAGGCTGTTTAAGGGCTATTTGACAAAGAAGGGGAGTGATGGGGTGCTACGCCAGATGACCTGGCCTCCACAGTCACCAGACCTGAACCCAATCGATATGGTTTGGGGTGAGCTGGACCGCAAAGTGAAGGCAAAAGGGCCTTCAAGTGCTAAGCATCTCTGGGAACTCCTTCAAGATTGTTGGAAGACCATTTCCGGTGACTACCTCTTGAAGCTCATCAAGAGAATGCCAAGAGTGTGCAAAGCAATCCTCAAAGCAAAAGGTGGCTACTTTGAAGAACCTAGAATATAAGACATATTTTCAGTTGTTTCACACTTTTTTGTTAAGTATATAATTCCACATGTGGTAATTCATAGTTTTGATGCCTTCAGTGTGAATGTACAATTTTCAAAGTCATGAAAATACAGAAAAATCTTTAAATGAGAACGTGTGTCCAAACTTTTGGTCTGTACTGTACATACAGTTGTGCTCAGAAGTTTACATACCCCGGCAGAATTTTTCCTTTCTTGGCCTTGTTTCAGAGAATATGAATGATAACTTTTTCTCCACTCATGGTTATTCGTTGGGTGAAGCCATTTACTGTGTTTTCTCTTTTTAAATCTTAATGACACCAAAAAACATCCAAATGACCTTCAAAAGTTTACATACCCGGGTGACTTTGGCCTAATAACATGCACAGAATTTGATACAAATGGGCTTGAATGGCTACTAAAGGTAACATCCTCACCTGTGACCTGTTTGCTTGTAATCAGTGTGAGTGCATAAAATCTGAGTGAGTTTCTGGGATCCAGACAGACTCTTGCATCTTTCATCCAACCACTGACGTTTCTGGATTGTGAGTCATGGGGAAATCAAAAGAATTGTCAACGTATCTACTGGAAAAGGTAGTTGAACTGTATAACACAGGAAAGGGATACAAAAAAATATCCAAGGAATTGATAATGCCAGTCAGCAGCGTTCAAACTGTGATTAACAAATGGAAAATCAGGGGCTCTGTTAAAACCAAACCACGGTCCGGTAGACCAACAAAGCTTTCGGCCACAACTGCCAGGAAAATTGTTCGGGATGCAAAGAAAAACCCACAAATAACATCAGCTGAAATTCAGGACTCTCTGAAAACTAGCGGTGTGGCTGTTTCAAGATGCACAATAAGGAGGCACTTGAAGAAAAATGGGCTGATTCGCCAGAAGAAAGCCATTACTGCGCAAATGCCACAAAGTATCTCGCCTACAATATGCCAAACAGCACAGAGACAAGCCTCAAAACTTCTGGTACAAGGTAATTTAGTGTAATGAGACCAAAATTGAACTTTTTGGCCATAACCATAAAAGTTACATTTGGAGAGAGGTCAACAAAGCCTATGATGAAAGGAACACCATTCCTACAGTAAAGCACGGAGGTGGATCGCTGATGTTTTGGGGATGTGTGAGCTACAGAGGCACAGGAAACTTGGTAAAAGTTGAAGGAAAGATGAATGCAGAACGTTATGAGCAAATACTGGAGGCAAATTTGCACTCATCAACCCGGAAGTTGCGCATGGGACGTACTTGGACGTTCCAACATGATAACGATCCAAAACACAAGGCCAAGTCGACCTGTCATTGGCTACAGCAGAACAAAAGTGAAGGTTCTGGAGTGGCCATCTCAGTCTCCTGACCTCAATATCATTGAGCCACTCTGGGGAGATCTCAAGGGCGCAGTTCATGCTAGACAGCCCAGGAATTTACAGGAACTGGAGGCTTTTTGCCGAGAAGAATGGACAGATTTACCATCTGAGAAAATAAAGAACCTCATCCAGAACTACCACAAAAGACTTCAAGCTGTCATTGATGTTAGAGGGGGCAATACACGGTATTAAGAAATGGGGTATGTGAACTTTTGATCAGGGTCATTTGGATGTTTTTGGTTGTCATTAAGATTTAAAAAGAGAAAACACAGTAGTTTGACAATAAATGGCTTCACCCAACCAATAACCATGAGTGGAGAAAAAGTTATCATTCATATTCTCTGAAACAAGGCCAGGAAAGGAAAAATTCTGCCGGGGTATATAAACTTTTGAGCACAACTGTATATATCTATCCGTTGAAAGTTGTGATGATGACCTAGAGAATTCCTCTATGTAAAAGCTCATGTTAAAATCAGATTGCATCCGCATGAAAATCAGATGTCCTTTGGATGCTAGGTGAGAAAAATCGCATTGTACTCGCATGAAAATCGCATGACACTCGTCCGACTTTTCAGTCCAGAAATCAGAGGTTTGTTTTTTTTACGCAGATGAGTGCTAAGCCACTTCTGGGACCCACACTGAACACAAGGATGGAGCGGAGGTCCCCATAATTAATATGTGCGACCACTGCTCCATTCACTTTCTATTTAAGTGGTGGTCACACATGCTCACTACTGATCCTTTCAGAGAGAGGACTTTAAGCCCCCTGCCCTCAAAGTTGGAGGGGATACCTTATTTTAAATGGGGGAAGCCATGGGCAGAATAAATGGAATCAAATGAGGTTGTCTCGTGGGTAGCCCCAAACTGTGTGATTGTTTGCAGTTCTTCTTGACCATAATGGCTGATCACAGAAATTTTAGCTGCTGGATGCTTGATTGATTTTTCACAAAGTCATTAATCATAATTGTGGACATTCTCATAAACAAGAAGCGAGGAGGCACCGTGAGTGTAATTACTAGTCTTGCCGCTCTGGGGCCCAACAACCAAGACATAAAGTGCAGTTAGTGATAACTACTGAAATGGGAGTGGAAAAACAAATGCATTCCCATCATTCATGGTTTTATGTCCTATGTTAACACCTGCAATGTTATCTCTTTTTTGCAGCATGAGTTTTTACCTTGTTCTGTGACAGCGTGTTTTGTATTATACCTGAAAGTGACATTAGTATGTTTTTTTCTTTCATGTGTTGTCAGATAACAGTGCACTATGTGATCTCTTTATGTGCTGTGACATCATTGTGTATATTATCCTGGCACTCTGTGACAACACTATTTGTATAATCCCTGTACGGTGAAATCACTTTGTGCGTTATTGCATTAATGTGACTTCACTGTGTGCATTATCCCAGAACTGTGACATCACTGTGTGTATTATTCTAGAACTGTGACATCACTGTGTGTATTATCCCTGTACTGTGACATCACTGTGTGTATTATTCTAGAACTGTGACATCACTGTGTGTATTATTCTAGCACTGTGAAATCACTGTGTGTATTATCCCTGTACAGTGACATCACTGTGTGCATTATCTCTGTACTATGACATCACTGCATGCATTATCTCAGTACTGTGACATCACTGCGTGCATTATCCCAGTACCGTGACATCACTGTCTGCGTTATACCTGTACTATGACATCACTGTGTGCCATATCCCAGTACTGTGACATCACTGTGTGTATTATCCCTGAACTGTGACATCACTGTGTGCATTATCTCTGTACTGTGACATCACTGCATGCATTATCTCAGTACTGTGACATCATTGTCTGCGTTATACCTGTACTATGACATCACTGTGTGCCATATCCCAGTACAGTGACATCACTGTGTGCATTATCTCTGTACTGTGACATCACTGCGTGCATTATCCCAGTACCGTGACATCACTGTCTGCGTTATACCTGTACTATGACATCACTGTGTGCCATATCCCAGTACTGTGACATCACGGTGTGTATTATCCCTGAACTGTGACATCACTGGGTGCATTAGCCCAGTACTGTGACATCACTGTGTGTATTATCTCTGTACTGTCACATCACTGTGTGTATTATCCCTGTACTGTGACATCACTGTGTGTATTATCCCTGTACTGTGACATCACTGTGTGTATTATCTCTGTACTGTGACATCACTGTGTGCATTATCTCTGTACTGTGACATCACTGTGTGCGTTATCTCTGTACTGTGACATCACTGTGTGCGTTATCTCTGTACTGTGACGTCACTGGGTGCGTTAGCCCTGTACTGTGACGTCACTGGGTGCGTTAGCCCTGTACTGTGACGTCACTGGGTGCGTTAGCCCAGTACTGTGACGTCACTGGGTGCGTTAGCCCAGTACTGTGACGTCACTGGGTGTAAAATCCATGTAGTTTGAAGAGATCAAAATTAACGTGAGCTTTTCATATCTTGAACTTGATTTTGACGGTAATCATGTTGGACTGAGGCTTCATGCTAGGTTTTGTTGTCGATCGTCTTCGTTCATTTTTTTTGGCTCTAGGAGTTACACACATTCAGGTCTGCTATACCAACCTTTATTTTTGGCTATGTGGTGGGCTCCGTGTACTATATATAGTATTCTCAGAAGCAAAGTCTCTTGTGGATATCAATTATGTGTAAAACGACATGGGATGGAGCAAGACACATTTTTTTGTAAAAAGTAGGTACACCCATAAAATATTCTGGGCTGTGTCGGGCAGAGTATTCACTAACATATAGAAGTCAGACCCCTCTATTTATCATTTATACTGTGGTTGGCTATATATAATGAGAACATCCCAGCTACTTCTGTTATTTGCAGTACTACCTGTGACTAGTGATGAGCGAGCGCTAAAATGCTCGGGTGCTCATTGTTCGAGTCGAGCAATTTGGAATGCTTGAGTGGCCGGTCCAAGTAACGAGCCCAATGTAAGTCTATGGGAAGCTCAAGCATTTTTCTGGCGGCCCACTCTTCACACGGTGGTCTGCAGAGGGCCTAAAAATTGCCCAAATTGATGGGAACAGTGCTCAAATGACATGGGAACAGCATGGGGATGACCCCTGGAAGCATCTCTCACTCTCAGGTCACTTCTGTGAACAATGTTGTCTGAGTATTACGCCACTTTTACGGACTCAGAATAAAACATACAAAAAACGAAACCAAAATGGATTTTCCTGGGAAATATGTTAAGGAACATCCTTTCCAGGGTAATGACCTGTATATAAGGCAAAATAAATAACCTAAAACAAAAATACTCCTCCACACCTTGGGCTATGTTCACACGTAGCGTTTTTGATGCGTTTTTGCACTTTTGCATTGCTTTCAACCGTGACAAATGCATTCACTGGGAAATGTCATTTTAACATTTTACAACCTTATCTGGCCATGTGCTGTGTGAGATATCATCAGACACATCGTGTTTCATTTCTTGTTTCATAGCACGTTCACAGGAACGTGCTATGGACCCTCTTGCACTATATGCACTGCACTCTGCCACATACCCTGCCTGCCTGCCTAACTCCTGCCATCACCACTGAATATATGCAGCTGGATTATTCCTCAGAAGGACTGTTAGTTCAGATGGATATATATATACACTGCTCAAAAAAATAAAGGGAACACTTAAACAACAGAATATGACTCCAAGTAAATCAAACTTCTGTGAAATCAAACTGTCCACTTAGGAAGCAACACTGATTGACAATCAATTTCACATGCTGCTGTGCAAATGGAATAGACAATACATGGAAATTATTGGCAATTATCAAGACACCCTCAATAAAGGAGTGGTTCTGCAGGTGGGGACCACAGAAAACATCTCAGTACCAATGCTGGCTGATGGCTGATGTTTTGGTCACTTTTGAATGTTGGTTGTGCTTTCACACTCGTGGTAGCATGAGACAGACTCTACAACCCACAGAAGTTGCTCAGGTAGTGCAGCTCATCCAGGATGGCACATCAATGCGAGCTGTGGCAAGAAGGTTTGCTGTGTCTGTCAGCGTAGTGTCCAGAGGCTGGAGGCGCTACCAGGAGACAGGCCAGTACACCAGGAGACATGGAGGGGGCCGTAGGAGGGCAAGAACCCAGCAACAGGACTGCTACCTCCGCCTTTGTGCAAGGAGAAACAGGAGGAGCACTGCCAGAGCCCTGCAAAATGACCTCCAGCAGGCCACAAATGTGCATGTGTCTGCACAAACTGTTAGAAACCGACTCCATGAGGGTGGTATGAGGGCCCGACGTCCACAGATGGGGGTTGTGCTCACAGCCCAACACCGTGCAGGATGCTTGGCATTTGCCACAGAACACGAGGATTGGCAAAGTCGCCACTGGAGCCCTGTGCTCCTCACAGATGAGAGCCGGTTCACACTGAGCACATGTGACAGACGTGACAGAGTCTGGAGACGCCGTGGAGAGCGATCTGCTGCCTGCAACATCCTTCAGCATGACCGGTTTGGCAGTGGGTCAGTAATGGTGTGGGGTGGCATTTCTTTGGAGGGCCGCACAGCCCTCCATGTGCTCGCCAGAGGTAGCCTGACTGCCATTAGGTACCGAGATGAGATCCTCAGACCCCTTGTGAGACCATATGCTGGTGCGGTTGGCCCTGGGTTCCTCCTAATGCAGGGCAATGCCAGACCTCATGTGGCTGGAGTGTGTCAGCAGTTCCTGCAAGATGAAGGCATTGAAGCTATGGACTGGCCCGCCCGTTCCCCAGACCTGAATCCGATTGAGCACATCTGGGACATCATGTCTCGCTCCATCCACCAACGTCACGTTGCACCACAGACTGTCCAGGAGTTGGCGGATGCTTTAGTCCAGGTCTGGGAGGAGATCCCACAGGAGACCACCCGCAACCTCATCAGGAGCATGCCCAGGCGTTGTAGGGAGGTCATACAGGCACGTGGAGGCCACACACAATACTCAGCCTCATCAGGAGCATGCCCAGGCATTGTAGGGAGGTCATACAGGCACGTGGAGGCCACACACAATACTCAGCCTCATCAGGAGCATGCCCAGGCATTGTAGGGAGGTCATACAGGCACGTGGAGACCACACACAATACTCAGCCTCATCAGGAGCATGCCCAGGCGTTGTAGGGAGGTCATACAGGCACGTGGAGGCCACACACAATACTCAGCCTCATCAGGAGCATGCCCAGGCGTTGTAGGGAGGTCATACAGGCACGTGGAGGCCACACACAATGCTGAGCCTCATCAGGAGCATGCCCAGGCGTTGTAGGGAGGTCATACAGGCACGTGGAGGCCACACACAATACTCAGCCTCATCAGGAGCATGCCCAGGCGTTGTAGGGAGGTCATACAGGCACGTGGAGGCCACACACAATGCTGAGCCTCATCAGGAGCATGCCCAGGCGTTGTAGGGAGGTCATACAGGCACGTGGAGGCCACACACAATACTCAGCCTCATCAGGAGCATGCCCAGGCGTTGTAGGGAGGTCATACAGGCACGTGGAGGCCACACACAATGCTGAGCCTCATCAGGAGCATGCCCAGGCGGTGTAGGGAGGTCATACAGGCACGTGGAGGCCACACACAATACTCAGCCTCATCAGGAGCATGCCCAGGCGTTGTAGGGAGGTCATACAGGCACGTGGAGGCCACACACAATACTCAGCCTCATCAGGAGCATGCCCAGGCGTTGTAGGGAGGTCATACAGGCACATGGAGGCCACACACAATACTCAGCCTCATCAGGAGCATGCCCAGGCGTTGTAGGGAGGTCATACAGGCACGTGGAGGCCACACACAATACTGAGACTCATTTTGACTTGTTTTAAGGACATTACATCAAAGTTGGATCAGCCTGTAGTGTCTTTTTCCACTTTAATTTTGGGGGTGACTCCAAATCCAGGCCTCCATTGGTTAATAAATGTGATTTCCATTGATGATTTTTGTGTGATTTTGTTGTCAGCACATTCAACTTTGTACAGAACAAAGTATTCAATGAGAATATTTCATTCATTCAGATCTAGGATGTGTTATTTCAGTGTTCCCTTTATTTTTTTGAGCAGTGTATATGTTGTGAATCTCTCCCTAGCTCAGCAGCACCTCTCCCTACACTGTCTGATCCGGAGTGATTATGACGAGCACATCGGTGCCAGGTCTGATATAGACCTGATGACGCTGTGCAGCCAGCTAATCACTGTAATGCAACAACCAACATGGCTACGGCATTACAGTGAGTGACAGGCAATCCCTGCATGTTCATTGGCTCTCTAAAGAGCGCCAAACATGCAGGGAGGAGACCGAGTTCCCGCCGAGCAACCCGGAAATATTCGCCGAGCAACGTGATGTTCAGGCGAGCACCGAGCAGGGGCGAGCACGTTCGCTCATCACTACCCGCCTAAGCGCTTAGACACCCGAGCAGCTTGGACTCTGACATTCTTTTAAAGTATGTTTTTTCTGAAACGTCACATTTAAGAGTTCAACATACATAGTGGAAATCATGCTGCCAGTGTCTGATAAATGCTGTCCATGGATCAGGCAATGTGTATCAGCTGCCAGGTTCCTTTTAAATTAAATAAAATAAAAAAAAAAGATAAAAAGTGCAGGACGGTGAAGGTTGGGAGTTTGAAATATTTTATTGTGTGCCATAGACAGCCACATTGTTTTGACTTCTAGCAAGTTTTGTTAAATTGCTCCTCATTGTATCACCACTAAAGCATATAAACCTGGCACTTCCTTAGTGAGGAAATGAAAATCCAAATGAAGGAAAATATTAAAACAAAGAATATAAATCAGTCTCCAGCAAATAAATATGTTACATTGTTACATATTGTGCATACAAAAATAAATATTACAAGCAGAAACATTATAGCTTGTTACATTGAAGCTTCAATGAAGCTAAGATTTTCATTTGTCAAGTTGCATCTGAAAACTGATGCAGTAATGTATCTGCTGTCATCCAACTTTTTCTCCCGTTTTAACTGCACAAACATGGATCTGTGTTGAAAATGCAACCTGGTGATGTGAACGATCTCCAGCAAACTATGAGATCAGTTCTTGTATCTGTTTCCAGAGATGAGCAAATCAAGTCACTCTTTTGATTCGCTGGCCTTGCACTGTCATCGTTGCGGTGTGACATTAACACATGGCGCCAGGTTGGCTAATCAAAAAAGAAACAGGGGGATAACAACAGTTAAGAGCCTGTCTGCAGTGCTCTGTCCAGCGGCCATGGTATACTGACCTGACCGGTGGACTTAGGGTCCTGCGTATTTATTCGCTCATCTCTTTCCATGTCCCTCTGTTGTGTCACTACCACACCAAAGGGAAAAAAGAATAGACAGCAGGATAGGTAGAAACAAAATCTAAGGCTAGGTTTCTATACATCAGTTGTTTCATGGCTGTAACAAAGTTACAACATATAACAAAGTTGTGAACTTTGTGCATAAATCCATCTGCAGTAGTTGGATGAAAAAAATGCTACTTGCAATGTTTTTCTTTTAAACAGCTCCAGGACTAGTAGGGTTTAATAACTGATGCCCTGGATGCCTGGAAATGATCTCATATAAATTTTTGCAATTAATTCTGACATTAACTTTACATTCCACTACTAAACCAGTGGGAAAAAGCAACAGAGGGACATACAGTTGAAGCCAGAAGTTTACATACACTATATAAAAAGACAATGCCAATTTCTGACAGCGGCATTTAACAGCGCCGTGCCGGAAGCGCGTCACTTACCCTGCCCATCGGTGACCCCATCACATGATCGCGGGTCACTGATGGGTGGGCATGACAACCCTGGGTCTGCAGCAGACCCCAGTGGTTGTCATGTACTGATTGCTATGAGCGGTCAGCGCTCATAGCACAGGAGCATTTCTGCTACATAGAGGTGATCTGCTCATCACCTCTATGTAGCAGAGGCGATTGGACAGTTGCTGCTTCTAGTCTTCTATGGAGACTATAGAAGCAAGCAAAAAGTGTAAAAAAAATGTTTTTAAAAATATATAAAAAAAAAATATATATAAAAGTTTAAATCACCTCCCTTTCGCCCCATTCAAAATAAAATAATAAAAAAAAACCCACATACACATATTTGGTATCACCGCATTCAGAATCGCTTAATGAGAAAGAAATTCTAAACGCCAAAATTACGTTTTTTGGTCGCCGCAACATTGCAATAAAATGCAATAATGGGTGATCAAAACATCAGATCTACCCCAAAATGGTATGAATAAAAACTTCAGCTCGGCACGCAAAAAATAAGCCCTCACCTGGCCCCAGATCCCGAAAAATGGAGACGCTACGGGTCTTGGAAATGGCGCCATTTTTTTTTTTTAGCAAACTTTCGATTTTTTTTTCACCACTTAAATAAAAAAGAACCTATACATGTTTGGTATCTACAAACTCGTAATGACCTGGAGAATCATAATGGCAGGTCGGTTTTAGCATTCAGTGAACGTGGTTAAAAAAAAAAAAAAAAAAAAAACATCTGTGGCATAGCACTTTTTTTTTTTGCAACTTCACTGCACTTCAATTTTTTTTCCCGGTTTTCCCGTACACGATACGGTAAAACCAGTAATCTTGTTCAAAAGTACAACTCGTCCCGCAAAAATAAGCCCTCACACGGCCATATTGACCAAAAAATAAAAACGCTATGGCTCTGGGAACAAGGGGAGGAAAAAACGAAAATGCAAAAAATGGCAAACCCCAGGGTCCTTAAGGGGTTAATATTTGCAAATGCACACAGGAACAAAGACCTTCATTTTTGGAGACATGTCCTGTGGTCTTATGAAACAAAAATTGAACTTTTTGGGCATAATGACCATCGTTACGTTTGGAGAAAAAAGGGAGAAGCTTTGAAGCCTAAGAACACCATCCCAACTGTGAAACACGGGGGTGGCAGCATCATGTTGTGGGGTTGTTTTGCTGCAGTAGGGACTGGTGCACTTCACAAAATAGATGGCATCATGAGAAAAGAAGATTATGTGGCAATTCTGAAGAAACATCTCAAGACATCAGCCAGGAAGTTAAAGCTTGAGCGGAAATGGGTCTTTCAAATGAACAATGACCCGAAGTGGCCATCACAAAGCCCTGATCTCAATCCTGTTGAAAATTTATGGTCATAGGTGAAAAGGCTGCGAGCAAGGCGACCTATAAACCTGGATCAGTTACACCAGTTTTGTCAGGAGGAATCGGCCCAAATTCCGACCAACTATTGTGAGAAGCTCGTGGAAGGAGATCCCAAACGTCTGACCCAAGTCATTCAGTTTAAGGGCAATGGTACCAAATACTAATGAAATGTATGTAAACTTTTGACTTTGCAGTAAGTAATAAAAATGCCTTAAAACATTCTCTCTCTCTCATTATTCTGGCATTTGGCAAATATTAAAAATGATGGTAATCCTAATTGACCTAAAACGGGAAAGGTTTATTCTGATTTCATGTCAGATACTGAGAAAAACATCAGATGTGTATTTTTATACAGTGTATGGAAACTTCTGGTTTCAACTGTATATATGGGAAGCAAAATCAACATTCAATGATCAGTAACTGTAAGAACTAGTTAGATATGTATATCTAGATTATCTTTTTTTTTTTTGCTTTTTCTAAATTACTTTTCAGTCTGGACCTGTCCTGCCATGCTGTTGGTCTCTGATGGGCTGTGTCCTCTTATCCTTCACGGCAGGGAGGTAAACAAAGACTGGCAGAAAATACAGAGTAAGTTTGTTATGTTTGTTCTTTTAATTTTAATGCATTTGCAGCAGTTACAGAACTTTTGAAAAATTTTGGGCAGCTTCATTAATATTTGCCCTTATTCTGTGTAGATATTCTCTGTTCTGCAGTGGATGGGCTGCTAGTCTGCTTGGCATATTTACATAAGAATGGCCAGTGAAATGATAACTTTGGTATTTTGTAAACCCCTAGGAGCACCATAACGTAACTTTATGACCTGGTTTATTCCACCCAGAGGCGCAATGATGTACAGGTCGGTCAAGACATTTGCATGGTCACTTCAATTACCCCTGCTCGATCAATAGCAGGAGGACGACTGTGATTGACAGCAGCACTTCTGGTGTATAGGATGAAGAGCAAACCTTCAAATTCTGTTCATCTACTAAACTCCATGATCAATACTGATTGTGGCATCCAGTGTAAACAAGGGAAGGGGCTTACCACTGCTTTCAGCCTCTGCTGTCCACCAATAACAGTCTATATTTAAAGGGGGTGTCCACTACTCTGACAACCCTATTCCAATCCCTATACCCCCCCCCCCCCAGTGAAATAATAACACCTATACTCCCCTCTGGTGCTGGCGTCATTTCCAGTGGTGTCGCCACTGGCTCCCCTGTGGCTCGCGTAACTTTCTTATGCGGCCATTCAGCACTGGCTTCACTCTCCTCTCTTTCGGACAAATCAGACATCCAGAGGAAGTGAGAGCTGTGGCTGCTCTCTCCCTTTCTCTGGATGTGAATTACATCTGTAGAAGTGGAAAGTCAAGCCAGTACTGATTGTCCTCAGGGATCATGTGACATAACAAAGTCATGTGAGCCCTGGGAGAGCCAGTGTCAATACCGCTGAAATGGCACCGGAGGTGAGTAGAGGTGTTATACTTCTACTGGGGGAAAACAAAGGGATTGCGAAAGGGTTGTCCTTGTAGTGGACAAGCCCATTAAGGTATGTCCTGTTAGCACAAAATGACTGTTCAAATCAAGCACAGGTGATCGGCGCAAACTTGTATTGGCAAACTGTTCAGTCCACCTTCCCACCTACTTGTTTTCCACCTATCTCGGCCATCCTCTTTCTCATGGCTTTAAATGAGCTAGATGAGACCAGAGATAGATGAAGAACAAGAAGATAGGTAGGTGAAGAGTTTTGCCATGCCAAGAGTACATCATACATCTGTGCTTGGTTTGAATAGTCATTTAGTTCTGACAAACTCCTTTTTGGGAACCTGTAACAAAGAGTGAGAATCGGCCAAATTAATGCCAACTCTAACTTTATCAGGGGCGAATAAATAATTGTATGAAAACCTCACGATTATTGAAAAACATAGATGCAAGTAAACAAGTTACGACTGATTTGCCTTATGATCGAGCGTCACATGTTACAAGAAATTAGCCCTAGTTATTCCCTAAATTTGTTCAACAAATTGGAGAAAAGAAAGGTCGAACAGCAGAACTCTAATGTAGTATTATCACTTGCCAGAACAAATGTTGGTAAGAACATTGCTTATTTCAGCAGCAGATGGAAGGAAGGGAGACACAGTCATTACTAGTGGGTAGGCGGAGCCCACATAGGATAGAACACCTCAGATTAAAAAAGAGTGTTGTCCGGCCCCTCCAGTTTGGGCTCCTCCTTCTCCAGCTCTCCAGTCTAAAATTTGAGGTCACAGAGGGTGATCGCTGCTGGAAGCAGCTCCTCAGAAATTTTTTTTATTTTTATCGGACAGAGACTTGGACCCCCGTGGTCTTGAGGTCTCAGGGGTCTCAGCGCTGCTGGACCCCCACCCCTCCCTTGGCGGATCTGCATTACCCTTTGAGAGAGGTCCCTGCAGAACCCTGCCGGCCCCGGGGGATGAGGGATGCTTCCCTGGCGGGGACGCAAACCGCGCATCTGGGGTCACTGCGTTCTCCGCCCTGGGGGGAAGCTTGGGCACAGCGCCACAAATCCCTGGGGGTCCCTGTGGCGCTCAGCTGGGTGAGTACTCAGCATGTTAATGTGTTTTCAGTGCTTCAGCGGCTGCTGCGGCAGCCGCTGCTACATGTATTCATGTGGTGACTTGTGTTTTTTTGTCCGCAGGTGGATGCCTGCAGGACATGGAAGCGGGGCAGGAGCGGAGAGCGGAGGAGTCGCGCGCGCTTTTTTTGAAGCCGGCGGGGGGCGTGGCTTCGCGCCTTCCCGGTCTTTCGCGGGCAGGAAGCGCTCTGAGCGCGCGCTTTCTCCTGCCCCTCCTCTTCCGGCTTCTCTCTCCTCACAGCGCGGCGGCCATTACTGAACGGCTTCCATCGGGCTCCTCACTCTCCTCTCCTCCCGACAGACCGAAGGAACACTGCACCGCGGCCAGCTGGGTGAGTCGCTTCTGCCTGTCAGGGCAGAAGCTTAACCCCTCACCCCCTCAGCGCAGGGCACCTTTCTGAGGCACAATAAGGTGGCAGACTGTGCTGTCCTGCAGCTATTACCTCATATAGAGGTTCCTTTTTTGTCTGGGGCTCGCACATCCTTTTCATTTCACAGAGGTTGTGGGGAGTCTGCAACATTAACCCCTTATTAGGCGGTTATCCCTTAATTGGGGGTCAGCTGGGGTAGCTCTCTCTTTAAGAGCTTTAACCCTTCAGCTTTCTTTTAAGAAACCACACTGTCCTACTTACTGACAGGCTTAACCTGCCATATACTGTGTGAGGGCATGTCAGATCAGGGTCCAGGAGGTGCGGACCGTCTCCCAGGTCCGCTACAGGATCAGTCTCGCGTGTCTGACACGCAGGAGTCCTCGACGGCGTCAAGCGCAGCGGTCGGGGGTTTCGGTGATGGGGCAGTGGTCAAAATGGAGGCCCTCACTCGTTCTATTGATGGCCTGTCTGACCTTCTAGGTTATTGGGTGTCAGCTAGATCCTCTCATGGCAGGAAGCGCCACAGGCCGGTACTGCCCTCCCCGCGCAGCGACTCGGAGATCTCTGTTATGGAGGGTTCCCCTTCAAGCTCAGATGGGGAGATGTCCGATTCGGATAAGGACGATCGGCATGGGCACTCTGTCTCTTTTTTGGGCCGTGCAGAGGCTTTTATTGGAGCCATGAGGGAGGCGTTACAGTTTCCGGAGGAGGTAACTAGACGTCCTGGTAAGTCGGCCCGGATGTTTCAGGAGTCGCATAGGTCGCGCTTGGCATTACCATCTCTGGATGAGCTTAATGGGGCAGTGGAGAAGGAACGCCTGTGTCCAGATAAACGTTTTCAGGGGACACGGTTTTTTGAGGCACTGTATCCGTGTTCCACGGAGTTGATTGATAATTGGATTCCTTCTCCTGAAGTGGATGTCCCTTTATCCCAGCTTAGCAAATCCTCATTACTGCCTGTTAAAGGGAAGGCGAGTCTGCAGGATCCGCTGGACAGAAAAACGGAGATGGCGGCGAAATCCATCTACGAGGCCGCGGGTCATGGATTCAGAGCGGTGCTAGGATCCATGTGTGCTTGTAAAGCTTCCCTAAGCTGGTTGGACCGTCTACAGACGGCGTGGCAGGATGGATCCCCGCTATCCGAGGTAGATGGGCTTTTCAAGTTGTTGGAGGATGCGGCCCGATATGGCAGTGATGCAGGTTTGGATACCGCGTCACTGCTGTCCAGGGCGCAATCCTCGGCGGTCACAGTCAGAAGAGCACTGTGGCTCAGACAGTGGACCGGGGACGCGGTTTCCAAGCAAGGTTTGCTATCTTTAGCTTACAAGGGTGGTCAGTTATTTGGATCTGACCTCACGGAGCTGATTGTCAAGGCAAAGGCAAAAGAAGCGGCCTTACCACAGCGAAGAACTGTGGCTTCTGCGTCGGGCAGGCCTAGTGCCGGTAGTAGTCGGCGGCCCTTTCGGTCCAGGGGACGGTCCGGTCAGCCCTCTTGGGGATCGGGTCGTCCCTCTTTTTCAGGAAAAAAGGCTTCTCAGAAATCCCGCACTCCCTGGAAACAGAGCTTCCGTCAAGACAAGCGGGAAGCTGACAAAAAGCCCGCTAAGGCGGACTGACGCCAGGTTTTCACTCGAGGGCTCTCGAGTGGGGGGTCGCCTGCTCCAATTCGAATCGACTTGGGCGTCCCGCGTTTCGGACGCCTGGGTGACGCGGGCTGTGTCAGCAGGCTACTTCATAGAGTTTCTTTCTCGACCCCCGGACAGGTTTTGCCGATCTCGCATTCCGTCAGAGCCCGAGCTAGTTGCCGCTCTACGGCAGGAGGTCGATTCCCTTCTGCAGAAGGGTGTGGTGGTACCGGTTCCGCCGGAGGACCGGGGAAGAGGGTTTTATTCAAACCTCTTTGTGGTCCCCAAAAAGGAGGACAAATTTCGCCCCATTCTGGATCTCAAAAGATTGAATCGGCATGTCCGCACCCGGAAATTCCGCATGGAGTCGCTTCGCTCGGTTGTGGCGGCCCTGTCGCAGAACGACTTTTTGGTGTCAATCGACATTCGCGACGCTTATTTGCATGTTCCCGTCGGAAGGGCCCACCAACGCTTCCTTCATTTTGCCATAGGTCAGGACCATTTCCAGTTTGTGGCCCTACCATTCGGGTTGGCCTCGGCGCCCAGAGTTTTTACAAAAATTCTGGCACTTCTCATGGCGATCCTTCGAAGACAGGGGGTTACGGTTCTTCCCTACCTGGACGACCTTTTGATTGTGGCGTCCTCAAAGGAGGAAGCGGTGACGGCTCGCAATCTATCCCTTCAGCTCCTGGAGGACTTCGGGTGGCTGGTCAATTGGAAGAAGTCGTCTCTGGAACCGTCGCAGTCAATCCTGTTTTTGGGGATGCATTTCGACACGGTACGAGCAGTGGTGTCCCTGCCTCCAGACAAGCAAGCAAGTCTTCTTCGACATGTACAGGTTATGAAGTCTTCGACAGCAATGTCCCTTCGAAGGTGTATGCGCCTTTTGGGTTTGATGGTGGCGTCAATGGAGGCACTTCCGTGTGCCCAATTTCATTCCAGGACTCTCCAAATGCTCATTCTGAACCGTTGGGATCGATCACAGGCTTCGCTGGATCGCAGTGTCATCATCTCCCACAGGGTGCAAGAGTCTCTAGAATGGTGGTTACGTCCGGAAGCGTTATCCCTGGGGAAGTCCTTCCTCCTTCCGAGGTGGTCGGTCATAACCACCGATGCCAGCCTGTCAGGCTGGGGGGGTGTCTGGAACGATCTCTGGATTCAGGGAGTATGCTCGTCGGAAGAGTCTGTCCTGCCGATCAACATCCTGGAATTGAGGGCGATTTTCCTTTGCCTCCAACACTGGACGGTCCCTTTAAACGGTCTGCCAGTCCGAGTGCAGACAGACAACGCGACGGCGGTCGCGTATATCAACCATCAAGGTGGAACGAGGAGCTCCAGGCTCATGATGGAAGTGTCTCGGATCCTGGTATGGGCCGAGGCCAAGGTGCCAGCCATCTCTGCGATTCACATTCCGGGAGTTCAGAATATCACGGCGGACTTCCTCAGTCGCGAGAAGGTGGATCCCGGAGAATGGAGTCTTCACCCAGAAATTTTTGCACAGCTGTGCTCCCGTTGGGGAACTCCTCAAGTGGATTTGATGGCATCAAGGTTCAACACCAAGTTACCGACGTTCATGTCCAGGTACAAGGATCCGAAGGCTGTGGCGGTGGATGCTCTGGTGGCTCCGTGGGGCCAATTCGAGCTAATCTATGTGTTCCCGCCGATATCCTTACTTCCTCTGGTGTTGCGTCGGATCAGACTGGAAAGAGTCCCGGCTATGTTAGTAGCCCCAGACTGGCCAAGGAGGACGTGGTTCTCGACGCTGGTGTCGCTTCTGGCTGCGCCTCCACTTCCTCTCCCTCTTCGCCCGGACCTGTTAACCCAAGGGCCCGTTCGTCATCCGGACCTGAAGTCTCTGCGTTTGACGGCGTGGCTCTTGAGACCGAAATCTTGACTCGTCAAGGTTTTTCAGCCGAAGTCATTGCCACTCTGCGAGCTGCCAGGGGTCCTGCCACTACTAGGATCTATCACAAGACTTGGGAGGCCTTCTTTTCATGGTGTTCGGGTTCTTCAAGGAACCCGAGGATTTTTTCCATTCCCAATTTGTTGGCCTTTTTGCAGTATGGCCTGGACAAGGGTTTGGCAGTTAGCACTCTGAGGGGTCAGGTTTCTGCTTTGTCCTTGCTGTTTCGGAAGGCTATCGCCTCGCGTAGGGACGTTCGTTCCTTTTTTCGTGGGGTAACCCGTCAGTTTCCGCCGCGGAAGGCGCTTGTGTCCCCTTGGCGGCTCAATCTGGTCTTGGAGGCTCTTCAACATGGGCCTTTTGAGCCTATGGACTCCGTTAGCCTTTCTTTGCTTTCTTGGAAGGTTGCCTTTTTAGTGGCAGTCACCTCTTTGAGAAGGGTTTCTGAACTGGCGGCTCTTTCTTGCTCGCCTCCTTTTCTGGAGTTTCTCCCGGATCGCGTGGTGCTTCGCACACGGGGCGACTTTCTACCTAAGGTGGTGTCACAATTTCATGTTAACCAGGATATTGTGTTGCCCTCGCTCTGTCCGGAACCGAGGAATGCGAAGGAACGGGCCTTGCACTCATTGGATTTAGTGCGGGCTTTGAAGTTCTATTTGTCTATTACTCAAGGTTTTCGGAAATCGGACTCTCTGTTTGTGATTCCAGCAGGTCGTCGGCGTGGTCAACGAGCTTCCAAGGACACTATAGCTCGATGGATTCGGTCGGCCATTTTAGAGGCTTACCGACTCAAGGGCGAATCTTGTCCAATTAAGATTCGAGCTCACTCCACGAGAGCTGTGGGTTCATCGTGGGCTTTTCATCAAGGGGCCTCGGCAGCTCAACTCTGCCGGGCGGCTACCTGGCGCTCCGTCCACACTTTTACAAAGTTTTATAAGGTGGACGTCAGTGCTTCCGCTGATGCAGCCTTAGGACGTAGGGTCCTGCAGGCGGCTGTAGTTTAAGTTATCGTTAACTTGTATTTAGCGCTAGTTGCGCATTTTTCTAGGTTGTTGGGATTCTGCCTCTGTTGGTTTTTTCCCACCCTTAATTTTTGGACTGCTTTGGGACGTCCCACTAGTAATGACTGTGTCTCCCTTCCTTCCATCTGCTGCTGAAAGACGGATTTTGGTAAGACCTTACCTGTAAAATCCTTTTCAGCGAAGGAAGGAAGGGAGACACAGCTCCCTCCCATGGCAGAAGTGTGTTGTTGTGTTTTCAGATGCAGCGTGACCCTTCTCTGATAGCGATTATCTGGGCTGAGGTCGGCGCGCTAAGGCTCTGTTCCAGCATTGCCAGCTCATCGCGTGGTCAGGTCCAGTGAGTAGTACCTGGGACTGTGTGGTTTTTCTGTTATATGCATAACCTGTCTCTTGTTTTTTCTCTGAAGTTCTTCAGAAGGGGTTGTGTTGCTCCGCTGGTGATATTTGCTCTTCCTTAGCTTGTGTACGGACTGGAGAGCTGGAGTAGGAGGAGCCCAAGCTGGAGGGGCCGGACAACACTCTTTTTTAATCTGAGGTGTTCTATCCTATGTGGGCTCCGCCTACCCACTAGTAATGACTGTGTCTCCCTTCCTTCCTTCGCTGAAAAGGATTTTACAGGTAAGGTCTTACCAAAATCCGTCTTTTTTCTTAGCTGTGCAATGATGTTTAGCACAACTCAAAAGTAGATCATTGCTGACTATACAGCGGCTGCATGCTTCAGAAGCAGACATCATTCACTACTCTCCACTATATGGTATTGTGTTCCTGAAGTTCAGGAAACAAAGTAAAAGCAAAGAACACATCGCCATTCTCCTGTCGCTGCCACTCGTGCGTGCCAATTTTCTTTTTTAGCAGGCTAAAGTTCAAACAATATTTTGTTATCGCAGGATTTTATCTCTCTTTTTATACACACTAAAATCTTGTTTGCTTTTGCGGCTGCTGCCTGACTTTGAGTACTGCTGCTCAGCTTACTTGTAACCAGAATACCCAAGTCCTTCTCCTGTTCTGTAGTCCTGAGTATACTCCCATCTAATGTATATGCAGTAATAGGATTACTCCGTCCTCGGTGCATTACTCTACATTTATCAATATTAAACCTCATTTGCCAAGTGTTTGCCCATTCAGACATCTTGTCCAGATCGTTTTGCAATATTGTAATGTCAAAGGTCAGTTTTTAATATCTTACATAGTTTGGTGTCATCAGCAAAGACTGACACTTTACTCTCCAGGTCAAAAAGAATCAGTCCCAGCACAGAGCCCTGTGGTCGCCACTGCTCCCAGTACAGAGCCCTGAGGTCCCCGCTGCTCCCAGTACAGATCCCTGCGGTCCCCGCTGCTCCCAGTACAGATCCCTGCAGTCCCCGCTGCTCCCAGTACAGATCCCTGCGGTCCCCGCTGCTCCCAGTACAGATCCCTGTGGTCCCCGCTGCTCCCAGTACAGATCCCTGCGGTCCCCGCTGCTCCCAGTACAGAGCCCTGCGGTCCCCGCTGCTCCCAGTACAGATCCCTGCGGTCCCCGCTGCTCCCAGTACAGATCCCTGTGGTCCCCGCTGCTCCCAGTACAGATCCCTGCGGTCCTCACTGCTCCAGGTACAGATCCCTGCAGTCCCCACTGCTCCCACTACTGATCCCTGCGGTACCCCACTGATCCCAGTACTGATCCCTGCAGTACCCCACTGATCCCAGTACTGATCCTTGCGGTACCCCACTGATCCCAGTACTGATCCTTGCGGTACCCCACTGCTGTCTGTATCCCATTTAGAGAATGTACCATTTATAACGACTCTTTGTTTCCTGTCTTTTATCCAGTTCATTACCCTTCTGCATATAGTTCCCCCAAGTCCTTGCTTCTGTAGCTTCAGTATAAGGCTGTTATGTGGTACAGTATCAAATGCCTTTGCAAAATCCAGATAAATGACATCAGTCGCATTACCAACATCCAGATTTGCACTTACCTCCCCATAGAAACCCAACATGTTGGTTAGACACAACTTATCCTTCATGAATCCGTGCTGATTATCATTTATTATATTATTCTCTGCAATATATCTCTTCAGGTCATCTCTTATAATGCCCTCAAAACCTTTTCAGACTACTAATGTCAGACTTACAGGGTGGCAGTTGCCTGGATCCACCTTCTTACTGTAATGGCAGTGGTGGAACCAACGGTGCTGTGACCCGAGGAGAGCCTGGAGGGGCGTGACTAGGTGCTACACCAAGACTGACCTCTGATGCACGGCAGGTGGCCATCAAGGGACAGTAGGCTGAACGGCCAAGAAAGGAAAGTTTAGCTGGTACGGGCAGGAACGACAGGAACCCAGGAGGGGCAGGTGCTGGCGGACACGGCTGGTAGACAGGCAGGTACTGGCAAATGCAGGCAGGTGCGACTGGTAAAAAGGTGGGCACAGGCAGGTGCAAGCGGGCACGGCTGGTACACAGGTGGGCACAGGCGGGTGTGGCTGGTATACAGGTGGGCAAAGGCAGGTAAAGGTGGGTCCGGCTGGTACACAGGTGCGCACAGGCATGTGTTGGCAGGAACGGCTGGTATACAGGTGGGTGCAGGCAGGTACAGCTGGAAGGCACAAGCAAGGACCGGCAGGAAAAAGACAGGAACAAGCAGTTACAGACAGGTACTAACGAACTGGGGGCCTAAAAACTTACAAGCGTGCAAGAAGCAGATTAACAACATTGCTCAGGCACCTCCCAATAGGTGGAGGTGTCTTAAATAATAAGTGTCTCCCAGCCATTGGCTGGGGAAACTTTAGGATGGCGCGTGCTGTCCCTTTAAGAGGGGAGGAGCGTGCGCGCCCTAAGCACAGTGCCCTGAGATCTGCGAGTCATGCGCAGACCCAGGGCGACAGCAGCAGGAGAAGGAGGAGGGGGGCGAAGGCCGCCGCAGTGAGTAAGTCGGCGTCTCTGCTGGGGGAGGCAGGGAATGTGCAGACACGCCGGCGCTACACTTACCCTTCTTACATATCGGGACACATCAGCCATCCTCCAGTCCTGTGGCACTGTTACAAGAGAGCCTAAGAAGATGAGATACTGCAGTCTCTCAATTACTGAGCTCAGCTCTGTCAATATCTGTGGATGAATGCCATCTGGGCCGGGGGATGTGTCAATGTTTAATTTGCTCAGACGCAGGCGTACTACTTCTTGTGTTAAACTAGTTATATCAGGTGGAGAACTTTGATTTTTGCCTTGGTGAAAAATCCCTGAAACAGACGGTTTATTGGTGAACATGGATGAAAAGTTCCTGTTTAATATCTCAGCCTTTTCTTTGTCCTCTATAGTTATATGGTTATTATCATCTTTTAAGGGGCCGATGCCATCCGTTTTTTTTCTTTTTGGTATTAATATATTTCTAAAATTTTGGGTATTTATTTTAATGTCACTGGCTATACTGTGTTCCAAATTATTATGCAAATAATATTTTCTCAGATTTTCCCAAATTACCTGTATGAATTGCAGTCATTGTAATTTTCCAGTCAAATAACTATTAGAGTACAATTGAAAGGTTTTTGTACAAACTGCCTATGATAACAGTATATTTTTAAAAAAATAAAAAACTCAAACTGCACTCAAAATGCATGTTCCAAATTATTATGCACAGCAGAGTTTTCAACCTATTCATTTTAATAAAGAACAAAAAAATGGTCATTTTTGAAATTCTAAGCATTAGCAGGAAAATCAAACAGAAACTGTCAGGGGAGCATGGGTGCCACACCATAAGTTTGTCCCCTTTTATGCCCATAGCAGCCAGAGATGCAGATGTGTTATGTGCAGCATGAGACGGGGCATTATCATGCATGAAATGATCTCGATGGTCCAGATGGATGGAGTGGAGGATGGGTGGTTGATGGACACCCCATGCAAACACGGCTACGGCGCTAGCAAGGAGGAGGTGGAGTAATGTTTTGGGCTGGAATCATGGGGAGAGAGATTGTCGGCCCTTTTAGGATCCCTGAAGGGGTAAAGATGAACTCCATAATGTATGTTGAGTTTCTCAAGCAGCACTTCCTTCCATGGTTCAAGAAGAAGAACCATGAATTCCGCAGCAAGATCATTTTCATGCATGATAATGCCCCGTCTCATGCTGCACATAACACATCTGCATCTCTGGCTTCTATGGGCATAAAAGGGGACAAACTTATGGTGTGGCACCCATGCTCCCCTGACCTCAACCCCATTGAGAACCTCTGGAGCATCATCAAAAGGAGTGTCTATGATGGCGGGAGGCAGTTCACATCTAAGCAACAGCTCTGGGAGGGTATTCTGTCCTCATGCAAAACAATTGGAAGCAGAAACCATCCAAAACCTGACAAATTCAATGGACGAGAGAGTTCAGAAGCTCCTTTCGAACAAGGGGTCCTATGTGCAAATGTAACATCACCTAGAATAAAGTTTTGAGTTGAAAACTGTTTGATTTCAGTTTCTAATAACCTGCTAATGCTTATAATTTCAAAAATGACCATTTTTTTGTTCTTTATTAAAATGAAAAGGTTGAAAACTCTGCTGTGCATAATAATTTGGAACATGCATTTTGAGTGCAGTTTGAGTGTTTTATTTTTTTAAAAATATCCTGTTATCATAGGCAGTTTGTACAAAAACCTTTCAATTGTACTCTAATAGTTATTTGACTGGAAAATTACAATGACTGCAATTCATATAGGTAATTTGGGAAAATCTGAGAAAATATTATTTGCATAATAATTTGGAACACAGTGTATTTGTTTCTCTGTAGATACACACGTGGTCAAAATTGTTGGTACCCCTCGTTTAATGAAAGAAAAACCCACAATGGTCACAGAAATAACTTGATTCTGACAAAAGTAATAATAAATTAAAAATCTATGAAAATTAACAAATGAAAGTCAGACATTGTTTTTCAACCCTGCTTCCACAGAATTTAAAAAAAAATTAAACTCATGAAATACAGTACATACCAAAAGTTTGGACACACCTTCTCATTTAAAGATTTTTCTGTATTTTCATGACTATGAAAATTGTACATTCACACTGAAGGCATCAAAACTATGAATTAACACATGTGGAATTATATACTTAACAAAAAAGTGTGAAACAAGAGGAAATATGTCTTATATTCTAGGTTCTTCAAAGTAGCCACCTTTTGCTTTGATGACTGCTTTGCACACTCTTGGCATTCTCTTGATGAGCTTCAAGAGGTAGTCATCCACTAATTAGCATAACAGGTGTCTACAATCTTGTAATCAGTCAGTGGGCCTGTATATAGGGCTACAGATACTCACTGTTCTGTTTGGTGATATGGCGTGTACCACACTCAACAACTAGAGGAAGCAAAGGAAAGAGTTGTCTCAGGAGATTAGAAAGAAAATTATAGACAAGCATGTTAAGGGTAAAGGTTATAAGACCATCTCCAAGCAGCTTGATGTTCCTGTGACTACAGTTACACATATTATTCAGAAATGTAAGATCCATGGGACTGTAGCCAACCTCCCTGGATGTGGCCGCAGGAGAAAAATTGATGACAAATCAAAGAGACGGATAATACAAGTGATAACAAAAGAGCCCAGGATAACTTCTAAAGAGATTAAAGGTGAACTTCAAGGTCAAGGAACATCAGTGTCAGATCGCACCATCCGTCTTTGTTTGATCCAAAGTGGACTTCATGGGAGACGACCAAGGAGAACACCATTGTTGAAAAAAATCATAAAAAAGCCAGACTGGAATTTGCCAAACTACATGTTGACAAGCCACAAAGCTTCTGGGAGAATGTCCTATGGATAGATGAGACAAGAATAGAAGTTTTTGGCAAGGCACATCAGCTCTATGTTCACAGACGGAAAAATGAAGCATATCAAGAAAAGAACACTGTCCCTACTGTGAAACATGGAGGAAGCTCTGTTATATTCTGGGGCTGCTTTGCTGCATTTGGCACAGGGTGTCTTGAATCTGTGCAGGGTACAATGAAATCTCAAGACTATCAAGGGATTCTAGAGAGAAATGTGCTGCCCAGTGTCTTGGTCTCAGTCGCAGGTCATGGGTCTTGCAACAGGATAATGACCCAAAACACACAGCTAAAAACACCCAAGAATGGCTAAGAGGAAAGCATTGGACTATTCTGAAGTGGCTTCTATGAGCCCTGACCTAAATCCTATTGAGCATCTTTGGAAAGAGCTGAAACATGGAAAAGGCAACCTTCACACACGAGACAGCTGGAGCAGTTTGCTCATGAGGAGTCGGCCAAAATACCTGTCGAGAGGTGCAGAAGTCTCATTGACAGTTACAGGAATCGTCTGATTTGCAGTGATTGCCTCAAAAGGTTCAACAAAATATTAAGTTAAGAAGAACCATCATTTCTGTCCGGGCCGATTTCATGAGTTTAATTTTTTTTAAAAAATCCTGTGGAAGCAGAAAAGCAATGTCTGACTGTCATTTGTTCATTTTCATAGATTTTTAATTTATTATTACTTTTGTCAGATTCAAGTTTTTTCTGTGACCATCGTGGGTTTTTCTTTCATTAAACGAGGGGTGCCAACAATTTTGACCACGTGTGTAAATTTCCTAGCAGGATTTCTTTTTTACATTTCTTATTGAGATCTTTTTACTCCTGAAATGCTATTTCTGTATTCTTGGCCTTCAAGGTTTTGAATGCCCTTTGTTTTTGTCTTATTTTATTTTGTACTGTCTTATTTATGCATAATGGTTTCTTTTTATTCCTGGACATTTTATTACCAGATGGTATAAGTTTTTTACAGGATTCTAGTACTATATCCTTAAACATGCCCCATTTATGTTCGGTATCCCCAGTTACCAGGATGTGATTCCATTCTACACGATTAAACTCTTTGTCCTTAATTTGTTGAAGCTTTCCTAAAGTTCCAGGTTTCTGCATTTCCCCTTTTTAAATGTTTTATTGAATATTACATTGAAACTTACCATATTATGGTCACTGCTTCCCAAATGCTCCTGGACCTGTAGATCTGAAATTGTATCTGGTCTATTTGATAGGACCACAATAATAGCAATGTATGAAATAAGCTCCGGACGTCCCCCTAGTGGTGGCTGATTTTTTTCATTTAGTAGAAAACTATGCTGCGATATCACTGAAGATAATAAATCAGCACTGAATTTTGGACCTGAACATTAACATTAAGTGATCAACAAGAGCGGTCATCTTAATGATACTGGCATAGCATGCTCCATAGATTTTTACCATATGGTTTGCACTAAAACTTCAAAATGAAAGGATTGTTTTGTTGATTTTTTTTGCCCTTTTCATGGTGCCTGGTGACTGTGAGCCCTATAGTTTTCTTTTATGCCTGGAGTTACTACAATACTTTTTCTTCTTCTGACAGAACATAGAACATAGTCTCCTCTCTGCTGAGTCAGGATAGCAAGCCGTCACAAGTCCATCATCTAACGATCAGTCAATCTGCACCATTCAGGGTACAATGGTTAGAGACTGCATATTTATAGGATTACACAAAATCACATACTAACCTGAGAGAAGTGACATCAATTATCCCTGTTATCTCTCACCATAAAGCTTAATAGCAACTAGACTTACATTAGGGGTAATCAGTGACTCACACAAAGTGTAGTTCTTGGGTAAAAATGGAAAATTTATGGAGTCCTGTAGCTTTATCTGCTCCTGAAATTTGTTATCCTACACTGATCCTGAGTTACATCCTGTATTATACTCCAGAGCTGCACTCACTATTCTGCTGGTGCAGTCACTGTGTACATACATTACATTACTGATCCTGTACTGATCCTGAGTTACATCCTGTATTATACTCCAGAGCTGCACTCACTATTCTCCTGGTGCCGTCACTGTGTACATACATTACATTACTGATCCTGAGTTACATCCTGTATTATACTCCAGAGCTGCACTCACTATTCTGCTGGTGCAGTCACTGTGTACATACATTACATTACTGATCCTGAGTTACATCCTGTATTATACTCCAGAGCTGCACTCACTATTCTGCTGGTGCAGTCACTGTGTACATATATTACATTACTTATCCTGCACTGATCCTGAGTTACATCCTGTATTATACTCCAGAGCTGCACTCACTATTCTGCTGGTGCAGTCACTGTGTACATACATTACTGATCCTATACTGATCCTGAGTTACATCCTGTATTATACTCCAGAGCTGCACTCACTATTCTGCTGATGCAGTCACTGTGTACATATATTACATTACTTATCCTGCACTGATCCTGAGTTACATCCTGTATTATACTCCAGAGCTGCACTCACTATTCTGCTGGTGCAGTCACTGTGTACATATATTACATTACTTATCCTGCACTGATCCTGAGTTACATCCTATATTATACTCCAGAGCTGCACTCACTATTCTGCTGGTGCAGTCACTGTGTATATACACTACCGTTCAAAAGTTTGGGGTCATTTAGAAATTTCATTATTTTTGAAAGAAAAGCACATTTTTTTTCAATGAAGCTAACATTAAATGAATCAGAAATACACTCTATACATTGTTAATGTGGTAAGTGACTATTCTAGCTGCAAACGTCTTGTTTTTATTGCAATATCTACATAGGTGTATAGAGGCCCATTTCCAACAACCACCACCCCAGTGTTTTAATGGTACATTGTGTTTGCTACCTGTGTAAGAAGGCTAATGGATATTTAGAAAATCCTAGAAAACCCTTGCACAAGTATGTTAGCCCAGCTGAAAATGGTTTGGCTGATTTGAGAAGCTATAAAATTGACCTTCCTTTGAGCTAGTTGAGAATCTGGAGCATTACATTTGTTTGTTCTATGAAACTCTCAAAATGGCCAGAAAAAGAGAACTTTCAAGTGAAACTCGACAGTCTATTCTTGTTCTTAGAAATGAAGGCTATTCCATGCGAGAACTTGCCAAGAAACTGAAGATTTCCTACAACGGTGTGTACTACTCCCTTCAGAGGAGAGCACAAACAGCCTCTAACCAGAGTAGAAAGAGAAGTGGGAGGCCCCGCTGCACAACTGAGCAACAAGACTAGTACATTAGAGTCTCTAGTGTGAGAAATCGACTCCTCACAGCTACTCAACTGGCAGCTTCATTAAATAGTACACGCAAAATGTCAGTGTCAACATCTACAGTGAAGAGGCGACTCCGGGATGCTGGCCTTCAGGGCAAAGTGGCAAAGAAAAAGCCCTATGGGCAAAAGAACACAGACATTGGACAGAGGAAGATTGGAAAAAAGTTTTATGGACAGAAGAATCAAAGTTTGAGGTGTTTGGATCACACAGAAGAACATTTGTGAGACGCAGAGCAACTGAAAAGATGCTGGAAGAGTGCCTGACGCCATCTGTCAAGCATGGTGGAGGTAATAGGTAATGTGATGGTCTGGGGTTGCTTTGGTGCTGGTAAAGTGGGAGATTTGTACAAGGTAAATGGGATTTTGAATAAGGAAGGCTATCACTCCATTTTGCAACGCCATGCCATACCCTGTGGACAGCGCTTGATTGGAGCCAATTTCATCCTACAACAGGACAATGACTCAAAGCACACCTCCAAATTATGCATGAACTATTTAGGGAAGAAGCAGGTGGCTGGTATTCTATCTGTAAAGGACAGGCCGGAGTACAGCCGCCCCCTCCCCCGCAGGCTTGGACGCAGGCCTGCATGACAATGGGTTGGAGGGAGTGGCTAAGGCTATTAGCATTGGGAGGGGTTTAATGGGGGGTTTAAGTGCCAGGGAGGGGAGGGGCGTCACATTTTCCCGCTCACAAGGGTGGTGAGTTGTCTCCCCCACATCGTGCTGCGTACCTCATGGCGTCCACTGCGCAGCTGTTTGAGTCCCTGAGGGCAGCTGCAGAGTCGCACCCTGCGGGCTGGCTGGAAGAGCAGATAGCGGCGATCGTTGGAAGGGGAGCGGGGACGGTGGCTGTGTCAGCGCAGCCTGAGCGGCGTTCCCATCGGGCGCGGCCTCCTGCCAGGCTGTCGCCTGATTTAGCTCCCCAGACACAGCGCAGGCGCAGGAGCCCCTCCGGGGACCCTCCAGGCCGGGTGCCGGTTAGGAAGCGCAGCAGCAGGCCCCGGTCTGGGAGGAATCCGCTTGCCAGCACGTGTCATGCGGCGGTTAGTAGGCCGCAGCCTGCGCTCGGGCAGGGGCCTACACGCGCCAGTCCTCGCAACACCAGTGACGTCACGGGGGGTCGCATCGGCGATGCTCCGGTCGGGCGGCCCGCCTCCTCAGACACAGTTGACAGCAGGATTATCCACGATGGGCAGCAATCGGGCGGTGATAACAGGCAAGTGTTGTTACCGGCCCTTACAGATGGTCGCTGGACAGCGTTAAATTCAGGACCGGATGCCAATACACAGACCTTGCGGGCAGTGGGCAGAGCGGACAGGGGGTCGGGTGATATTAATATGTCCCCACATACACAACCCTTTGGTCCTTCTTCAACTCCAGTGCATGTCAGTAACTTTCGGCCTTACAGGGCTGCATCGCCGGGATCCAGTGCATCGGTGGTGCTCGGGCCTCAAGAGGTAGAGGGTCCAACGGGAAGAATCGGAAGTCGGGATGGACGGCTGGAGTCGGGATTATCGGCTGGGGGGATCACAGCTCCTCCGCAGCCCGGTGAGTTGGGTTCTATGTCTTGTTCGTTATCCCAGAATTTTTTATCCCCAGTTTTAAGTGCTAATCGGGGGGCAGTGGCTGGGGGTAAAAGTCAGGAACAGGTTGGGGAGAGTGTGAGTGAGGTTTTAGCAAATGTGAGGGAGTTATTGTTGCGTTTGGAAAGGGGTAGTAGTGCTGTTTCGGGCCATTTAGCCGCATGGGTGAGCCCGCAATGGGGCGGGCTGAATAGCTTAGGTAATAGATTTGGGGGCGCGAGCCAATTGCCTGAGCCCGTTTCGGTGTCAGTCCAGACAGAGAAAGAAAAAGAGTGTAGAATTCATTTGGATGATAGGTCTCACGGCGAGGTTTACGTGTGTTTTGAGGGTCCATTGGGTGCACACCTCAAGAAGGAGGTGAGGGAAAAAATTTGGAAAGATGAATACGTCGAAATTTTTTCTCTTTTGCCTCTGGTGAAATTTAATCTGGAAAAAAGTAAGAAGGATGATAGTAAGAAGGAGGAGGAGGAAAAGAAAAGATGGCGCTTAATCCCGCAGACTTTTACTAATTGGCTGCAGGCATTCGCCATTTTGGCGAGCGTAATAGGTGAAAAAGCACCGGAGAATTGCTCTCCCTTGTTTTGCTATATGGATGCTATTGGGGAGGCTCACAGAACTTATGGGGGACAAGCATGGCTTCGTTATGATGAGCAATTTCGTCAGAGGAAAGCTATTCGTCCTGCCATAAGATGGGATCAGAAGGACATTGGCCTTTGGTTACGGGTGATGGCTCCTTCTAGATTAGGGCATTCCTTTCATGGAGGGGCCGGTTTTGCCGGCCATTCCTTTCATGGAGGGGCCGGTTTTGCCGGCCATTCCGGGGGTCAATCAAGTACGCAGGGGAGTGGAGGCACGTCAGGGCAAGCGGGAACGCAGAAACCGGGTTTATGCTGGCAGTTCAACGAAGGCCAGTGCAAATTTGGGGCTAACTGCAGGTTCAAGCATCTTTGCTCGCACTGCAGTGGATCATCACACGGTGCTGCCAGCTGTTTCAAAAAGAAGGCTAAGCCAGGGGCCAACAATTCCCAAGGGGGAGACGCCGGTGAAACTAACCGCGATGCTCCCTTATCTAAGTAGGTTTCCCGATAGGGAAAAAGCTGCAGTGTTAGTATCAGGTTTTGCTAACGGTTTTAAAATTCCTCCACCTCCATTCGAGATTCCCCGGGTGTTGAAAAATCTTAGATCAGCAGATCAATATGCGGAGGTGGTTTCTGCTAAGTTACAAAAGGAGGTAGCTTTGGGGCGTATGGCGGGTCCGTTTTCCGATCCTCCTTTTTCGAATTTAGTAGTATCGCCATTGGGGGTGGTGCCCAAAAAGGAGCCTAATAAGTTTAGGCTCATTCACCATCTTTCCTATCCGCGGGGAAAGTCAGTGAACGATGAGATTGATCCGGAACTATGTTCCGTGGTTTATACATCATTTGATGAGGCGGATCGGTGGGTCAGACAGTGTGGTAAAGGGGCATTGCTGGCTAAGACGGATGTGGAATCAGCGTTTCGGTTGTTGCCCGTTCATCCTGAAAGTGTTAGGTTGTTGGGTTGTTACTGGGAGGGCGAGTTTTTCGCAGATAGATGTTTGCCCATGGGATGTTCTTTATCCTGCTCCTTGTTTGAGGCTTTCAGCACATTTTTGGAATGGGTCGTACAGGATGTGACAGGGCTCGAATCCATTATACATTACCTGGATGATTTTCTGTGCATCGGTTCGGGCGATTCTTCATGTTGTGAAATTTTGCTGAGAGCGACTCAGTGGGTAGCAGAGCGTTTCGGAGTGCCTTTGGCTCCAGAAAAGACCGAAGGTCCAACTACCACCATTTGTTTTTTAGGAATTGTAATTGATTCAGTGAATTGGGAATTTAGGTTGCCTGAGGAGAAAGTGAAGGCTTTGAAGGAAGAGGTCGCACGGGCTAGGAAGTTAAAGAAGATGACTTTGAGAGAAATGCAGTCTCTTCTTGGGAAACTTAATTTTGCATGTCGCATTATTCCTATGGGGAGAATTTTTTCTCGCCGGTTAGCCAGTGCTACGGCGGGTCTAAAATTGCCGCATGATTACATGCGTTTGTCAGCTGAACACAGAGTCGATTTGGTAGTGTGGGAGAAATTTTTGGAGCAATATAATGGACGCTCATTGCTCATGGAGGAAGTACAGGACAACTGTGCTTTGGAGTTGTACACGGATGCGGCGGGAAGTTCAGGTTTTGGGGTGTACTTTAGTGGTCGATGGTGCGCATCCAGTTGGCCTAAGGAGTGGGTAACATCAGGATTGGTAAAGAACATAGCCCTATTAGAGATTTTTCCCATTTTGGTGGCAATATATTTGTGGAAGGGGGAACTGCAAAATAAGAGGGTGAGGTTTAATTGCGACAACATGGGGGTTGTGTTTGCAATTAATAACATTACAGCATCTTCACCTCCAGTGATTAGGGTTCTACGACAGTTAGTGCAGACTTGCCTTTCCATGAATGATTATGTGACAGCGTCTCACAGAATGCCATTGCTGACTCACTTTCTCGTTTTCAGTGGGAGCGCTTCCGGCAGTTGGCACCAGAGGCGGCAGATAAGGGGCTGGAGTGCCCTCCAGAGCTTTGGAAGGTGGTATGCGGGCCGCTGAGTCGCTGATTAGGTCATCGTTGGCGGGGGGAACTTGGGAAGCATATAAGTCTATTTGGCATTTATGGGAAGATCGGTTGCTTAATACAGTCGGGCTTATGGCTCAGGATGACGATCAGTTAGGCGCACTATTGTCATGGATTAGTCAAGGGGCTGGGGAGGGTTGGTCGTTAGCAAAAATCTCTCGGACTATGGCGGCTTTGGCTTTTGGTTTCAAGTTTCATGGTCAGAGAGATTTGACAAAAAGTTTTTTGATCAAACAGGCTTTGAAGGGGTTTCGGAAAGGTAAAGGGCAAGTGGACTCCAGGAGACCGGTTTCATTTGGCATTTTGGAAAAGATTGGGGGGGTGTTACCTTCTGTGTGTTGCTCCGGGTTTGAAATCTGTCTTTTTAGATTGGCCTTCTCCCTGGCCTTCTTTGGAGCGTTGAGGTTGGGTGAGATCGTGTCACCCAGCAGGTCAGTGGGCGGGGGGCTTTTGTCAGCAGATGTGATTGGCACCTCAGGAGGTGTGGAATTTTGGATCAGGAAATCTAAAACGGACCAGTTGGGTAAAGGGAGGCGTGTAGTTTTGAGAGCAATTGGGAATTCCATTATGTGTCCGCTAAGATGCTTGCAGCTGTTTAGGGAGGCCGAACCAAAGCAGGGTGGTCCGTTATTGTGTCATGAGGACGGTTCCTTATTGTCCAGATATCAGTTCATAGCGGTATTTAGGAAGTGTTTAAATTCATTAGGGTTAGATGCATCCTGTTTTGGGTCCCACTAGTTTCGGATTGGAGCAGCAACAGAAGCGGCTGCGGGTGGTCTTAGTGGGGAGACTATACAGCGCATTGGGCGTTGGGAATCGAGGCGTTATCGGAGTTATATCAGACCTCAGGCTCAGGGTGAAATACAACTTTAATGTTTGATTTACGGCAGGTGTTGTTATTGCGAGAGTTGTTCAAGTTTGTTTGTATTTTCTGCAGGTTCCAATTCCGCATTGGTATGGATTCTGGGACACTCCTACGTGCACTGGGAAGCACTGAGGGCGGATATAAGGCCTGCAGGAAGGCAGCTCGGTTTTGACAGAGAAACAGCTGTGATTAGGTGGTTGGGCTTTAGAGGCATGAGTTGGTCCAGAGTGCTGCAGGAGGTACATCACAGTGCGCGTTTAGATAGGTCACCTGACATTTTGGTGTTGCACGTGGGGGGGGAACGACCTAGGTTCATGCCCTTTTAGAGAGTTGATAAGGGATGTTAAAAATGATTTGTTGCATTTGTGGGTGGCATTTTCAGGCTTGTTTATTGTTTGGTCGGAGATTGTTCCTCGAAGATGTTGGCGTAGGGCTAGGTCAGTGGAGAAAATCAATAAAGCCAGGATTAAAGTTAATAGGGCAGTCTCTAGTTTTGTTACTAGGAATGGGGGGATTGCTGTACGGCACTTTGAGTTAGAGAAAGGAGAGGGTGAATTTTGGTTGGCAGATGGTGTGCATTTGAACGCAGTAGGTATTGACATGTGGGCTTTGGGGTTGCAAGAGGGCATTGAGAGGGCCATAGCTTTTCGTTCGGGGGGGGTCTCGGGCATTTGAGATATTCAAAGCGCCCTCGTTGTGGCGGTTGGGGGTCCTTGAAGTTAGTTTTAAATTGGTATAAGGGGTCCATTTGGGTATGGATTCCTTAATTGGTTGCTGATCTGGTTTTGGGGGTCTCACGGCAGGGAATGTCGGAGCCCGGGAACTGGAAGTAATTTTTGGAACCCATGTTGGGTTGTGGTGCTCTCGAGCCAGTGGGTATCGGCTGGGGGCAAGTTGGTGTTAATTGTTGGTTTATGTTAATCACCAGATCTTTGGAGCTTCAAGGACCCTCCTACCATTGTGTGTTAATTTAATTACTTATCTATGTAATTTTGTTTAAATATAGGCTGCTGTGGCCAGTTTTTCCCAAAGTATATGGTGTTTTGGTCTTATTTTAGTTAAGTAAAAGAGTTTCATGGGGAGATGGGTATTAATATTAGATGGTTTGGTTAAACGGATCATCGACAATACCAATGTCATGGAGTGGCCATCGCAGTCATCAGATCTCAACCCCATTGAGCTGTTGTGAGAGCAGCTTGACCGTATGGTGCGCAAAAAATGCCCATCAAGCCAATCCAACTTGTGGAGGGGCTTCAGGAAGCATGGGGGGAAATGTCTCAAGATAACCTCAGCAAATTAACAACTAGAATGCCAAAGGTCTGCAATGCTGGAATTGCTGCAAAGGAGCATTCTGTGACGAAAGCAAAGTTTGTAGGAGAAAATTATTGTTTCAAATAAAAATCATTATTTCTAACCTTGTCAATGTCTGGACTATATTTTCTAATCATTTTGCAACTCATTTGATAAATAAAAGTGTGAGTTTACATGGAAAACACAAAATTGTCTGGATGACCCAAAACTTTTGAACGGTAGTGTACATCACATTACTGATCCTGTACTGATCCTGAGTTACATCCTGTATTATACTCCAGAGCTGCACTCACTATTCTGCTGGTGCAGTCACTGTGTACATGCATTACATTACTGATCCTGAGTTACATCCTGCATTATACTCCAGAGCTGCACTCACTATTTTGCTGGTGCAGTCACTGTGTACATACATTACATTACTGATCCTGTACTGATCCTGAGTTACCTCCTGTATTATACTCCAGAGCTGCACTCACTATTCTGCTGGTGCAGTCACTGTGTACATACATTACATTACTGATCCTGTACTGATCCTGAGTTACATCCTGTATTATACTCCAGAGCTGCACTCACTATTCTGCTGGTGCAGTCACTGTGTACATACATTACATTACTGATCCTGTACTGATCCTGAGTTACATCCTATATTATACTCCAGAGCTGCACTCACTATTCTGCTGGTGCAGTCACTGTGTACATACATTACATTACTGATCCTCTACTGATCCTGAGTTACCTCCTGTACTATACTCCAGAGCTGCACTCACTAGTCTGCTGGTGCAGTCACTGTGTACATACATTACATTACTGATCCTGAGTTACATCCTGTATTATACTCCAGAGCTGCACTCACTATTCTGCTGGTGCAGTCACTGTGTACATACATTACATTACTGATCCTGAGTTACATCCTGTATTATACTCCAGAGCTGCACTCACTATTCTGCTGGTGCAGTCACTGTGTACATACATTACATTACTGATCCTGAGTTACATCCTGTATTATACTCCAGAGCTGCACTCACTAGTCTGCTGGTGCAGTCACTGTGTACATACATTACATTACTGATCCTGTACTCACAGCGCACAGGGCTACACTTATTGGAGATAGCATAATGTATACAGGAATAAAAATAAATGATTAACAAAACAGAAAATCACCATGTAAGTATTCGACAGTCAGTCTCTGAGTACATGGAGCAAATGGTCTCAGTAACCCTATTAGTTAATTATCCTCCCTACAGATGTCTCTCTCAGTAATCTGCTTTGCGGTCATCATAATCCGTTCCAAAGTGACCACTCAAAACGAATCAGATTCCTTTTTTCGTGTGGATCAGCAAAGATGTCAAGCAACAGAACCAGGGTGCGTCACCGGATCCTGACAGGGGCTCGTTGACGGGTTCTGCTTTGGATACTGTGGATGAATCCATTCTATCGCATTTTCCTTCAGAATGGGCCAAGAATTACGTAGCTGGAGAGGAACGACTGTGAAGAGGGCGACTCGACAAAGGGGAACTAATCTACCAATGCTGCTGTGAACCAGGTATCATTTATTATCAGAGATATGTTACGTTGTGTTCTGCTGGTTTAAGGGGCTGTTTAAAGAAATAAAACAACTTTCCCATAGACTTCAATTAGATCACCTCTTGCTGTTGAGAGAAACCCACAAGGTTTGCAGTGTATCACAGCTCTCTATGGTTTCAGAAAAAAAAAACATGGTCAGGACAATGCAAAGGAGAAAGGTGCCTTTTACTGACAGGAAACGGATATCTTGAAAAGACTGGATAATACATTAGAAAATTACACAAAATTGAAAAACCTACATAAGTCTGCCTCTACTTGCAGATATTTATCAATGCTTTAGCACCAGCTTTCTAACATTTATTCAGGCTTTGTCATTTTCTTGAGATAGATTAATGAACATGGCCTTCACTGAGAAATGCATGAGGATGTCGGATCGGTGAATTTTACCTTTTTTTTTTCTAAACAACTTAAATGATATTTTCAGCCATTTACAAAATTAAAGTTTTCAGTCCTGTCACCACTTTGACTTTTTTCTTTACGGCTATAACTATAATGGGGTTATCTCTATTAGGGTGAATGCTCTACACCTCCCCCTATTCGCCCACGTGGCGTAATCTTTACATAGTTACCCACACATTTGATTGGGCACAATGTAATACCAGAATTGGTCAGGCTCCTGCTGCTTGCCCTAATCATAGCAGCTGATTTCCTGCAGAAGTATAGACTCATAGGGCTCTGTACAAAAGTAAGAATGGGTCTCCCCCCTTGTGGGGACTAACAGTTTATTGCCAGTTCCCCTTCCACCATGATGCTCATAGCAGTCACGTGGCATGTCACCAAGAAAGGACGCCACCAGGTTTCACCTTCTGGACCTGATCAGCAGACTGCCAATGAGTGGTTATTTGGAGAAGTGGTTATTCAGATCTGACAATCCTTTTAAAGGCTTAGTTCTTACCTCAGTGTGTAAACGTGGAGCCAATACGATGTGCAAACCATTTTGTTCACATTTTTGCATAATACACGTACATACATTGAATATTATGTCCTAATGGTATGCATCATTATTATAATAATAATAATCTTTATTTTTGCATCAACTTTATAGATACAGAACATGAAGTCACACAAGTGACAACTTTAGTTAAAAAAAATTGCACTAAATTTCAGTCTGCAATCTTCATTCCCTCATTCATTTTCAGACATCCTGATATGTAGTTCACAGTCTGGTCCAAATTTCTGATTTTTTTTTTTTTCTTTTGGGATTGACTCTCCCAGTAAAATAGGCTGGATGTCAGGTCTGTGTGTGTCTCTCCTAGTAATATAGGCTGGATGTCAGGTCTGTGTGTGTCTCTCCCAGTAAAATAGTCTGAATGTGAGGTGTATGTGCCTCTTATAATAATATAAGCTGAATGAGAGGACCATGTCTGTTTCTTCCAGTAATATAGGCTGAATGGGAGGTTTGTGTGCGTTACTTCCAGTAATACAGGCTGGATGTGAAGTCTGTGTGTCTCCAGTAATATAGGCTGGATGTGAGGTCTGTGTGTCTCTCCAGTAATATAGGCTGGATGTGAAGTCTGTGTGTCTCCAGTAATATAGGCTGGATGTGAGGTCTGTGTGTCTCTCTTTCTCAGTAATATATACTGGAATTGAGATCTGTGTGTGGCTCTCCCAGGCTGAATATGATAGCTAGGTGTTTCTCCCAGTAAAACAGGCTTGATCTTAGGCGTGTACATCTATCCCAGTAATATAGTCTAGATGTTCTGGTGTATCTAAGATGTTTTCTTTATTAGCTAATATTTCAGCACAGCTTCTATCCTGCACTTATTTTTTCTTCATGTGCTTTCCCCCCTTTTCTCTGCCCTCCCTAGAATTATAGATGGTTTTTCTCCTCTCTACTCCTGAGATCTCTGTACAGCCCCCTCCATGCTGCTATCTCTAAGGCCTCATTCAGGCATCTATGCTTCATGGTTTTTGTTCTTTTCATGTTTTTTGATGGATAGAACATGTACCTATTTTTGTGTTTTAGTATGTTCACATGTCTGATTTTATTGTTGACCAATTGTCCACAAAAAACACCCCCAAAACCTGACTATGTTCATTTTTTTATCTGATTTAATGATCAAACTTTCCTATTCAAGTGAAAGAAATGGATAGCTCTCAGATTGCATCCATTCCATCTGTCTGCTGTCCTTTTTGTATTGATAATGAGTAGGAGAAGCTTGGATAATGTATTGATACTGAAAAAGTGAACATCTGAATGTTGCCTAAGGCCACGGCCCCACTGTCAGTATTTTGTCAGTATTCAGTCAGTAATTTTTCTCAGGAGTGGGAGCCAAAACCAGGTGAGGAACAATCAGAGAAAAGGTATAATAGAAACAAGTCACCAATTCTGCATTTATCCCCCGCTCCTGGTTTTGTCTCCCACTCCTGAGAAAAAATACTGATCGAATACTGACCAAATACTGATAATGGGGCCGTGGCCTAACACCGACAGAAGGCAGGGGAGGTAAAGAGAGAGCTATCAGGAGCAGGAGCTTTGTAACAGGAGGATTTGTAACATTTTTGCAGATCACTTCGCTAGATAAAAAACTTACAATCTGTAGTAGAATATTTTTAATGAAGACTGGTTAGAAAGTTACTTAATTTTGCTTTTAGGAAGTTTGTTTGAAGGTGTAAATAGTCTTTCCAAGGTTTTAATGTCCAGACCTTGCTTATTTTGGTGCCTGGATAGTATTCCAGATGCAGTCACTCTCTTGAGACAACTACATCTACAGTGGCTTGTGAAAGTATTCACCCCCTTGTCATTTTTTGTGTTTTGCTACCACACAACCTGGAATTTCACAGTTTTTTTTAAAGTTTGCATCAGTTCATGTAAAGAACATGCCTACAACTGTGGAACATTTGGTTTTCTTTTCATTGTGAAGCAAACAACAAATCGGACATAATAACTGAAAACTTCAGTGTGCATAACTATTCACCCCCCCCTAAAGTAAAAATTGTCTGGAATCGAGATCTAACGCCATGTCATATTTAGAGTGCTCCTCATGTGCCTAAACAGTGGAAGCCCCCCATAAGTGACCCCATTATGGAAACTAGACCCCTCAAGGAAATTATCTAGATGTGTGGTGAGCATCTTAAACCCCCAGGTGCTTCACAGAAGTTTATAACGTAGACACTTGAAAATAAAATAATCTAATTTTTTTCCACAAAAATGATCTTTTAGCTCCAATTTTTTTATTTTCACAAGGGTAACAGGAAAAAATTGACCTCAAAATTTGTTTTTCAATTTCTCCTGAGTGCACCGATACCCTATGTGTGGTCGAAAAATACTTTTGAGGCACAGTACAAAGCTCAGAAGGGAAGAAGCACCATATTACAGTACAGATTTTACTGTTATGGTTTGCGGGTGCCATGACCCACTGGGAGAGCCCCTGAGGTGCCAGAACAACAGAATCCCCCACAAGTGACCCCATTTTACAAACTACACCTCTCAATGAATTCATCTAGGGGTGCAGTGATCATATTGACACCACAGTTGGATCACAGAATTTTATATCATTAGGCAGTGAAGAAACAATAATTACAATTTTACCACTAAAATTTTATTTTAGCCCCAGATTTTACATTTAAATGGGGAAATTGGTTAAAAATGGCACCACAATATGTCACACAATTTCTGCTGAATGTGGCAATACCCCACATGTGGCTGTACAGTGCTGCTTAGCCACACGGCGAGACTCGGGAGGGACAGAGCGCTATTTGTCTCCTGGAGCTCATATTTTCCTAGAATAGTTTGTGGACTCCATATACTGAGCCCCTAAGTGCTAGAAGAGCAGAACCCCCCCTCAAGTGATCCCATTTTGGAAATTATACCCCTGCCAAAAATGTGGATGCTAAATGTGGTTTAGGCACACACTGGGGCTCAGAAGGTAGAGGGGCATTTGGGTTTGGGAGTGCAGAATTTGCTGGATTTCTTTTGGGGGGCTAGAAGCCATAGTACTTTTCCAGAGCCTTTGTACTACGTGGAAACCCCCTATATTTCCATTAACAGATGACGGGCCTGAGTGGGGTCTTTTTTTGTGGATTGAGTTGAAGGTTTTATTGGGAACATTTTACATAACGTTTTAGATCACATTTATCCTGTGCTCTACCCTAAGCACTTTCTTTGGGGTTTCCATCTAAATCTCTGAGTGACGTGACAGAAGAAACCCCCAATGGATCCATTCACTATAATGAGGCAGCAGAGTTACTCTGGACTCCGTCTGGCCTCTGTTCAGCGGTGCAAAAAACTGTGGCCGACCAAGCTTTTATGCACACCTAATAAGATGGACACCGCCCGATCAAAGGCCAGACAGCATCCACATTTCCTCCGTCTGCCTCATTATAGGGAATCTTCTGCCAGGAGATCCGTCTGAATCACATATTTCAGAGATTTACATGGAAACCTCGGTGCAAGCGCTCAGCGCAGAGCGCAGGATAAATGTGAGCTGAGCCTTACTGCGATCTTTGGGAGGCAGAATGAACAAATGAACAGCAGGTGAAGAATTGGTTTAATTTATTTTTTACGCCGTTCCTCGTGCAATATAAGTGATTAGACGACTTTATCCTTCGGATCAGGGCGATTACAGCGATACCAGATTTATATAGTTTTTTATGGTTGGCTGCTATTACACACTAAAAGATGCTTTTTTTAGCAAAAATAAGTTTTTTCATCGCCATATTTTGAGAGCTATAATTTTTCCATATTTCTGCCGATAGTCATGTGATGGCTTGTTTTTTTGTGGGATGAGTTGCCATTTTTATTGGTACCATTTTCGAGCATATATCATTTCTTGATCGTTTTCTATTCCGATTTTTGGTGACGTAGAATGAAAAACAATCCAGCAATTTTTTTTTTTTATTTTGTTTCGTAAGTAGTAAGGCTGCTTTATTCTTCGGGTCAGTACAATTATAGCGATACCACATTTGTATTTTTTTATGTTTTTGCGTTTTTACATAGTAAAAACTTTTATAGAAAAAATAATTATTTTTGCATCGCCGTATGCTGAGAATGGTAACTTTTTAATTCGTTTTTGCGATAACATTTTTATTTCCTTTCGTCTTTTTGATCGTATTTTATTCCTCTTTTTTTCAGAGATATGATGATAAAGCATAGTTTGCCATGTTTTTTTTTTTTTTTTTTTACAGCATTCACTGAAGGGCTTGACTAGTGTGACACTTTTATAGATTGGGTCGTTCCGGACGTGGCGATACCAAATATGTGTACTTATTAGTGTAATATATTATTTATTATTTTTTAATTTTTTTTTTTTACTTTTTTTTAAACTTTGTTACATAGTCCCACTATTGCATTAATGCAATTGCATAATGCATTGCAATGCCCTAGCATTGCAGTGCATTACAACTGTACAGAAAGATTCTGAGACCATGCTTTGAGCATGGTCTCAGAAGCTTTCCGTAGCTTGGTGGCCCTGGGGTTGTCATGACGATCCCGGGTCACCATGGCAATGATTGGTGCCCCGCGATGATGTAGCGGGGGCGCCAATCTGAAGGCAGAGGGAGCTCCTGTCCCTCTGCCTGCCTCCCGAATGTTGTGATCGCGCTCGATTGCAGCATTTTGGGGAGTTAACAGCCAGAGGCACTGCTGGCACCGCTCCTGGGTGTTAGTGCAGGAGTCTGGCCACCGGCACGGCCGAGCTCCTGCTCTGATCGGGCAGGAGGTGCTGATATTTCAGCACCACTTGCACGATCACAGTGATATGGGTGTGAGGACCAACGGCATGGGTCCCCGAACTTGCTCCCTTGCCACTCCGCTGTCACTGACAGCTGTCGGCACTGAACTGTCACTGAACTGGGAGGTTTGCCGAGTAAAATGTGATTTATCCTCTAACGGGTGATAATCTCACTATTGTGCTGACTCATTTGCATCAACCATTCAGGAAAATCAGAGAAAATTAGCATTTTCATAATAATTTGGAACACTGTATATATGGCTGTAGGCCGAAAGATGCTTCAGCCGATCATTTGGCTGACAGCGATCACAGTCGTCTCTCTCATACACAGGAACGCTTGTTCGGTGGAGCGCTTCTGTGTTCTCTATAAGAAAGCCACCGATAGACAACACTGCTGGTGACTTATCTACTTGACTACAAAGTGATTGGCAATCCAAAATCGAACATGCCCTATCGACATCTTCAAGGACGGTTGGTTGGACATACATATTAGCATGTTCTGTCGAAAATGAAAAGGAAAATACTGCGAGGAGACCAAAACAATTGAGCATTTGATGGCCTGATCTCAAGTTTTGATATTGAGCCCCATGATTTTTTGTGACACCCTTGTGTTGGGGTATGTTACGGTGAGCCAATAACTCATCAACTTTTCCGCTGCAGATTTCTGTGCCCAAAATCCACCGTGTATTACTGTAGCAGCATTAAGTCTCATTCACATGCTACGGTCAAAAATCAGCATTGCAAATTTACCAAGGATTTCAAATCTGCAGCATGTTAATATTTGCTGCTGCTATTCTTGCAGATTTTAACCTTTGCAACATAATGGGTGAAATCTTCACCTTTTCCACAACTAAATTGTAAATTAGTCATGAGGATTTTGCTGCAGATTTTTCTAGTTGTTTATTTTCAATCTATTGATACCGGAAGGAATGATTTGGCCATAGCAATCATTCACTTTCCAACCCACTTTAGTTTTTTCCAGTCTCTTGATTCCAAACCTTTTTGGTGTACTGGTGATCTGAATTTCTTTATGACCAATCAGACCTGGACTGGAAAATGTTGACTAAGGCCATGTTCACACGATTCTTTTTGTGATGCGTTTTTTTTTTTATTTTGCCATGATTTTCCAAAAATGCGGTAAAATGCCCATCGTTTTGGAAAATCACAGCGAAAAAATACATCATGTGAACACAGCCCTTTTTTTTCGGACACCCACTGCTCACATGTGTTTTCATAATCAGTGGATTGAACAATCAATAAACATCATTACAATTTAAAGTATCCTACTCATGAACACCAGGAAACTCAAAAGAAGGTGAAACCCACCCTCAAGATACATCGACCATCTTATACGCTACTAATAATCATCTTTACAATTTGCTACTTTACAATTGCTGCCTCTATTTCAATTCATTTTCCCCTTCCACCTCTGAAAAAGAGCATGATAATTTCTCCCTTTCCTATTATCTATAAACTTATCATTTTGGGTGTATTGTACTTTATAGCCAGAGTTCATTCCTATTAGCTGAAGACAGAGGGATGCAGGGACATGAAGGAAGTAAGCATAAACTTGGAGATATTATTTGGGATGGTTTCAATAGAGGCGATATGGCTGTCACTGTTAGGTAAGTAAATCTCTGTCTTTTATGATGGCCCTGTAACTGACCCTTTTTTTTGCTCTGTTATCGGAGATTATGGTTGTCACTATTCTGAAGGCTGAGGCTGGCTCTCTAGTGGTTTAGTTTGGCTAGCTTTGTTATGGGAGCACTCTGGTTGCATTATGAGGGATGTTGCTCTATTTTGTGAGACAGAACTTATATGTGGCTCTGTAAACTAGGACACGGCTCAAGGTTGGTGCAGTGATGGACAGAGACATGGCAGGATCGAAATAATGCAAATTTATTTGAAGTGAGGCTGGCAAGTGTAGTTAGTAGTTATGAATTACAATCTCCCATTAAAGGATACAAGCTTAATGGTTACATGTCAATATTGAGGCCGTTACATGATAACAGGAACAGTCCCTTAGTTTTGCCTTTACACTACACAACAGTTTCACAAAGTTTGACAGTTAAAATGCAGTACAGTGGCAAAGCACTTGGCTGTTGCAATACTTAACAGTGGACTAGAGCTTGGCAGTTTCACGACTTTACAGCTGGACAGAGCTTGGTAGTTACACTTCTATACATCGACAGAGCTTGGCAGTTACACTACTATACAGCTGCACAGTGCTTGGCAGTTACACTACTTTACAAAGACATAGAGCTTGGCAGTTACACTACTTTACAAAGACATAGAGCTTGGCAGTTACACTACTTTACAAAGACATAGAGCTTGGCAGTTACACTACTTTACATAGACATAGAGCTTGGCAGTTACACTACTATACAGCTGCACAGTGCTTGGCAGTTGCACTACTTTACAGTGGCTCTGAGCTTGGCAGTTACACTTCTATACATCGACACAGAGCTTGGCAGTTAGACTACTTTACAGCTGCACAGTGCTTGGCAGTTACACTACTTTACAAAGACATAGAGCTTGGCAGTTACACTACTTTACAAAGACATAGAGCTTGGCAGTTACACTACTTTACAAAGACATAGAGCTTGGCAGTTACACTACTTTACATAGACATAGAGCTTAGCAGTTACACTGCTTTAGATTGACACAGAACTTGGCAGTTACACTACTTCACAGCTGCACAGAGCTTGGCAGTTACACTTCCATAAATCGACACAGCTCGGTAGTTTCACTATGTTACAGCTGCACAGTGCTTGGCAGTTACACTACTTTACAGTGGCACAGAGCTTGGCAGTTACACTTCTATACATCGACACAGAGCTTGTCAGTTACACTACTATACAGCTGCACAGTGCTTGGCAGTTACACTACTTTACAGTGGCACAGAGCTTGGCAGTTACACTTCTATACATCGACACAGAGCTTGGCAGTTACACTACTTTACAGTGGCACAGAGCTTGGCAGTTACACTTCTATACATCGACACAGCTTGGCAGTTAGACTACTTTACAGCTGCACAGTGCTTGGCAGTTACACTACTTTACAAAGACATAGAGCTTGGCAGTTACACTACTTTACAAAGACATAGAGCTTAGCAGTTACACTGCTTTAGATTGAAAAAGAACTTGGCAGTTACACTACTTCACAGCTGCACAGAGCTTGGCAGGTACACTTCCATAAACTGACACAGCTCGGTAGTTTCACTATATTACAATTGCACAGAGCTTAACAGTTACATGACTTTACAATGGCACAGAGCTTGGAAATTACATTTCTTTATATTGACACAGGGCTTTACCGTTACTCAACTTTACAGTTGTACAGAGCTTGGCAGTTACACTACTTTACAGTGACAAAGATCTTGGCAATTACATTACTTTACATCGACACAGCTTGGCAGGTACACTACAGCTGCACAGAGCTTGACAGTTACATGATTTTACAGCTGCACAGAGCTTGGCAGTTGCACTACGTTACAGCTGCACAGAGCTTGGTAGTTGCACTATGTTACAGATGCACAGAGCTTGGCAGTTGCACTACGTTACAGCTGCACAGAGCTTGGTAGTTGCACTATGTTACAGCCGCACAGAGCTTGGCAGTTGCACTATGTTACAGCTGCACAGAGCTTGGTAGTTGCACTATGTTACAGCTGCACAGAGCTTGGCAGTTACATAATTTTACAGCTGCACAGAGCTTGGCAGTTACATGATTTTACAGCTGCACAGAGCTTGGCAGTTGCACTACGTTACAGCTGCACAGAGCTTGACAGTTGCACTACGTTACTGCTACACAGAGCTTGGCAGTTGCACTACGTTACAGCTGCACAGAGCTTGGTAGTTGCACTATGTCGCAGCTGCACAGAGCTTGGCAGTTGCACTACGTTACAGCTGCACAGGGCTTGGTAGTTGCACTATGTTACAGCTGCACATAGCTTGGCAGTTGCACTATGTTACAGCTGCACAGAGCTTGGCAGTTGCACTATGTTACAGCTGCACAGAGCTTGGCAGTTGCACTGCGTTACAGCTGCACAGAGCTTGGTAGTTGCACTATGTTACAGCTGCACAGAGCTTAACAGTTACATGACTTTACAATGGCACAGAGCTTGGAAATTACATTTCTTTACATTGACACAGGGCTTTACCGTTACTCAACTTTACAGCTGTACAGAGTTTGGCAGTTACACTACTTTACAGTGACAAAGATCTTGGCAATTACATTACTTTACATCGACACAGATTGGCAGGTACACTACAGCTGCACAGAGCTTGGCAGTTACATGATTTTACAGCTGCACAGAGCTTGGCAATTGCACTAAGTTACAGCTGCACAGAGCTTGGCAGTTGCACTACGTTACAGCTGCACAGAGCTTGGTAGTTGCACTATGTTACAGCTGCACAGAGCTTGGCAGTTACATGATTTTACAGCTGCACAGAGCTTGGCAGTTACATGATTTTACAGCTGCACAGAGCTTGGCAGTTGCACTACGTTACAGCTGCACAGAGCTTGGTAGTTGCACTACGTTACAGCTGCACAGAGCTTGGTAGTTGCACTATGTTGCAGCTGCACAGAGCTTGGCAGTTGCACTACGTTGCAGCTGCACAGAGCTTGGCAGTTGCACTACGTTACAGCTGCACAGAGCTTGGCAGTTGCACTACGTTACAGCTGCACAGAGCTTGGCAGTTGCACTACGTTACAGCTGCACAGAGCTTGGCAGTTGCACTACGTTACAGCTGCACAGAGCTTGGCAGTTGCACTACGTTACAGCTGCACAGAGCTTGGCAGTTGCACTACGTTACAGCTGCACAGAGCTTAGTAGTTACACTTCTTTACATCGACAGTTTGACAGTTGTACTTTGTTACATCAACACAGGGCTTGGCAGTAACTCAACTTTACAGCTGCACAGAGCTTGGCAGCTACATTACTTTACAGCAATGCAGAGCTTGTCAGTTACACTAATTTTACAGCTGCAGAGAGCATAGCAGTTATCCCATTTTACAGTGACACAGAACTTTGCATTTAAACTACTTTACAGAAAAACAGATCTTGGCATTTAATCTACAATACTTTACAACGACAAAGAGCCCGGCAGTTACACTGTAATTACTTTTAAGGCAGCATTGGGCTTGTCAGTCACACTACATTACAGAGACACAGAACTTGGTAGGTTACACTACTTTACAGCTTTAAACGATTTGCCAATTACACTACTTTAGAGTGGCACAGAGCTTGACAGTTACACTAGTTTCCATTGAAACAGAGCTTTTCAGGTATTTTACAGCACAGAGTTTGGTGGTTATGGCAATCTACAGGAACAGTTGCACACAAAATAAAAGTATTTTTTATTGGAAACCGGTAAACCAGGGTAGAACCGATATCAGAAATGCACACACTCTCAGCAAGTTTTTTTTAGTGCAGCTTAAAGTTTTCCTTGCTAAATCAGGCCACGATCCAGGCCACAGTTTACTCAACTCTTTCAGTGCTTCATGCAGTCTCAGGCCACAGCACCAGCAGCATCAATAGTACAGGCCACATGTCCTCTTCTTTTCTTATGCAACAGGGCTGCTTTGCCTAGAGGCCATAGTTTCTATCACTGTGCCTCCCCATTGGTAATCTGAGAGCAAACAGGCTGGGAGAGTCAAATGCACCTCACTAGAGATGAGCAAATAAACTTGCAGGACCCTTATCCATGGCCGCAAGACCAGAGACCTGCTAACTGCCTCCTACCTGCTCAGGTCCCCAGCATCTCTTCTGATTTGTAGGTCTAGCGCATCTTCATCTTTGGGGTGTGATGCATGCATGACATCGCGTTGGGCCTACTAATCAGAACATAAGGAGATGGTTTCCAGGACTCTGACGGCCACAGAATAGTGACATGGCCGCTAAACCAAGGTCCTGCAAATTGAAATCTGCAAATCTCTACATGTCACCATACAGTGCCAACTGTCTACAATTTAGCTCAGGGAATTCCTCCTCTTCCAAAGCCAATAAGTCATCATGGAGCAATATGTAACAACTCACTCAATTCAAAGCCATCGTATGCTCTCCATGCCTCTCTTTCCAGGTTGGCTCAATTATTGCTGCCGTCCCATGCAGGTTTCAAGGTCTCTTATTGTACCAACTAATCACGAAGCTAGGAAGGCTTTATCTATCTATCTGTCTGTCTGGCTGTCTGTCTGGCTGTCTGGCTGTCTGTCTGTCTGCTGCTTCTGGTCATGATGCACCATAGCTCCCCCTTGATATACTCAGGACCCATGCAATAGCATCAAAAATCAAACCAATATATGTTTATGCTTTAATCACATATGTGGGAGCTTCATATATAGATGTTTGCAAGTTTCCCCAAATTATGGGTCACTGATTGGATTTGAGGTCTCTTCTCTTAAAGAATCAAAAAGTTGCAGGAAAAAATAACTTTTTGCAATTCACTTCATGGGTGTACTGAATGGCACTTTCGATGTCCATGCACAAGCTGAGCTCCATGACATAACAGTACAAACTGCACTCCAGTGACAATGTTTTGACCTTAATCTACCGGAGCAGATGACTTGATTAACACCGATGTCTTCTGGGAAGAAGGATTAGCACTGGAAGCAGCTTCCTCGGCACGAAACCGTACCGTGAAGTAACATGTTACATGGTCAGGCCAGAGATATGCTACTCTTCTGCGTCACGTTGCTTGTGCCCGACTGTACGAACTTCCTATCCTATTCCACAGCGGGTACAATTCTACCATTCCCTTCCTGGTGATGACGGCATTAGCCGCGCTCCATGTATGGGAAATTATAAAGTGATATCAAATTCATACAACATCCTCATAGCCTGCCAAGATATAAACACAAAGCCAGGTTCAGATGGGGACAAATCCTGATCAGATGTAATTCAAGACGAAACCACTTATCTTCTTCCTGTGGAAAACAATCCACCAACATGTTACACAAGATCAAAAAAATGTTACCCTGGTGAAAGGCACAAGTTTTAAGTAGTGTTAAATGGGGGTTTTCGGAGTAGAAATAATAAAACTGTGCACCCCTGTTACGTTTCCTGCAGTGGTAAGATATCTCTGATTCATAATGCCTACGAGGTGCAGCCTAGTTTAGACTTCCCTTGCACCGAGCAAAGTAAGAAAGTTTAATGTATGTTCCCAAGGGAGTTTTCAGTCTTTTTCTTCATGTGGCAAAAAGTGAACCCATTGCCTAAATTAGAGGAGCAGAAATTGTACAGGTGTATATTCTTCCGAGAGGTCCTTCCTCCTAGAGATCCACCCATCTATACATCCTAAAAACATGTTTCCAGAGTTGAAGTGAACAACATGATAGAAAGATCTGAATCTTCTCTGCTTTCACCCATCTGCAGACCACTTTAGACGTCAGCTGGCCATACATATTAGACGTACAGTGGCATGTAAAAGTCTGTGCACCCCTGGTCAAAATTACTGTTATTGTGAACAGTTAAGCAAATTGAAGATGAAATGATCTCTAAAAGGCCTAAAGTTACAGATGACACATTTCCTTTATATTTTAGGCAAAATATGTTTATATTGTAATTTTTTACATTTTAAAAATTACAAAAAGGAAAATGGGCCAATGCAAAAGTATGAGCACCCTGCATGGTTAGTACCTAGTAGCACCCCTTTTTGCAAGTAACACAGCTTGTAAACTCTTTTTGCAGCCAGACAAGAGTCTTTCAATTCTTGTTTGAAGGATTTTCATCCCTTCTTCCTTGAAAATCCTTCCAGTTCTGTGAGATTCCTGGGTCGTCTTGCACGCACTGCTATTTTGAGGTCTAGCCACAGATTTTCAATGATGTTCAGATTAGGGTCCTGTGAGGGCCATTGCAAAACCTTCAGCTTGCGCCTTTTGAGGTCATCTATTGTGGATTTTGACGTGTGTTTGGAATCATTAACCATTTGTAGAAGCCATCCTCTTTTCAACTTCAGCTTTTTTACAGATGGTGTTATGTTTGCATCAAGAATTTGTTGAAATTTCATTGAATCCATTCTTCCTTCTACCCGTGAAATGTTTCCCATGCCATCAGCTGTAACACAACCCCAACGCATGATTGATTCACCCTCATACTTTATGGCTTAATGGTTGACGATATGTTCTTTTCCTGAAATTCTGGCCCTTTTTTCTTCACACATGTCTTTGATCATTGTGGCCAAATAGATCTATTCTAACCTCATTAGTCCACAGGACTTGTTTCCAAAATCCATCAGGCTTGTTTAGATGTTCTTTTGCTACTTCTGACGCTGAATTTTATGGTGAGGACGCAGGAGAGGTTTTCTTCTGATGACTCTTCCATGAAGGCAGGGCCGGCTCCAGGTTTTTGTGGGCCCCGGGCGAAAGAGTCTCAGTGGGCCCCTTTAACACATACCACAATTCAAGATGCACCCCTTCACTGTGTACACCCCCAACATGCAGCCCTGTGCAAGCAGCTTCAGTCAAATTCCTTGTGCAAAAGGAAAGAAATGCAACATCACCCCCTTACATATGCAAGGCCCCACATGCAACATTAACCCATTCCCTGCGCAAGCCCCCACAACATGCAGCACATGCATGCATCATCCCCTTCCCTGTGATAGACCCTCAACATCACTTACATGCATATGCAAGCCCCCAACATGCAACATCACTCCCCTATGCAATCCCCCACAACATGCATTGCCATGCTTGCATCGCCCCCTTCACCGTGCAAGTCCCCCCAACATGCATCACTGTGCATGAAGCAACATGCATCCATGTGCAAGACCAATGACATACAACATAACCCCCCTTCCCTGTGCAAGACCCACACAATGCTACATTAAAGGGGTTGTCCACTACTAGGACAACCCCTTCTCCTACCCCATGTTTGGCCCCGGTAAAATAATAAAGCTTATACTCACCTCCTGTGCTGGCGCCGTTCCCGAAGTATCGGCACTCGCAGTCCCGGGGTTCTTGTGCGGTTGTTCTGACACGTGATTCCGGTGCCCAATCACCGTCACTGTCCCCACCTTTGGAAGTCCGGGCTGCAGCTGATCTCTGACTTCCCCTTCATGTTAGATTTGTCTGAAGGTGGGGACAGTGACGGTGATTGAGCACCGGAATCACGTGTCAGAACAACCGCACGAGAACCCCGGGACTGCGAGTGCCGATACTGCGGGAACGGCGCCAGCACGGGAGGTGAGTATAAGCTTTATTATTTTATTGGGGCCAAAATAAGGGTATGAGAAGGGGTTGTACTAGTAGTGGACAACCCCTTTCCTGTGAAAGGCCCTAGAACATGCATCACTCACTTACATAGCCCCAACATGCAACATTAACTAATTCCCTGTGCAAGCCCCCACAACATACTGCACATGCATGCTTCACCCGTGCCCTGTGCAAGACCCCCAGCATCACGCCGTTACTTATGCAAGCCCCCACAACCTGCAGAACCGTCCATGCAACTTATGCACATTCCCTGTGCAAGATAAACGACATGCAACCCCATATGTAGTAACTTGATCCACTTTTTATACTCCCAAAACACAGTATTAGACCCTTTAAACTTAGACCTATATACTGTATACAAAACTAAAATACATAATTGCTGTCTCCATACTGACCCATTCTGCAGCTCCTCAGTCCTCTCAGGATCTGTAGTGAAGTATCAGCATTCACCTCATCTCCAGCAGCACCACCCTGCTTCCTGGTATGGGGTCCACACTGAACGGGAGGAGGCCCCGCCCCTTCCAACCACATCATCACCTCCCAGGAGCAACTCCAGTATAGACGCTACGCGGAGCTAATACCAGGAGGCTGCTTTGTCCCAGATAGCCAGTGGGCCCCCCTGTTTGTCCAGGGCCCCGGCACTTGCCCGGGTGCGCCGGGTGGTGGCGCCGGCCCTGCATGAAGGCCATATTTGTGCAGGTGTCCCTGAACAGTACAATGTACCACAATTCCGGAGTCTGCTAAATCTTTGTGAAGATCTTTTACAGTCAAGAGGGGGTTCTGATTTGCCTCTCTAGCAATCCTACGAGCAGCCCTCACTCAAATTTTGCTTCATCTTCCAGACCTTATCTTGACTTCCACTGTTCCTGTTAACTGCCATTGCTTTCTTGCAATAATAATAACACTAATGCGGCGGCGACATCCTCCTTCTTCTTTTCCCTGCAGCCCATGGCCATGCACAGGTGATGCAATGATGTGATGTCATTGCGCTGCCTCACTTACTCCGCACACTCCCGAGCACTGATAGGCCATAGACCTTAAACAACCTGTGATTTACCAGAGTTAGCGATGGAGCAGGGAGCCTTTTCCTCTGGGCCGAGTTTGTGATAATTTCACCCATGTCTCCTCCTCCACACACATGAACACTTGCCTTGGCCAAGCTATCATGGGTTTTCAATGGACAAACAAATGGTCAGATGTTTGAAATTCAACTGCCTGATCCATACGAAACCGGGGGTCCACCATACACATGGTCGGCCGGTCCTGCTGATTTCAGCTGGCTATGGGTAGCATGGGTAGGATGATAGACAAGGCAGGAGTTTGTACTTTTTTACCTTTTTTTTTCATCCCTTCTTCCAGGACCCATAACTTTTCTTTATTTGTTCTTTCGACACAGCTGTTTGAGAACTTGTTCTTTCTTCAGATTTTGTGGGTCCAGAGCCACGAAGCGTCACATTCACAAGCTGTAGATTCAGCAGTTCTTAAAGAGATTGTCCAGGATTAGAAAAATATGGCCACTTTCTTTTAGAATCAGCGCCACGCCTGACAATGGGTTGTGCTTGGTATTGCAGCTCAGCTTCATTCATTTCAATGGGGCTGAGTTGCAATATCAGACAGAACCCATGGTCAGGGGTGGCGTTGTTTCTGAAAGAAAGCAACCATGATCTTCTAATCATGAGCAACCCTTTTAAAGATGCCGTAATCGCGGGTTCATGCAACGCTCACAGTTCTATTATTGAATAGGATAGTAAACATACACATGCTTCAAAAGGGCAAATATTTTATGGCTCTACCATGGTGCCTCATTCTAACCTACGGATCAGCTCAGGTTCTTTTTATTGGTTGCTTTTTCCAATAATTCATGTACAATGTGCTTTCATTAACAAGACCATGTCCGGATCGATGGAATCATATCATTAATGTCTAAATGGCAGGAGGACTGCATGATACTGGCTACGAGCTTTGTTTCCACTACTGTAAAGAAGAATCCTAGATGGCCATGAGACATTCCTTCCTTCCCTCCCTCACTGCCTCTTTGCTTCCTTCCTTTTTTCCTTTCCCTTTTCCATCTTTTCCACTTTTTTAATTATGCATTCCTTCTCCCTCCTTTTCCTTACTCCCTCTATCCATTATTTCCTTTTCTACCCCGTCTTCCTTCCCCATATGTTTCAATCTTTCTTCTACTTTCTTTTCCTTCTTTCTTTACTTTTTTTCTTTTCCTTTTTTCTTTCTTTTTTTTATATTCTTTCTTTTCATTTTTTCTTTACTTCTATCTTTTTCTTTACTTTTATGCTTTTTTACTTACTTTCTTTTCTTCCTTTAGTTTCCTTATTTCTTTTCTTTCTTTTTTTTTCTTTTTTTTATTCAACATTTAGTAGACTTACAGTATGTATAGCAGCAGGTATTGACAATCCTCAGTCCCTTCTTCCCATCTTTCTTTCTCTTTCTTTCTTTCTTTCTCTCTTTTTCTCTCTTTCTTTCGCTTTCTTTCTTTCTCTCTTTGTCTTTTTAATGTTCTCTCTTTTTGTCTTTCTCTCTTTTTTTGTCTTTTTCTTTCTTTATTTTTCTTTCTTTCTCTTCATTTTTTTTCTTCTTCTCTCTCGCTTTCTTTTTTTCTCTCTTTTCTTATTTTTTTTTATTCAACATTTAGTATAGTCATGTGTAACAGCAGTCATTGGCATGTTGGCTGTGATAGTTGTACTTTGGCTGTGATGGGGGCACTGTGACTGTAATAGGGGCACTGTTACTTTGATGGTAGCACTCTTAATGATGATAGGAAATCTGTGACTATGATAGAGGCATTCTGGCTGTGATGGGGTTACTTTGGCTTTGATTGGAATAGCATGGATGTAATGGAAGCACTGGGGATGTAATGGGAACATTGTGACATAATGTCTGTCATGACTGTAATGAAGGCCATGTGGTTTTAGTAGGCACTCTGGTTGGTTGGGATGCAAATACTTTGGCTGCAATGTGGGTACTTGGCTGTAATGGAGGCACTGTGATTTTAGTTTGGTCAGTTTGGAAATAATAGAGACCTTGTGGTTTAAGTAGGGGCACTCTGATACTGTGGTTGTACAAGGGGCACATTGGCCGTGATGGAGACACTGTGACTGTACGAGAGGCTCTCTCGCCTTGATGGAGACACTATGGTTGTATGAGGGGTACTCTGGCTTTGATGGAGACACTGTGGTTGTACGAGGGTCCCTCTGGCCTTGATGGAGACACTGTGGTTGTACGAGGGGCACTCTGGCCTTGATGGAGACACTGTGGTTGTATGAGGGGCACGCTGGCCTTGATGGAGACACTGTGGTTGTATGAGGGGCACGCTGGCCTTGATGGAGACACTGTGGTTGTACGAGGGGCACTCTGGCCTTGATGGAGACAATGTGGTTGTATGAGCGGCACCCTGGCCTTGATGGAGACACTGTGGTTGTATGAGGGGCACGCTGGCCTAGATGGAGACACTGTGGCTGTACGAGGGGCACTCTGGCCGTGATGTACACACTGTGGCTGTACAAGTGGCACTCTGGCCATGAAGGAGTCACTGTGGCTGTACGAGGGGCTATCGGGCCGGGATGGAGAAACTGTGGTTGTGCGAGGGGCACTCTGGCCATGATGGAGACATTGTGGCTGTACGAGGAGCACTCTGGCCATGATGGAGACACTGTGGCTGTACGAGGGGAACTCTGGCCATGATGGAGACACTGTGGCTGTTCGAGGGGCACTCTGGCCATGATGGAGACACTGTGGCTGTACGAGAGGCTCTCTGGCCATGATGGAGACACTGTGGTTGTATGAGGGGAACTCTGGCCATGATGGAGACACTGTGGCTGTACGAGGGGCTCTCTTGCTGTGATGGAGACACTGTGGCTGTATGAGGGGAACTCTGGCTTTGATGGAGACCCTGGTTGTACGAGGGGCACTCTGGCTGTGATGGAGACAATGTGGTTGTACGAGGGGCACTCTGGCCATGATGGAGACAATGTGATTGTAATGTAGACAAGCTTTACACAATAGCTGCACAATAGTTGCATGGTATTTCATAGATTTATTGAAACTTTAACTGAGTTTGACGTACGGACAAAATCTAAGATAAGAACAAAATAAGCAAATATCCTGTGGTAAGTTACTAAATTAAATAGTAATGGTACAAGTAAATAACATAGTACTAATTATCCTATGTGTCAGCAGAGCTCAAAACGGATGGGGGAAAAGCAGTACCCAGGCCTGACTAATCAGGCACCTGCCCGTATTTTTTATACACAGGGGCGTGATTCCCCCATTTTCGAGCTGGGCATTTTGTTTATATAGACAAAATGCCCAGCTCAAAAATGTGGGAGTCACGCCCCTGTGTATAAAAAATACAAAAAAACTATAGCAATACCAAAGACATGAGCTGGAACACATGTTGGGTTAAGTGAGGTACGCTGGCAGAACAGCTCTAGCCTCAGATGTATACAATACATATGAATTTGGTGTTTTTATTTTTTTTTCACTGTCACCTAATTTACATTTGTCATGTTATTATATTATATGCACAATGTGGTAAGACGACTCACTCGGCTTCTTTCGGAAGTAGACTCAGGAACCGGGTTTTCTCTGCAGGCTTTATTGTATGGCATAAAGCCCTTCAGCTCCAGCAAAATAAACACGGCCTTACTGGCAAAACAACAAAACAAAAGATAAACGATAGCACAGTCACATAACTTTCCTCGCATATAACACCAGTGACTCTGTCACAACATACATACGTTCTGCCACTGAATGCACTTGGGCAAACCATCAAGATCCGCTGCTGGCGGCTCCTGTGTAATCACCGACCAATGACATCCCTGATGTGCTCGATGGAGACAAGTCCGGAGACGCTGCAGCCATGGGAGGATGTTTAGGCCATGCAGGCTGCTCACAGTAGCACAAGCAACATGCTTCTTGGCATTGTGGTATTAAAAAACTTCTCCAGAGACACTTTGGAGAAATGGAAAGCCACTGGTTTCACCACCAAATTAATGTATCGCTGAGCTGTTAGTAAATCTGGAATGAAGCCTAGAAGGACCCGGCTCACCCCACACCATAATCCAGGGAGTTAGACCAGTGTGACATTCTTTTGTGATGATCTCTCTCTATTTCTGCGCATGGTGCTCATACTCGATACTGAATATATCGTAACGTTTTTAAAATATTGCTTCTATTTCTTCATCATTTGCAAATAATTATGATGTGAGTCCATCCTGGGATTTCCATAATTCCGCAATTTTTCGTACTTAGTTTAGCAACATCAATGTTGAGGACTGTAGAATAAATTTTACTGGTAAATATAACATCCTATGCTTATTACAGGTATGTGTCCCGTTACATCCGATTCACTGTACCAAGCATAAGCATGGGTTTATTGGATAGCTGTCACCTTCCTCTGCATACTAATACCATCCTGACTCGTGATAATCCCCTGTAAGCCTAATATTCCTGTGTCATGACCTGCAAGAATAGCTGAGGTATTATTACATCAGTGGGATATAATGCTGCAGAACAATGTGCTATATACCCCATAAAGAAGATGTGCATCATATTTTGGCTGGATTGCCCTTTTAAACAGGAATCTGAGCATCAAAACCAGCCCACGAGGAGTATCAAAAAATGATTTGGTCTTGATCAGGTGCTTGACTTCTAAATTTGATCATACTAGCTTGTCTATCTAAGACCCCATGCACATTTTATGTTCTCCATTGACTTCTATGATGCCCTATGCTGGCATCGATAGATTTCTCTGATCAATCATTTAGAGGATGATATGGGAGTACACTATGGCACCACGCAGCCTGGCTCAACAGGGACTCCATGTGTTGCTGAGCAAGCTCTGCTTGAAGCCATAAAGAGTTGGCTTCAAATTATCTCTCTTTGGCTCAGCTTCCTTGTGGGTTTAAAGCAGGGATGGGGAAGCCATTTATGGCCCTTGATGGCCATTTTTCCAGCCCCTGGGCAGATTCCTGGGGACAACAGTGCATGGGTCGGCAGTTGCGTTTTGATGCCCTTTCGTTTCTTCTTGATCTGTGAGCACACACAATGCTTCTTTCACTACTGAATGATGAGGCATGTGCAATGAAAGATTACGTCCTGACACCAGTGCCAACGTCAAGACTTACTTTGTGGGTAGAGTTAGCGTACAATTTGTACGGCCCCCGAAGGATGGTATGAATATCCAAATGCCCCTTGGCCGACAGAATTTTCCTCACCCCTGGTTTAAAGGCTATGTGCACATACATTTTTTTGCTACACTTTTGTGGCTCCATCAGGGGGTTTCAGTCTTAAGATCCCCCAGAAATTATGATTTGAATGGAATCCCACCTTAGGAGCCTTTCACGATAATGAGTCCCTTTTGTGCTCCATCTGGACTCCGTTCCAACAATGTCCTTCTTTTTTAGGCAGTAGACCACTCTTTTGTGCTTCCTAAAAAGACAAAAACTGCCAGAATGAAGGCCAGATGGAGCACAAAACTGATTCGCTATGGTTAATGGCTCCGTCGGGGATTCTGTCTTATCTGAATCAAGTTTTTCAGAGATTCTGGCAGAAACCCCAGTGGAACCACAAATGTGTGGCCCAAATATGATGCAAGCCCAGTAGGTAGTCTCATATTGTAAATTAATGGCATATTGACATCATTTTACGATTGGGCAGTTTCCAACATTTGGGACACCGACTGATCCTGGGAATGAAGGTGATGCTGCGGTGGAGGTCAATATTCCTGTGAATAAAGTGAACAGTGTTTCTTTCTCACAGCTTCCTCTTACAGGTTTTACCTGCACAGTGAAGTCCCAACTGCACACTGTGCAAGGAAAAAGCAGCACAACACCAATAAAAATGGGACCAGCTACAAGAGCCCCTCTGTGCAGGGAAAACCTAGGAGGGAACTCCGCACTAAAGGAGCACCACATTCAGTTTATTCTCTGGATCACTGGAGTCCTATACATCGGCATTATGCCATTGACGCGCCCCCTGGGCCATGTTCAAGGGGATACCCGGAGCCGGATCTGTATGGGGGTAGTAGTCCTTGTGGCGGTGACCCGGTCCGTGCCCAGGGTGTCAAACTAAGTGGCAGTCTATGGCAGTAGATGTTAATTTGATGTCGACTACGCCACCCGTTGAGTGCGGCTTTGAAGCCGCCGCTGCGGAGCAGTCCGCTGAGGCCGGTGGTATAGGTGCAGCAGTGATGGTATAACCCCCAACGGGAGGGGTATGGCCTCAGGGCAGCAGGTGTGGATGATGGGGGTTGTGATGGTGCAGGAAGGAGAGGCAGAGTCAGGAGATGCAGTTCAGGGTTTTTACTTACTGGTGTCCTTTTAGTCACTCTGGCCTTGAGTGACCACCCGAGCCGTGCTGCGTCCACCAGGTCCTGGACTCGGCCAACCCCCAGGCAATTCCGGAGCGTGGTCCTGAGCTCCTTTCTGACTCTCCCTTCCTCTGGCCGTTCCCACCAGGGATCCACTTTTGGCCGGCTCCCTCGGGTCTCTTGGTGGTCAAGCCTCCTCTGGGCTCCCTGACCCTATACTTGGTGTGCCTTTCTAGTGGATTTGGTGAGGGTCGCGGCAGATCCTGACCACAACCTCCGGTTCCTGGTTAAGGGTTACTTCTGCCTCTGCCAGCTTGGGATCCGGTGCCCTTTTCTGCCAACCCTTCACCCTTTCTGGTCTGATTCTGGGTTCTTGGGGTTCCCTCTGTCTTTCTCTCTGGGTCCTTCTTACTCCTCTCTCTTCACTGCAGGCTTGGCCCTGGAGCTGGGCCCAGCCGGAGCCACAGCTCCCTGTCAGCCCTCCTGGCTGAGCTCCTCTGCTCTGCTTCTCCTCAGGCTGAACTCTACCAAAGACCCTATTCTAAGATGGTGCCCACCTTATATACTCCCTCTATGTGTGAACCCAGGTGACCAGCACCCAATGGGCTCCTAGCTTTACCCAGACTACTCCCCCTATCTGCCCCTACACTACTGGGATGTTCCACCCCCCTCCCACTCCAGCCAGGGACAGACGCTGTCGTACCTGCACATATACTGGTGGGAGTACCGTTGTTCTGTCCCCCGGAAATGGGATGTATGTAGTGCATGCAGCCTACTAAGCTCAGTCCCACACTCCATCCTTACCTGGGAGTGGAATACCACACCTCTGGAGTGAGGTGCAATACCCCTGTAGCAGCCGAATCCTCAGGGTGCTACACCATGACTTTATAAGGTGGGAATACTCCTTCAGTGTTTACTAGATGCTATTTTGGCAAACATAACTGCAGATGAGCCCAGTTATAGAACAGCGAGCACACAAAGCTCCATTGAGGGGTGGTTTTCTGGGCAATGGTCTTCATCCAAGTAGATGGCCAATATGCATGATATTCAGTGGAACTGGAAATGTAATTTGAATAAGGGCCTGGTTTTCTCAAAGTGGGAGTTTTAGAGAAGTTTCACTGTGTACTCCCGTGTCTTTATTAAAAATAAATCAAATAATTCAAAAACAGCTGTAAAAAAAAGCATACATGTCCATTCACACAAATACTTCAAGGTAAAACTGTTTTGCAGTGTAATATGCCCGGGAACTATTCTGATTGCTTTACTCTAGAAATTGCCATCCACTCCCTTTAAAGGGTGGCTCTTCTTCATCGGCATTCTGTAAGCTCCATAGATGTGGCATGCTTATTTCTCTCACTTCCCAGCATAAATTGTGTCTGTAATTGTCCAAGGGCCTGCCTTCCTTGAACTGAAAGCTCGTTTCTCTACTATACCTGTATACAATTTAAGAGAAAGAAGAAAGACATTGAACCGGTCTCACTTCCTGTAAAGAAAAACACCCCTCACAACTTCCTGTACAGGGGTAAATACCCTCCCCCAACAACTCCCACTTCCTGTAGAGACAAAGACCCACCCTCATTTCCTGTAGAAAGATAAAGACACACCCTCATTACTTGAAGAGAGACAAACACCCACCTCCATTTCCTGTAGAGAGACAAAAACCCACCCTCACTTCTTGTACTGAGATGAAGACCAGCTTCCACCTCAAGAGAGACAAAGACCTGCCCTCACTACCTCAAGGGAAACAAAAAGACACGCTCACTACCTGAAGAGAGACAAAGACCTTCTCCCACTCCCTCTAGAGAGACAAAGATCTGCCATCACTTCCTAGAGAGAGAAAGAGCCGCTCTCAATTCCTGCAGCGAGACTAAGAACTCCTACCACTTCATAAAGAGAGGCAAAGACCAACCCTCACTACCAGAAGAGCAACAAAGACCCACATCCATTTCTAATAGAGGGTCAAAGACCCACCCCAACTTCCTGTAGAGTGACTAAAACTCATCCTTACTTCCTGTAGAGAGACAAAGAATCACTCCCACATACTATAGAGATACAAAAACTCATTGTAACTTCATACAGAGAGGAAAAAGACCCATCCTTACTTCCTATAGAGAGACAAAGACCCTCTCCCACTTCCTGTAATCTGTTTCAGCATCTTTGCTGATAGACATAGATTACACTGTATACAATTTAAGAGAAAGGAGAGCAGATGCAGAGAGACGTTGACTTGCTCTCACTTCCTGTAAAGAGAAAAACACCCATCGCCACTTTCTGTAGAGAGACAACAACTTGCTCCCACTTCCTGTAGAGACAAAGACTTTCCCTCCACTTCCTGTAGAAAGACCCATCCTCACTACCTGAAGAGAGACAAACACCTACCTCCACTTCCTCTAGAGAGACAAAAACCTGCTCCCACTTCCTCTAGAGAGACAAAGCCCCACTCTCACTTTGTGAAGAGAGAGAAAGGCCAGACCTCTTTTCCAGAAGAGAGACAAAGCACCACCCTTGCTTCTTATACAGAGATAAACCCACTCATTCTCACTTTGTGAAGTGAGATAAAGACTGGCACTCACTTCCTGAAGAGAGACAAAGAACCACCCCACTTCTTATAGAGAGATAAAAACCCACCCCCTAAAGAGGAACAAAGACCAAGCCTCACTTCCTGTAGAAGAGACAAAGACCAACCCACCACTTCCTCTAGAGAGACAGACCTACCCCACTTCCTGTAGAGAGACAGACCTACCCCACTTCCTGTAGAGAGACAAAGATCCTCCCCACATCCTGTAGAAGCAAAAAAGACTCTCCACCACTTCCTGTAGAGATGCAAAAACTCATTGTCACTTCCGAGAGAAAGAACAAAGACCTGCTCCCACTTCCTGTAATCTGTTTCTGCATCTCTGCTGATAGAGATAGGTTACACCTAAAAATGGGCAGAGGACAGTAAGTTACACAGCAGAGAGACAACTAGTAGTCTGCATTTTGAAGTGTTTTTTTGGCTTAAGACAATATAATTATTAAATAAAGTGATTTGCAGTTTGTCTATTTATGACAATGTATCAAACAAGTCTGGTGAGTTGTATCTCAATCATTTATTTCTACATTTCCTAGGTATACATGAAAAGTTTTATTATCTGTATTTTTGTAAATTGATATGATGGTAATGACAATTGTTCTAAATTTCAGATCCAGATTACCTAGCAGAATGAATCCATCAGTAACTGAAGGTTACTCGGCCCCTCCATCCAGTCCAGATCGGCCTTTTCCGCCAGTGGTTCGATCTCATGCGGTCTCTGTAGTGACCCCAGCAAAGAAAATAACTTTCTTTAAGAGCGGAGATCCTCAGTTCAGTGGAGTAAAGATGGCCATTAATCGTCGTAGCTTCAAAAGTTTTAGCGCCCTCATGGACGATCTTTCAAGCAAAGTTCCTTTGCCGTTTGGGGTTCGGACAATTACTACTCCTCGGGGTACACATAATATAAGCAGACTGGAGCAACTTCAGGATGGAGGAAGTTATATCTGCTCTGACAAAAAGCATGTGCTACCTATTACTGGACGCAAAGGGGGAAATCATAGAGGCAGTCGTCCAGATAGTTCCAGAAAGCAGGGTCAACATGGGGACCCTGAAGAGGAATACTCTGCTACACATTTTCAACAGGTGCCGAAAGTAAGGAAGAAAATTGTACTTGTGAAGAATGGGGATCCAACAATTAGACGTTCTATCATCCTAAATCGGAGGAATGCGCGGAATTTCAGGACTTTTGTGGAGGACGCCTCCGATCTCTTGCAATATTCTGTGCGAAGGTTATATACTGTGGATGGAAGAAGAGTAAGTATTCATGTGACTATATGAAACACGATGTTCTTAACTGTGAATAGCTGTATACGATAGATTATGTCTAAAGGGGGGTTTTCTAGGAAAATAAAAAATCATAATTTATATACGGTAATTTATTAATACAGTCCTATATTACGCAAGGTGCTCTGATACTCTGGTAGTTGTTCTGTCTTTACACCCCGCGTTGACAGTGTTTGAAGTCAGTCATCGTCCTTCACACATTCTCCTGTGTTAAGTAGATTGATGGAAGAGCTACAAGATGATCGGGAAACCTGGTCTAAACCAACTATATTAGGGAAACTTAGAAACTAATTTCTAAAATTAATTTTGCTTGGAAAACCCCTTAAAGACAAAACATGGTGGTCTTCCTAGTGCTAGACAGTGTGTTTTCCTTTGTATAGAAAAAGAAGTGCACAACAAAGGGACACATTGTCATGTTGAATCATGCCAAACTGCCATAATAAAAGTTAGAGGGGTATCTGAGACTTTTCTAGCATATCAAAATTATATGCCAAAAATGAGTTATAGAGAGTAGTAAAGAAAGTGGAGGTTGCACCTATGGGGATTATAGGAGTCCACTTTGCCTCCCACTTAGGATAGGGGTGGGCCATATGTGCATGCCACCCAGTTTGTTTTTGAAAACTACATGCAAACAGCCACCCAAAAGTAAGCATTTATGTGACCAGATAGTTAGGGAGCACAGAGAATGGAATGGTGGGCAAGTTGTTACCCCTGGTATGGAAAAGTTTATACACATAGCGTTTAGTATTAAGCCCAAAAAGTTCTCTTTTAGTCTCATCTGACTAGAGCCCCTTTTTCTACATTCCATGTAGGGGACACAGGTAGCATGTGGAAGAAGGTCTTCTGGTCAGATGAGACAAAAAATAGAATTTTGTGTGGCGGAAATCTAACACTGCACATCACCCTGAAAACACCATCCCCACCGTATAACATGTTGGTGGCATCATCATGCTGTAGGGAGGCTTTTCTTTAGCAGGGAAGCTGGTCAGATGTGATAGGAAGATGGATGGAGCTAAAAACAGGGAAATCCTGGAGGGAAAGCTGTTAGAGGCTGCAAAAGACTTGAGGCTGTGCATAGGTTCACCTTCCAGCAGGACAACGACCCTAAACATCCTGCCACAGCTACAATGGCTGGTACAGAGCATAACATATTCCTGTGTGTGAACGGCCCAGTCACAGTCCAGACCAAAATCCTATTGAGAATCTGTGACAAGATGTGAAAATTGCTGATCATAGACGTCTCCATCCAATGTCACTGAGCGAGAGCGAGTGTGCAAAGAAGAAGGGGCAAAATGTCACCTCTAGATGTGCAAAGCTGGAGAGACAGCTTTGGTATCACTTTAGTTGTATCACTCTTACACCAAATGTAAAATTCCCGCTGTTGTGTGACTACTCCTCACGCTGCTCAGGAACAAGGAAGACATTATCAGATTACACATCATTAACTGTTAATCAGGCTTTGCTCTATCGGGTTTGGCCTAGTCACATTGTCATACATTGTCTGAAGGATGGATCCTGCTCATCCCTGTACTGTGTTTTCTGTAGGTTCCATCTAACACAAGAAAATATTAACTTAAAGATAAAGTTTATAAAAAAAACAAAAAACACTTGCTCAATTTAACAAAAGATTGTAAGTTGTCAGAAATACAATTCTCAAGCTTCTTGCCGTCCCAGACAGTTTTGGCCTTTATGTCAGAACATTTTGTTTTACATTTTTATTGTCACAAACTTTTTTTTTGTAGGTTTTTTGGTGACATACTGTAGTTATATGAGTGCTTGTTTTTTTTTTAGGGGAGACTGAGTTGTATGTTTCACTTGCATTAGTTTGGGATTCATATAATTTCTTAAACTTTTATTAAACCTTTATGGGAAGGAATTATGTACAATTAATACACTCTTAGAAAAAAATCATTTGTTTTGGGGTCGGCATATGCTGAGAGCTATAAGTTTCACAATGTATAAGGGCTTAATTTTGTTATATTGAATGTCAATACATTTATGTTGATGCCCGATTTATTACTTTTTCTTTAAGTTTTACTACTTTTTTCACAAGAAAAACTGCTTTTTTTTTTTTTTTCAAAACTGTCACTTTTTTGAGGTTGTCATATTGTAACAGCCCTAACTTTTTCCTTTTTTACTTCATAGATTTGTATCAGGGCTAGTTTTTTTTGGGGTAACAAGCTGAAGTATTTATTGGTACAATTTTGGATTACATATCACCTTTTGGATCAGGTTTTATTTTTTTGAGCCAAGACTAACAAAAAGGGCAATTATGGCATAGTGTTTTATATATAGTTTATCGACGTTCAATAAACGGGACGAAAATTGATACCATTTTATAGTTCGGGTCATTATGAATGTGGCAATACCAAATATATGACTTCATCTAAGGGTTATATTATTTTTTACTAATATGCAATATTTTTATTATTAACTGTGATTTTAAGATTTTAATTTTTAAATTTTTTGTTATACTTAAAAACATATTTTTTTCTTTTTACTGTACTTACTGGTCCCACAAAGGGATCACATTGATAATACACTGTAGTACTTATGTAGTGCAGTGCAAATTACAAAAAAATCTGCATTTTGGCGAATGTGTTTTTTGTAATGTTAGAGTAGAACTTAATTCCATATGTATTCGCTCATCTTTGGTATTAAACCATGAGTACGGACTGATGCGATGTGAAACATGTCAGCCACCCTGTATTCATAGGCTCCATGTGGACTTTACTATGATCTGAGTAAAGCTGTTTTCCCAATGAGCTCTCTGGATGCTGGATTTTCGGTTTGCTGTTGCTCTGTCTCGATGCTTTTGTGCCAGGGAGGGGCACTTTTTGTCAATTGTGTGAGCTGAGCTGACAATATTTGCTTTATTTTGTTTGTTATATTTTAATAGACCATTAGGTGTGTTCTTTATTATTGATATATATTTTTTTAAGTATCAAACAGGAAAAGGATTTTTTTTTTAATGTCCCTTTTTATTATTTTTTAATATTTTTTAAAATATTTTTTATTTGTTTATTTATTTTAAATCCCACAAGGACACTTGATCGTGTGATCGCTTGTACAATAAACTGTAATTCATCTGGATTGCAGTTTATTGTCCTGTTCCTTTTTTTAGCCAAGGGCATTTGGGTATTTATAACCTCAGTTGCGGGCTGTACAAAATCATCAACCTGAAAATGATCCTGCTATATTTGGTCCAATATTTAATTAACTCCCCCCTAAAGTGATTGCTGGAGCTTCTTCTCTTTAGTGCAGCTGTGGTGTTATGTTGTATTCAGCACAGCTCACCGAACGTTATAGAACTCAAGAAGTGGGAGGTCTTCAGTACATACATCACATAGGAGACACCGAGACCGCTGTATATACATCAAATAGGAGACACAGAGACTGCTGTATATACATCACATAGGAGACACTAGGACTGTTGTATTTACATCACATAGGAAACACAAAACTGCTGATTATACATCACATTGGAGACATGGAGACTGCTATCTCCGACCACACCTTAGACCAATCTGTTTCTTTCCATTGGCTGTGTTCTTTTGCAAACTCAAGTCAGACTGCGTTTCTTTGCAGTGATGAAAGGCTTCTTGACTAGAACTCGTGCATTCAGCCCTACTGCTCTTAAGCGTCGCACCACAGTTTGACGACTCACTTTGACCCCTTTGTTCATTTCGTGCTAAATCTGTACAGCACTTTTATGGACATCGGATACTAACTTTTTCTTAATAATGTGATCAACTCTGGAGGAAGTTTTCTGTGGTCGTCCACTTCTAGGTTTGTCAGCTGTTTCATAACCTTCTTTTTCTTTCATTAATATACATGACACTTGACTCTGAGAACAGTTGCATTCAATATCTAGCTCTTTTTGACTTTTGCCTGACTTCGCTCTCAGAATAATAAGCTTCATGACATCTAGTGATAATTTCCTTCCGGTTTACTAAAATCACCCGAAGAATAGCATCACAACAACCAGACAGAAGTAATCATACTTTAAAAAAAAATGCAAAACTTTTGGTCGCCACTTTACATCATATAGGAGACATGGATACTGTTGTATATACATCACATAGGAGACATAGACACTGTTGTATATACATCGCATAGAAAAAACGGACACTGCTATATATGCATCACATAGGAGACATGGACACATAGGAGACATGGACACTGCTGTATATACATCACATAGGAGACATGGACACTGCAGTGTACATCACATAGGAGACAGACTCTGCTGCATATTCATCACATAGGAGACATGGAGACTTCTGTATACATCACATAGGAGACTCTGAGACTACTGACTACTGTATATTCATCACATAGGATACATTGAGGATGATTCATATAGATCACATAGGATACACTGGGACTGCTGCATATATACCACATAGGAGACACTGGTGCTGGAACATATACATTACATAGGAGATGCTGGGACTGGAGAAAATACATCACAAAGACACTGGAGCTGGTGCATATAAATCACAGTATAAACTGGGATAGGAGCATACACATCACCTAGGAGACAATGGTGCTGAAGCATATACATCACATAGGAGACACTGGTGCTAGAGCATATACATTGCAAAGGAGATACTGGGACTGGAGCATATACATCACATAGAAGACGCTAGGGCTGGAGCATATGCATCACAGGAGGCACTGCTGCCTTCTTAATAGGAACAGAACGGGAGCGCATAACACACTAATTCCTCCCGCAAAGAACGTCCTGAGGCTGGCACTGGACAGAGTCAGAATGTAATCCTTCATTGTATGCACCACAGTGTTCAGTAGTAGTGATGAGCGTTACTCGAGATTTACGAGCATGCTCAGGTGTTTTCCAAGTATCTTCAGCGTGCTTGGGTGTTATGTTTTAATCACTCCGTGCTCACGATTTGCGACTGTTTAACAGCTTTAATACATGTGAGGAATACTTGTTTCTTAGGCATTCCTCACATGTATTAAAGCTGTCAAACAGTCGCAAATCATGAGCACTGAGTGACTAAAACATAACACCGAACACCGCTGAAGATACTCGGCGAGCACCCGATCATGCTCGCCGAAAGGGTTAACAGAACATACTCGCTCATCACTATTCAGTAGTAAACGCTGCATGTTTGTAGTGCAAGGAGGTATTAAAGGGCCAGCAAAACTGGTCCTCGTGAATCTGTGTTATCAGTTCTCTACTCCTGTGTTACTGTTATCCTGTAGATCTGTGTCCTTGGCAGGGATTAATAAGTGTACAAAGATGGCACATTTTGAGGCTTTTATTAAGCCACTGGCTACCATCACAGCTAATCGACATTCCTCAATGGGATGATAAAGTTTCTTGCCTCTGTTTAACAGCTTAGATTCCATGGTCACAAGGGATTGGCACCTAAGGGGTTAAATAGCGTGGTTCAGAAATATTTCTGATTCTAGCCTTTGCAGCAGGAGCCTGTTGTATATCAAATATCTCTCAAAGCAGCATATGGATCGATTTCAGCTCCTGAACCTGCTTTGTACCACTCATTTTGGCTGTCAAGGTTGAGAGATTGTTAAAGCCTTAAAGGGGCAATCCAGGGCAGCAGGCAGGGAGAAGCGGCCGGGGACCTGCCTGTCCGACTAGTCTCCAGCAAGGCTCGGTCCCCAGTGCATTTTAAAGTATGTTTTTCTCTGAAACGCCGCAACATTTCAGAGACAAACATACTTGGCTGAGTTCATACATCCATTGACCAATACATGCTGGCCATGGATTGGGCAGCATGTATCAGCTGTCAGTTTCACTTTAAATTTCTTATGATGAGGACAATTTTTTGATAAGTTTTTAGGACTTAAACAATGCTCCCGACAATAAATGGCTTGTGGCTCTTTTACTGCTATACCATTAATGGCACCATGTGGGAAATACAGAGAGCATTACGATAAGAGCAAATACGACAAACTCCAAGCAGAGAGGACCTTGATCGCGAGGGCTTACAACTTAAGAGGAAAGAGACTGCAGTAAGCTTCTTATACCGTTGTGTACTGGAGATAGGGTTGTTGCAGGTAATGTGATTCATAAGAGGGGACTTTTCAGGTTGATTTTTGAAATTTGAAGGATGGGAAAAAGTCTGAAGTGTTGGGGTAAGTAGCCTTAGGGTATGGGGAAGCACAGGAAAAATCTTGGAACCTCCTGCAAAAAAGGAGACAAAAGGAGAGAAGACAAGAAGGTCTGATGAGGACTGGAGGTTGCGTGTGACAGAAGCGGTAGATAAGGGCAAAGATGACTTCAGACTCAGAGCGAATCTTCTCATGCAGCTGTTGCACCATCCTTTCTCCAGAACCCAGGATTAATTTACCTGAAAGACTTTGCAGGAAAATGTAAGCAATTTCTGGCTTCTTCAAGAAAGCTGTAAACCTTATTTGAAACTCCATCTCAAACAAGATGTTGAACTTACTGATTCCTTGTTGCAAAGGAACCTTCTGTTCTTTGATGACCTTGGCAGACCAGATGTTGCAAAGATGAAGAAACAGTAATAAACTGAGTATAAAGTTGTGTCCTGGAGATCGGGTTGTTGCAGGTAAAAAGCTTTTATGAAGAGACAACTTTTCAAGTTGCTTTTGAAAGTCCGAGGGTTGGAGAAAGTCTAATGTGTTGGGTTAATGCATTCTACAGTATAAGGGAAGCACAGGAGAAATCTAAGTCAAGAAAGAAGAAGGTCTTGTGAGGACCAGGGATTGCAAGAGGCAGAAATGAAGAGGCATATAATGGCAAAGATATATGCAGTGGACATTTTGTAGACCGCTTTGCATGTCATTTGTGAGTATTTTAAAATATTTTTGTTTGGCAATGCATAAAATAGGTGATACAGGAAAGTGGAGACAGGTGGATTGAGGATGGATTGGATGGGTGTATAGGAAAGATATAGAAAGGCATGCTGTAGTAATATATGATAGACATGTATAGGGCATATAAAAGCATTTTCATTGATGAAACAGCCAATATAAGAAATGTTTTTGTACAGAATACAGTTTGTTATGAGCAAATCAGAATTTCATCACAGGGCTTAAAAGTAGCTCTTCCACTACTGATATTTGACAGTAGTGGCCACTGGTTATCTTTAGTTAATAAAATTGCACCAAGTTTCAGTCTTCATTCCTTCATTAATTTTCAGACTACTTCATAAGCAGTTTGCAGCCTCATCCAAGTTGCAGATTTTTCTCTTGTGGAATGAGGTTTTCCAAGTAATATAGGCTGAATGTGAGGTCCGTGTGTCTCTCACAGTAATATAGGCTGGATGTGAGGTCCGTGTGTCTCTCACAGTAATATAGGCTGAATGTGACCTCTGTGTGTCTCTCCCAGTAATATAGGCTGGATGTGAGGTCTGTGTTTCTCTCACAGTAATATAGGCTGAATGTGACTTCTGTGTGTCTCTCCCAGTAATATAGGCTGGATGTGAGGTCTGTGTGTCCCTCTTAGTAATATAGGCTGGATGTGAGGTCCGTGTGTCTCTCACAGTAATATAGGCTGAATGTGACCTCTGTGTGTCTCTCCCAGTAATATAGGCTGCATGTGAGGTCTGTGTATCTCATCCAGTATTATAGGCTGAATGTGAGGTCTGTGTGTCTCCAGTAATATAGGCTGAATGTGAAGTCCATGTGTCTCTCACAGTAATATAGGCTGGATGTGAGGTCCGTGTGTCTCTCACAGTAATATAGGCTGGATGTGAGGTCTGTGTATCTCATCCAGTATTATAGATTGGATGTGAGGTCTACGTATCTCCCCCAGAAATATAGGCTGTATGTGAGGTTTATGTGTGTCTCTCGCAGTAATATAGGCTGGATGTGAGGTCTGTGTGTCTCTCCCAGTAATATAGGCTGTATGTGAGGTTTATGTGTGCTTCTCCCAGTAATATAAGCTGGATGTGAGGTCTGTGTGTCTCTCCCAGTAACATAGTCTGTGTGATGGTGTGATATGGTATGTGGGTATCATTTTGTCTATATTTATATTTTACTGATTTTCAGAGCGTTCTCTTATTGCTCTGTGCCCTCTGTGCCTTCCCTCTAATGTTGACTTCTCTTGTAGGATGAGTTGATATTTGTTAATTGATGAATAGCTGTTATTTATCATCTGATATCAGCTCCCACAGTTTACTGTACTGTTATCTTTGCACAGGGTCAGTGAACAATACTGTTTGCTAATATGCTAACTACATATTGAACCAGGCTAGCTGTTTATTTGGGGAGCAATGGAAGGACCAACAATGCAAACTGATAAAATGCTCAAACAATGACACCTTAGCCCTGCCACCTTCCTCCACTGCCCTGTGAATGAGGAGAGGGACTTTTTAAATATCAGCCATGAGAGACAAGTGAGTTAGATTCTGTGTGGGACGATGATGTGAGGACAGCACATCAGAGAGAATGGGAGAAACCTGGATGACTATGGAAATACTGCTGGAGGAATATATACGGAGAAGCATCTGGACTATCTTATCCTCTGTCTGCTGGATTGTTGGACTCTCATCTCCCAGGGTGTTTGTCCCTTTACCGGACTGCATTTGTATTTCTGGACTATTTTATCCTCTGTGTGGTGGATTATATATGGAACTTTTGGTTTTTCCTATAATAAAGGTCTTGGGATTGTTCACTCTTCTCTCACTCTGTTGATTTTGTGATGTTGGAAAAAGAACCCCGTGACAGTCTGGATATCAGATCTGTGTCTCTACCAGTAATATAGGCTGGATGTGAGGTCTGTGTGTCTATCCCAGTAATATAGGCTGGATGTGAGGTCTGTGTGTCTCCCCCAGTAATATAGGCTGGATGTGAGGTCTGTGTGTCTATCCCAGTAATATAGGCTGGATGTGAGGTCTGTGTGTCTATCCCAGTAATATAGGCTGGATGTGATGTCTGTGTCTCTCCCAGTAATATAGGCTGGATGTGATGTCTGTGTGTCTCTCCCAGTAATATAGGCTGGATGTGAGGCCTGTGTGTCTCTCCCAGTAATATAGGCTGGATGTGAGGTCTGTGTGTCCCTCCCTATAACATACGCTGGATGTCAGGTCTGTGTGTCTCTCCCAGTAATATTGGCTGGATGTGAGCTCTGTGTGTCCCTCCCTATAACATACGCTGGATGTCAGGTCTGTGTGTCTCTCCCTATAACATAGGCTTATTCTGGATGTGAGGTCTGTGTGTCCCTCCCTATAACATACGCTGGATTTGAGGTCTGTGTGTCTCTCCCTATAACATAGGCTTAGGCTGGATGTGAGTTCCATATGTCTCTTCCAGTAATATAGACTGGAAGTGAGGTCTATGTGTGTCTCTCCCAGTAATATAGGCTGGATATGAGGTCTGTGTGTCTCTCCTAGTAATATAGGCTGGATGTGAGGTCTGTGTGTCTCTTCCAGTAATATAGGCTGGATGTGAGGTCTGTGTGTCTCTCCCAGTAATATAGGCTGGATGTGTGTGATGTCTTTCATAGAATCATAGAATGGTAGAGTTGGAGGGGACCTCCAGGGTAATCGCGCCCAACCCCCTGCTCAATGCAGGATTCACTAAACCATCTCAGGCAGATGTCTGTCCAGCCTCTGATTGAAGGAGAACTCATCACCTCTCGTGGCCGCCTGTTCCACTCATTGATCACCTCACTGTCAAAAAGTTTTTTCTAATATCTAATCTGTATCTTCTCCCTTTCAGTTTCATCCCATTGCTTCTAGTCTTTCCTTGTGCAAATGAGAATAAAGATGATCCTTCTACAATGTGACAGCCCTTGACATATTTGTAGACAGCTATTAAGTCTCCTCTCAGTCTTCTTTTTTGCAAGCTAAACATTCCCAAATCCTGTAACCGTTCCTCATAGGACATGGTTTGCAGACCGGTCACCATTCTGGTCGCTCTTCTCTGAACTTGCTCCAGTTTTTCAATGTCTTTTCTAAAATGTGGTGCCCAAAACTGGACGCAGTATCCAGATGAGGTCTGACCAAAGAGGAGTAGAGGAGAATAATTACCATATTCTTTAGACTATAAGATGCAACGGACCATAAGACGCACCTAGGTTTTAGAGGAGGAAAATAGAAAAAAAATTGAAGCAAAAAAATGTGGTGGTCATGATGCACTGTTATGGGGGAGGGGGTCTGCTGCTGAAACTGTTATAAGGGTAATGCCCCCCCAATTCTGTACTAATACCCCCATCCTGGTATGCAGCAGGAGGCGGCGGTTGCTGCTGATACTGTGCGCGCTATTAAGAAGAATGAATATTCAGTGCTCCACACGACCATGGGCATGGGGAACAGTGAATATTCATTCTCCTTAATAGCGTGCACAGTGTCAGCAGCAGCCGCCGCCTCCTGTGCCCCGCTCCTCCGGCACTTCCGCTCGCCCCACACCCCCACCACCCACAGCAACAGTATAATATAGTACATTCCAACTATAAGACGCACCCCCCACTTTCCTCCAAAATTTTGGAGGAAAAAAGTGCGTCTTATAGTCCGAAAGATACGGTACTTCACATGATCTAGACTCTATGCTTCTGTTAATACATCCCAGAATTGTATTTGCCTTTTTTGCTGCTGCATCACACTGTTGACTCATGTTCAGTCTATGATCTATTAGTATACCTAAGTCTTTTTCACATGTACTGTTGCTTAGCTCTATTCCTCCCATTCTGTATATGTTTTTTTCATTTTTATTGCCCAGATGTAGTACTTTGCATTTTTCCCTGTTAAAAACCATTCTGTTGGTTGCTGCCCACTGCTCCAGTTTATTTAGGTCTTTTTGAATCCTCTCTCTCTCTCTTCTCTAGTATTAGCTATCCCTCCTAGCTTTGTGTCATCAGCAAATTTAATCAGTTTACCCTCAATTCCTTCATCTAAATCATTGATAAAGATATTGAACAACACAGTATAATAAAAAATAGTCGGCACTGGTTACGAGGTGGTGCACGTGGAGGAATGGTATTCCAAGAAAGAAAGCCGGTCCCGGCACTCATGTGAAGAAAATCAACTCATTTATTCCACATATCAGATAGCAAAACGTTTCAGCCCTTCCAAGGCTTTTGTCAATTGACAATAACTTATTTTTTTTCTATTCACTGGGCCATATGAGGGTTTTCTTTTTTCAAGATGAGTTTGCATCATTCATTTTACTGAAATGTACTGAAAAACAGGAAGAAATTCAAAGTTGGTTGAAATGGTGTCATTGGTTTTTTGGGTTTTGTTTCTACATCATTCATTATATGGTAAAAATGACCTGCAAACATGATTGCTCAGGTCAGTAAGATTACAGAGATTCCAAACTTGCATTGTAACTTTAAACGGTGAAAAAAAAATTCAGAAGTTTGTAAATAAAAAAAAATTAGTTTGTGTCACCGTTTTCTGAGACCCATAATATTTTTTTTTTTTTGTCATTGGAGCTGTGTGAGGTCTTGTTTTTTTGCATGGCGAGCTGACCATTTTGATACCAAATTTGGGGTATATACGACATTTTGATCCTTTTTATTGTATTTATTTTTTTAGGGAGGTGTGATAGAAAAAAAAATGCAATTATTGTGTTTTTGATTTTTTTTCTCTTTATGGCATTTACCTTTTGGATTAATTCATTTTATATATTTATATGCAGGACTGTTATGGACCAAGCAATATCAAATCTATTTATTTTTTTAATTATTTTCATTTCTTTATTTTTAATGAGGGAAACAGAGTGATTTGAATAATTGTACTGTTTTTTTTTATATATATATATATATATATATATATATTTTTTTTTTTAAGTCTTTTTTTTTTATTTTTATTTTCATTTTTTTTAGTTCCATCATTCCAATTATTAACTATTCAAATTTTTGTATTTTTATTTTATTTTGTTGTTTTTTTTTTTACTTTTGTTTTTATGTTTTGCTTAGGGGGCTTGAACCTTTGATTGCCCTTAAAATATTTGCAGCACTATATAGTGTAAATTGTGGTCTCTTATAAAGCTCAGCATCTGGCTGACCTTCATAGGAGGACAAAGATGGCAGCGGCAAAGAAGTTGAACAAATTAGGTAGGTGTTGCAAGAGTAAGTTAACATCCACATAGGGTTAAAAAAAAATAAGTATTTTTATTATTGTGAATAATAAAGGTTGTATTTTTAATGTACAATTTAGCAGAGTTAATAAACATAGTGTTTGTGCTCCACAGATTGAAAATATACAATCAGTTCTGCAGTCCTCCAACATCCTCATCTGTGCAGGGAAAGAGCCTTTCAAGCCAATCCAAATGGAAAATATGCGTAAAAGCATTACTGACAAGCTCCCAGGCCTCCGATCTCATCTAAGTAACAATTCTGAGGTCATGGACAATAAGAAAAATGGTAAGTGTAGTCGTAGTCAGAGGTTATGTGAGCTTTGACTCTTTTTTCCCGCATTGCATTTGGAGCTTACCTTTCGGAAAAAAAAAAATCTTGACTGTATCCTGTATCCTCAACAATATCCAGACTTCTCATCTCAGGGACAGGCCATTGCTGTCTGTCCATAATGTCAGCCATATTACCTCTGATATTTCCACATTCCCTGTTATTTTAATCTCCAGCTTCTTTTCTTCTTGTTCATGCACTTTTAATAGCTGTTGGCTGAACACTCACTGGGCGGACAGCAAATGTCCTGCATGCATGTATGCTCAGTTTGGCCAAGAATGCACGTATTCTGAGTAGAGGGAAACAAGTTGGGTCACATGCTGGCTGCAGCCAATCAGCAGCTGCTCTTTGGCTGCAGCTCATGAATATTTTATTGGTGGACGTCCGCTCGGATGAAATGGTAAAGGCTACAGCTGACGAGCGACCACTCATTGGCTGCAACCAGTATATGGCACAAGTCTCGTCACCGGTGAGGACAGCAGCGCCAACATCGCTGGAACAGCGCCACTTCAGGAGGTGAGTATACGTTGTTTTCATTTTAACTTGGGTTCAAAATTGTTTAAGCTGGGGTTGTCTGGTAATGGACAATCCCTTTAAGATCAAGGGATTGGGCATATTTATTTATTGAATTTGAACATGTCCCGTCCTTTTTTAGCCTGACATCACCTAAATGAATCTTGGAGAAGATGTTATGTAAACCACAACTTACTACCATATTACATATAACTACAGAATAGGGAAAAAAACTGTGGAAATTCCCCCTTTACACAAAATAAATAGCTGATTATGTTCTTTTTTGGGGTTTACAATTCCTATCAGTAACCACACAAATACAAGAAAATAAAAGAAATAAAAAAATGTCCTTTGGTGGAATAATTTATGATCCATGGATGACTTTGTTTCACCTTTTAAGCTACATGAATATGTTTGTATTCAGGTTGTGTTTAAAAGGAATCTGTCACCAGGTGTTTCCTATGTAATCTGACAGCAGCATGATGTAGGGGCTGAGACTCTGATTCCAGCGATGGGTCACTTACTGGACTGCTTGCTGTGGTTTTGATCACAGTTTTTTCTGCTGCAGATTTAGCTGTTCTCTAAGTGCTGAGATCTCTATAACCTTGGCCACACCACTGATTGGCGGCTTTTTGTGCACACTGTGCATAGGCAGAAAGCTGACAATCAGTGGTGGTGGCGTGGTAACAGAGCTCAGCTTTTTGCTATGTAATCTGAGTGCAGCATAACGTAAGGGCAGAGACCCTGATTCCAGGGATGTGTCACTTGCTCACCAGCTTACGGTAGTTTCAATACAATAAGTGTTTTATCAGCAGGAGATTATCACTGCAGGACTAGGTGTCTCGTGCCAGGCAGTCAGGCTAATCTACGTAATCCCGCCCCCTCACCACTGATTGACAGGTTGATGACAATGTACAGTGTACACAGGAAGCTGCCAATCAGTGGTGTGGGCGGGGTTATACACAGCTCAGCATTCGGAGCACTGCTACATCTACAGCAGAGAACACAGGGATTATATCAAAACTGCATTAAGCAGTGATGCATCTCTGGAATCAGGGTCTCTGCTCCTACATCATGTTGTTCCCAGATTACCTAGCAAAAACCTGCTGACAGATTCCCTTTAAAGCCAGCATGCAATGGGTCCTCATTGTAGCCAAGAGATCTTGCAACCATCCCCAAAAAATCTGACCATTCTATGGTTGTGTGCAACTTTTTTTGCCCAAAGAGAGACGCTGAAGTTTCAGCATGGAAACTGGAACCCCACAAATTTACCAAATGATAGGAAATGCTACGGGACTAAAGAACACCACTTTATGGTGACTTTTAGAACAGTAATTGCAGGAACCTCAGTATTTTTTTGAATCTTAAACAAAAAAACCCACCTGCACCTGATCCAGATCTCTATATATCAGTCAATAAAGTTTTAGAGTTTCCATTTCATAAACATTAAGAGGACAGTGAAACTTTTATGGTGAAACTGGAGATTTTACGAGTCGGGTAGTTTATCTTTGATGTCATGAGCTTTGTAATCCTGTTATTAGTTAACACATCAGCACACTTTCTATTATATACACATTCAAGATTCATAAAATGTTTTAAAAATGAATATATAATAAAATATAAAGTAATATTTTGTTATAAAAAAAAAAAAAAGTTCAGAATAATCATCCTTTCCGGGGCTGGGTCTTCACAATCGTACATTTTGCATTTTGTCCATGTGTGAATGTTACGTCCCATCACAGTGTAATAAAGTTAAAATTATGGAGATGTTGAGTCTGGAAGCTCAAGTCAGGATTTATTTCCAGGAAGGTTTATACAAGAGCACCATCTTTTACTGTCTATTCCTTGAGCTTCCCCTTCTTCAGCTAATCCAAGGTCCATGAAATAGTGTTTGATCCCAGACAGGAATTAGCTTGTAGAAATGCACTTCAAAGTTCTCGTGGCCAGAAAAGGGGGGAAGACTGTCGTGAGAACTCAACTAGGAGAGGAAGGACATGAAGATTCTCAATCTCTTAAAAATCTTTCTGCATAAACTGCAGGGACTTCTGAGCATCTTAAATCGGAATTGGTTAAGACTATTTGTGGGAAGGTGAAGCAGAAGATTTACGATAAAGAATGAATTTTTCTGGATTCTCATGGCTTCGACATTTTCAACCTACTGGAAGAAAAAGGAAAACAAAGTCAAAACTGTATCCGGTGTCAATGTCAAAGGTCCAAAGTTTTAGACTGCTCTACTGAGAGATTATTATATCAGCAAGTCCCCGACTGATTTCTGTCTAGGTGCATTTTGTCCATGAAAAACTCATGTAGATCCAAATAGTAATATATATCAATATTCCCACTATTCAAGCCAAGTACATATTGCCATTGTTAATGATTTAGACCAGGAGTGTCAAACTCAAATACAGAAGGGGCTAAAATAAAAAACTTGGACAAAGTCGCAGGCCAACCTTGATATCTATTAACAGCACTGCACACAGTATAATGGGCCCCACATAGTCCTTTATACAGTATAATGCGCCCAACATAGTCCTCCATACAGTATAATGGCCCCACATAGTCCACCATACAGTATAATGGGCCCACATAGTCCTCGATACAGAATAATGGGCCCCACATAGTCCTCCATACAGTATAATGGGCCCCACATAGTCCACCATACAGTATAATGGGCCCACATAGTCCTCTATACAGTATAATGGGCCCCGCATAGTCCTTTATACAGTATAATGGGCCCCACATAGTCATCGATACAGAATAATGGGCCCCACATAGTCCTCGATACAGAATAATGGGCCCCACATAGTCCTCCATACAGTATAATGGGCCCCACATAGTCCTCCATACAGAATAATGGGCCCCACATAGTCCTCCATACAGTATAATGCGCCCCACATAGTCCTCTATACAGAATAATGGGCCCCACATAGTCCTCTATACAGTATAATGGGCCCACATAGTCCTCTATACAGAATAATGGGTCCCACATAGTCCTCCATACAGAATAATGGGCCCCACATAGTCCTCCATACAGAATAATGGGCCCCATATAGTCCTCCATACAGAATAATGGGTCCCACATAGTCCTCCATACAGTATAATGGGCCCTACATAGTCCTCCATAAAGAATAATGGGCCCCACATAGTCCTCCATACAGTATAATGGGCCCCACATAGTCCTCCATAAAGAATAATGGGCCCCACATAGTCCTCCATACAGTATAATGGGCCCCACATAGTCCTCCATATAGAATAATGGGCCCCACATAGTCCTCCATATAGAATAATGGGCCCCGCATAGTCCTCCATACAGTATAATGGGCCCCACATAGTCCTCCATACAGTATAATGGGCCCCACATAGTCCTCCATAAAGAATAATGGGCCCCACATATTTCCCATACAGTATAATGGGCCTCACACAGTCCCTCATACAGTATAATGGCCCCACATAGTCCTCCATACAGTATAATGGGCCCCACATAGTCCTTCATACAGTATAATGGTCCTCACACAGTCCCCTATACAGTATAATAGGCCTCACATAGTCGTCCATGCAATATATTGGCCCCATATAGTCCTCCATACAGTATAATGGGGGAGTTGGTGCTGGCGTTGTTGGTCAAATATAATACTCCTTCAGACCAAATTTGGCCAGAGTTTGACATGCATGATTTAGACCCTCACACTGTCAATGCTAACAGCAGAAATTAGAGATGAATATGTTGTCGTCAGGATTTCTCAGTAGTGCAGCCTCTAGCTTTAGGCCTTTAAATGGAAGCAATTAGATATCAACATACACATGAAAAAGTTCCAGGTAGGCAGGTGTTGAAAAATGCTGCGTAGTAAGACTGCTTTAAAAATTAAAAATTTAATGGTTTCTTTTTATCAATTAACAAAATGCAAAGTGATTGAACAAAGGAGAAATGTAAATCACATCAATATTTGGTGACCCAACAAACAAGAGAACCACCGAACGTCGAGTCCAATTATCAGTATGACAATAATTGGGATACATAAAAAACCTTTATTAAAGTACTGGTTACAGTGACACTACAAGCACGAGAATGCCCGCATGCAAATACAAAAATTAGACATTTGAATCATGATAAAAGGATCAATAGAGAATGAACATATAAATAATGTTATAATAAGGTATGTAAAAACCAAGGTACTACCAGCAGATACAAAAAATTATAGTATGTAGAAACCAAGGTACTACCACCAGGTACAAAAATGATGTTATGCCGTGCCCATTTGATACACCTATATAATACTTTAATGATCTTATGTATAAAGATATAAATAATTAGATCAATCAAATATAAAACTGATGAGTAAACAATGTTGTATTATTAGGCACTTCATAAAAGTCTGTAATCAATGGTAGTATAACAATGCCTAACTCCTACAGTGCACATGGTGTATAATTGCTGATACGTGATGCCCTCATGACAAAGGAACAGAGGGGAGGAGGGGGGTAAGGGAGGGGGATGGGATGGGTGGGAGAGGGAAGGAAAGATCTAGTACAGGTGGTAGTGTTCCTTAGAACCGGAGAGGTTTAAAAAAGGGGTGTGTATGTATCTATACCCTGACGAAGGACTCCCCGTCCGAAACGCGCGTCGGGGTTGACCTGCATTCAGACACAGGATGGTTCCATCCGGTATGCCAACCGGTATTGCCTCCCTCCGTGATTAGCCCTCCATACCATTCACATTGATCACTAGATCAACAGGACTGCTTGGTGTAGTTTTGATAAAATCTCTGTTTTCTCTGCTGTAGATGTTGCAGTGGACAGAATGCTGAGCTGTGTATAACCCCGTCCCCACACCACTGATTGGCAGCTTGCTGACAGTGTACATAGGAAGCTGCCAATCAGTGGTGGGGGTGGGGTTACACATATTAGCTGGACTGATTTGCATGTGACACCTAGTCCTGCAGTGGTAATTTCCTGCTGATAGAACACTAATTGTACTGAAACTACAACAAGCTGCCGAACAAGTGACACATCTCTAGAATCAGACTCTCTGCCTCTACATTATATTGCTCTCAGATTACATAGCAAAATCTGCTGACAGATTGAAGTATTGGCAGCACTAAAGAACTCCTAGGTTGAACCTTGTATTAAAAAAAACAAAACCTAACATGCCCTCACATAACATTTTACTTTATGCTTCACACACTGGCTTACATATTTAGTTTTTTATTGAAAACCTCAGACATTGCTTTCTCTCACCCCTGTGCTACAAAAATGTGTGCAAAGATGTAGAGAAAGGACAAAGGCCACATAGATGATTCCTCAACCCTAAAGACCAAAAGGCCCTGCAATGGTCAAGCCAATCAAGCAGAAAAAAATAATTCAATAAAGATGTGTGCCATGTCATTACAGCTCAGACATACAACCAGAAGTATACATAAGTCCCGATTATTAGTTCTGGCGACATGGCCTGGTCTAAGAGAGGTGTGATTAAGTTGGGAAAGTGCGGTGCCTATAAAGTGGCGTCCCTCAGTAATTTCTCATTCTCAATGAATTCAGACACCTGTAGGGTCAACACTCATATAGCACCCCTTCACTAAGAGTATCTGAAAAGAAGCCTAACGTGGCCTAACTTGAAGCTTGTAAACCCCAATGCAAAATCTCCAACAGGGGCCCAACTATGATAGGCCTTTAGTTGTGTTGGTTTTCTCATATAGGTCAAAGGGTCCTCTTGGGAGTGGGACCCTTGGGTTCTAGGCTCCAATTCTACTTGTAGAGATCCATCTGGTGTTGGAAGACTTTACAGGCTATGAGAAAATGTTTTCAAATGCGCTCTCCTCCCAAAATTCTCTTTGGGGGAACATCTAATTTGCATGTTAGATCCCTGTCTCATGCTCTTCTCTACCCTTATAGACGTAACACAATTAAACACTACACATTAGTTTGATGTCTATATAGAACTAACATTCTTTTCTGTTTATTTATGTTTGTGCAGCGAACTTTGGACTAAAAGCTAAAAAGAGCGTGATCCACCCTCGGTCAGCATCAAGCAAGAGGACATCTCTGTCATCTGAAAAATCATATCCAAATGGATTAAACATGTCACCAGTAAACAGCGGCTACGGGTCTTATCCCAATATGTGTCCTCGTGAAAAATCAGCAGACACAGGACACTCCTTACTCAATGATGACATTGAAAAAAAAGTTCACGTAAACAAAGATGGCAGCCTTTCAGTAGAGATGAAGGTTCGATTCCGTCTCCTTAACGAGGAAACGCTTCAATGGTCCACACAGATAAAAAAGTCCAGTACGATAGGTAAAGCAAAGTGCGAACAACTTTGCTTATATGATGAAAATATGAAGATGGGAGAATTGAACACTGAAAATTATTCAGAGACAGATGAATCATTTTACCCATGTGATGGTGACTCGTATACCTCAAAGATAAACGACGTGGGCACAGAGGACATGTATTGCAGTCACTGTGGCATGCAGTGTCAAGAGTATGATATTTGGAAAAACCCAATGCATATCAACCAACAAGAGGATTATGTGAAAAGAGCTACATGGCAAACTCGATCATCGACTTCAAGTACATCCTCACGACACAGATTGGTGTGCAATGAAAAGGCATCGATTGATAGCTTACATTCTATGTCCTCTGAAGAGTACACAGAGCATATTGTGCAAAAGTCTTCACATTATTCCGAAATCAAAGAAAATGGAGATACAACGGTTACATATTCAACAGTTAGTCAATGTGCAAGCCGGAGCGGTCGGTCAACCGTAGCCTCAAACGTAGATGCAGTATCAGATAATGAACAAACAAAAAGATGCAGGAGTCAAAGTAAGTCTAGTTCCAGCCTAAAAAGTCAAGGATCCTTGAAGAACCAACAGTCTGAAGAACAATGTAGCCATAGAAGTCATGCCGACAGCTCAGAAGAGTGTATAGAAGCATCTCCCACTCCTTGTTCTGATGGTGAAAACTGTAGTGCAAGAGTAAGTGTTGGTTCACAGTCATCGTTACATTCTAGAAAGCGTCAAAATGGAATAATGAAAAAAAATAGCACAAACACAAAAAGCTTTGCATCAAACCTTAGCTATAATGAGGAGGAAGAAGAAACAAATCAACCTAGTTCTAAGGGATCACTGAAGAATATGCAAGACATATCGGCGGAAACAGAAAACTCAGAAGATCCCTGTGGAAGTGAACCTGCGGAAGAGAAAAATAGCTCACATGATAGCAATAGTATACATTCTGAAAAAGAATCCTCTAGGAAAACTAGTCTTGATGATTATGATAAGCGTTCAACAAGAACACTTTCCAGATCTTCAACTAAATCTAGATCTTCCTCTAAAAAAAGTGTGAAGGTCAATGGACTCGATGAAGATAGTTTCCGGAACTCTCCTTGTTTATCTTCCGTTTCGAAACAAAACAGTGAAAGTTTGATTACGAAACTTGAAAGTATAGATAATTGTGAGAACAGTGCGGGTGAGTGCGAAGCTATCCTGTCTCAATCCAAGAGCACATCCTTTACTGAACATCAGGGGCAGAGCTTTCAATCCACCACGTCACATCAGTCAATGTCCTCAATATCTGAATCCATACAACCAAGTTGTGTACAAGATGATGAGCAAACGCTAAACCATCAGGAAAGCTGCAATGAATCATCAATTTGTGCTGAAAAGTCAGATCACGGAGTAAATGACGATGGTGAACTTCCCATTTCGAGGGCTTCAAGTAAATCCCTTAGCTCTAAATTCAACTGTGCCAGTTGTCATGAAAATGAACCCATCTTCAATGCTAGCTCTAGAGTGTCATCATTGTCTGAAAGGAGCAGTATAGTTAAAAGTTCTTCTGAAAAAGTTGACCAGAACTCTACCCATGATAGTAACCGAGAAATGTCACAAGCAGGGGAAGCAGTAAATGACGTCATGGTTGCTGACGCGACTAGTCAAACCGAAGCTTCTGATACAAATTGTATCCAAAGTCCATCACCTCCTGAAGGAAAACCAACCCATCAAAATGTAAGATTAGCACATTTTAGATTATCTAGCTCTAGTATATCGAGTGACCAGGTAAAAACCATGAATGGGGAAAATACTGTAAACTCAAGAACATCAACACCAGCATCAAAGGGAATGACAGGATCTAGAGAGAGTACGGAGACCTGCAAAAGGTCAAAAACTGTTGTGACTAGTCATAATAGTACAGAAGGCTTGCAAAGTACCAAAAAACGTAAGAATAGTTCTAGGTCTTCCAAGAAAAAACACAAGGGAGAATGTTTAGATGCAGTAAACAGTATAAACATCGAGCTTGTTCCATCTGAATTACCAAATGTGACCCCAGAGGAAGTAGTAAATGAATGGCTAAGGAAGATTCCCTCACAAACAATGGTTGTTGAGTATGAAGTGGAAGAATGCCAGAAAAAAATTGATCCTGAGATAGGAACAGATGCTTCAAAAACAGACATTGATATGGAACCAGAAGAAGGACATTTGCTTGAGGAGTCTGTAAAAGAGGAGCACAACAGCAATGAGACTAAAGAAGAGATATCTCAAGACATAAATTGCATTATTACTGAAAATGACATTCAGGACATAAATATTTCTGATGGGATAGATGTTGAGGAATCTGTTTTATCAAGTAAGGTAGCAGCAAATAATGTTAAAAATGAGGCAGTACAAAACGAGTTTACTTGTGACAAAAATTTTCTCCCGAAAAATATACAGACCTCTGTGCAAATAATGAAAGCATTGCTAAACCCTCTTCAAGACTCAAAATTCGATCGCTCGAACAGCTTACCAGAAGTATCTCAGACCATGGGAAGAAAGCTCAGTAATTCTGCCACTATCCTAATATCATGCCTTGCTAGTCTACAGCTTCTAGATGAAGGCCAAACAGAGATCACAAAGAGTACGAATGACTTAAGAAAACCAAAGTACTTTGAGTTGTTAAACATATTACAGGCATTATGGGCAGAGGGTTCAACTAACAAGAGTATCACCAACATTAAATCTGGAAAACGCTACTCTAGAGATGATGAATTAACACCCGTTTCATCTTCAGGAGTTGACATTAATAGTGGCTTTGAAGGATCTGGTGATGGAAGCATAACTGGTGGAGGTGACCACATGGTGGCAATTGGAAGGGCTGATGATGGAAAATTGTCTACTATAGTAGCTAAAGAGGTAGAATGTGCTACTGCAAATATGCAAAGCTGTGAACACAGAAGTACAGTTTTCGAAGAACACGGTGAAGAGAACGGACAAGAAACTACAAATGAGGAAGATACAGCTAGTTTTCAGGAGGTTAAACCATGCAGCGTGGATGAAAACATGAATGAGAAGAAGTTCAACGAAAGTGACAACGCATTTGAAACAGATGTAAAAGATGAAACAGAAGAAGAGGGAGTTTATAATTCAGTAAATAATGTAAATGATGCTGAATGTATTGAAGTGGTAGAAGAACACAGGATTTCAAATAATGATAACATGAATATTCTTAGCCACGATGGAGAACCAAAGTCCAATGAGTCCAACTCACCAGAGACAAACAACATCAATTCTCCAAGTGATAGTCCGTCAACCGTCATTTCTACATCTGATTCAAATGGGAAAAATAAGGAGAAAAAAGGACATGTAGCCGATCCAGTTTGGGTATTAAAACTGCTGAAAAAAATTGAGAAAGAATTCATGACTCACTATGTAGATGCCATGAATGAGTTCAAAGTCCGGTGGAATTTGGAAGATAATGAAAATCTCGATAATATGATTGCTGAACTTAAAAATGAAGTAAGTAAAAGAATCCAGAGGAGCATTTCGAATGAACTCAAGAGAATAAAATCTCAGACAGGAGCTAGAGTTCCGCGGCCTCCAGTTGAAGGCAAGTTTTCTCTGCAAGCCGATGAACGAAGAAGACGTTTACAAACAATGCATAGAGTGTCCATGCACCGCTATGCATGTGGAGACAACAAGGGTGTTGGAACAAATGAAATTTCATCTGAAACTGATGAAGAAGATCTAACATTCAGTGCTTCTTTTGGAGATGACAGCAGTGGGCAACCTAATGACGACTTCTGCCCATGTGAAAAATGTATCAAGCAAAAAAGAGCATTGAAATTAGCTAAACCACAAGCAGTTGCTATCAATGCCCCAATCATTAAAGCATTTGACCTACAACAAATTTTAAAAGTAAAGAGAGAGAACAATGACCCTAAAAATGATGTAGGTGATGGTGTAGTCCTTCCATCACTAAAGGAACAAAGCACAGAAGCTGAACAAAGCATAGTGAATGGCTGCTCGACCGAGAATGAAGAAGCTTCCAATGAAGCAGCTGGTGAAGAAATTCATAACAGTGAATCAGATATTTTAATTGAAGATAGTGTTAGTCAAGAAATAAAGTCAGTAAAAGATCAATGTGAAGGCTGTGACTCAAGTGATTTTCAATCTATAGCTGAAGATCAAGAAAGAGAAAGCGAACAACTGGAAAGTAATGGACCTCATGAAATTAAACCTACAGAAGATTTGGAGGAGGATTTCGAAAATTCTAATTCTGATGCGTTGGAGAAAAATTCTACCATTGAAAAAGAGACAAGCATTAATTGCCCTGATGGAAATACATCAATTTGTGAAGAGAATGAGAATGATGATGAACATAGTTCCGATTGTCCACCCGGGGAAGAACAATTAACAAGTAATCTAGAGGAAACGAATGAGACTGAGAATGAAGGGGAAATATATACTGAAGAAGTTCATGCATCAACAGATGAATTTTCAGGAGATGAAAACCACATTTCTGAAAATGAAGCAACTAACCCTAATGTCAACAAAGAGGACAATGTTAAAGAAGATGAAGACCACCTTGTCGAAAATGAAACAACTGACCCTGATGTCAGCACGGAGGACTATGTCCAAGAAGATGAAGACCACCTTGTCGAAAATGAAACAACTATCCCTGTTATTAAGATGGAGGAAGAAGTCCAAGAAAATGAAGATGACCTTGTTGAAAATGAAACCACTAATCCTGATATTAATACTGAAGAAGATGTCCAAGAAGATGAAGGCCACATCCTTGATAATGCAACTAACCCCGATATGAATACAGAGGAAGATATCCAAGAAGATGAAGCCCACATTGATGAAAACAAAACCACTAACCCGGTAATCAACGCCGAAGATGATGGCCAAGAAGATGAAATAATGAACTCTGTTAACAACACTGAGGAAGATGTCAGAGAAGAAGACGGCTCGTATTTACATAAACTTTGTATGGGTCAAGTCTCTCTCATAACACATAATGGTTCTGAAGAAAATGCCGAAGCAGAATACAAAGAAAACCATGATACAGAAGAAACATTGTCAAATGGACAGTCAAATAACACACAGATGTATCCTGATAGTTCATCCGTAGATGAAGATGGAGACTCATCACGGGATAGCCCTGACGGTGTATTAAAAAATGAAACAATTGGCCAAGTGTATGTAAACAACAATGGAAGCTTTGAAGAGTGTGACAATAAATCCAAAAATTGTAGAGATGAAGACATCATTGATCAAGATGACTTGGATTTCTAGAAAAAAGACCATAACCGTTAGGGTCATGTTTGAAGCTTGGATCTTACTAAAATGATGTTTTACAATGTAGATTACCCCTCTTCTTGCAGATTCTTCTTATAAACAGCTTCAAAATACTGATATCAATTGGCAGTCGCTAAAATAGACAAGCCTTTGCTTGTCTATGAGTTATCATGAATGTAGCATATTCATCTTTTAGAGTGGTTTATCTCTAAAAATGTTTTAAAGTTTAAGATCTACATAAAAGAGGTTGAGTTACTTTGTATCATCTATCTTCTGCTGATCTGGTGACACAGCTGGTATTACAGCCCATTCTAATTCATAGCTCCATTGACGATTCTGCCATCTGTGAAGTTCAAAACAACCCAAATTCACTTCTTGGTCACTGTCTATACATGGTCCCCTCACCGGGTGATTTGCATCTGCAAAGTTTAGACTTTACAAGACCTTCACAGGATTCTGATCCAGGAATACGACCCTTAATAGAGCACAGTGCAGGAGTGAGCAATGAACTACAGATAACGCTTTGCATCTTCCACTTGGACGGCAGACACAATGTTGCACTGGATTGTAACAAGAGCACCAGGGACTCTTTATAAAACTTAGTTTCAGAAAATGTGTTCCTTCATCTTCCTTCCCTATTTTTCATCTCAAGAACAAAGGAATCTGGCACAGAGGCTTTATTAGGATGCAAGTATGAACAGAGCATAAAAAGGTTATCCCACCATCAAATTACCTGTAAACATACATGACATAAATGTGTGACAGTAGGGTCTGACCAATATGATATCACAAGAACAGGGCTTCCTTGTCCCCTGTGTGAAGGGAGCAATAGTGCACATGCATGGACACAGCTTCTTTCACTGTCTGTGGAAGAGTTGGTCATACTGTATAATCCTGATCATAGACCAATAGAAGTCAATGGAGCGGTGGTCACATGCACACATGGGATTTTGGAACCTCCATTCTCGGGATTCCTGGAGGCCTGAGTGGTTGGACTACTACCGATCATACTTTTATCACCTATACTGTGAAATGTTTTTGTGCACTAATCCCCATATATTACAAGCTGTCAACTGTTCTACAAGCAACCAGCAAAAATCTGCAGATGCTCAAGTTTTATATGTAGAATATCTATCTCTCTATCTATCTCTCTATCTATCTATCTCTCTATCTATCCCTCTATCTATTATCTATTTATTAATTATCTATTATCTATCATCTATTTATTTCTCTATATATTATCTATCTCTCATATCTATTGTCTATCTATCACCTATTGTCTATCTATCTTATCCAATCATCTATCTCATATCTATTTTCTGTCAAACATCTACAGTATTTATTTTTCTATTTCATTGCTATCTATTTCTTATCTATTTCTCTATTTTCCTTATTTTTATCAATCCATCTCAATTCTATCTATATGACACTTATCCATGCAACTATTTATCTAATTTCTAAATATAGCAATCTATCTATCTATCTATCTATCTATCTATCTATCTATCTATCTATCTATCTATCTATCTATCTATCTATCACCTGATGGGCTAATAAAGCTCTTTTTTTCACTACTTTTTGGAAGGCTGACTGCTTTTCTTTAAAACTATATGTTTGATAACAGGAGAGTTATTTGGGAGGCCTTGTACCCGCTGTTCACTGCATTTGGTGCTGTTCCAACTTTTTTGAATATATTATCTATCTATCTCATATCTATCCATCTATCTATCTAAAATCTATCCATCCATTCATGTTGTCAAATGACTAAAAAAAAATAACCATTGCTAGTCACTGTTACTTTTATTAACTATTTGCACAAGAATATTGAATATGTAAATAAATTATAGAACATTTCGCCTGTACATAAAATGGAAAAAATTGGGGGCGCGAATCTTCTCATTCTTCAATGATCACTGTAATCATTTCTGTGATTGGTAATAATTTTACTTAATAATGTCTTGCTCGGTTTTCATAATTATCGCACCTGTATATTACATCTGACTGAACAAACAGACTTTCCATGGAACAATGGACTTCCACAGTCACTGGTGCCAGAACAAGCTGAGTTTACAGTTACCAGGATTCATCCAGCAAGCAGCGTCCGGTGATGTGATGTAACTTGTATCATGTAAACGCTTATCTCTGAGAGTGTAAGATGATGTACAGTTGTAGCGCGGTCACTAGCAGCATCTTATCGGATCACACAGAAGGTGACATGTGCTGTACTTGCTGTATAACATGTAAAAAGCAACGCTGATTGTAACTTTATCTGAAAATAATAAAAATAAACTATTAAAACAATTTTAAACATTTTTAATAACACTGGAATGAAAGGCGACAATGAGATAGATCTACGTAAAAATATAGGTGCAAACCTAAGAGGCCGTCTATAACATATCAAACAAAGAACAAACAGCACTCTAAGAATTTGTTGAGGAAGGCTCAGTGTGTATCAGACTCAAAATGTCACACTGATATGGGCTAAGAAACACTTTTATGTTTTCATTGCTAATTTTTGGGTTACTGCCAGTTATTTACTAAAGATAGATAGAGACAATAGATAGCGAGAGATAAACAGAAGGATAGATAGATATAGGATATATACAGTCGTGGCCAAAAGTATTGAGAATGAGACAAATAGTAATTTTTCCAAAGTTTACTGCTTCATTTTTTGTAATGGCAATTTGCATATACTCCTGAATGTCAAAGAGTGATCAGCTTAACAGCAATTACTGTACTTGCAAAGTCAATATTTGCCCAGAAAATGAACTTTAACCCCCAAAACACATTTCAACATCATTGCTGTCCTGCCTTAAAAGGAGCAGCTAATATCGTTTTAGTGATTGATCCATTAACACAGGTGTGGGTGTTGATGAGGACAGGGCTGGCGATCAATCAGTCATGATTAAGTAAGAATGACATCACTGGACACTTTAAAAGGAGGCTGGTTCTTGGTATCATTGTTTCTCTTCCGTTAACCATGGTTATCTCTAAAGAAACACGTGCAGCCATCATTGCACTGCACAAAAATGGCCTAACAGGGAAGAGTATCGCAGCTACAAAGATTGCACCTCAGTCAACAATCTATCGCATCATCAAGAACTTCAAGGAGAGAGCTTCCATTGTTGTCAAAAAGGCTCCAGGTCACCCAAGAAAGACCAGCATGCGCCAGGACCGTATCTTAAAACTGTTTCAGCTGCGGGATCGGACTACCAGCAGTGCCGAGCTTGCTCAGGAATGGCAGCAGGCTGGTGTGAGTGCTTCTGCACGCACTGTGAGGCGGAGACTCTTTGAGCAAGGGCTGGTTTCAAGGAGGGCAGCAAAGAAGCCACTTCTCTCCAGAAAAAACATCAGGGACCGACTGATATTCTGCAAAAGGTACAGGGAGTGGACTGCTGAGGACTGGGGCAAAGTCATTTTCTCTGATGAATCCCCTTTTCGATTGTTTGGGACATCTGGAAAACAGCTTATTCGGAGAAGAAGAGGTGAGTGCTACCACCAGTCTTGTCTCATGCCAACTGTAAAGCATCCTGAAACCATTCATGTGTGGGGAATCGGCTCACTCACAGTCTTGCCTAAAAACACAGCCATGAATAAAGAATGGTACCAGAATGTCCTCCAAGAGCAACTTCTCCCAACCGTCCAAGAGCAGTTTGGCGCCCAACAATGCCTTTTCCAGCATGATGGAGCACCTTGCCATAAAGCAAAGGTGATAACTAAATGGCTCATGGAACAAAACATAGAGATTTTGGGTCCATGGCCTGGAAACTCCCCAGATCTTAATCCCATTGAGAACTTGTGGTCAATCATCAAGAGACGGGTGGACAAACAAAAACCAACAAATTCTGGCAAAATGCAAGCATTGATTATGCAAGAATGGACTGCTATCAGTCAGGATTTGGTCCAAAAGTTGATTGAGAGCATGCCAGGGAGAATTACAGAGGTCTTGAAGAAGAAGGGGCAACACTGCAAATATTGACTTGCTGCATTAACTCATTCTAACTGTCAATATAACCTATTGGTACTCATAATATGATTGCAATTATATTTCTGTATGTGATATAAACATCAGACAAGCACTAATAAAAACCAGAGGCCAGCAGATCATGTGAAAATATAATTTTGGTGTCATTCTCAAAACGTTTGGCCATGACTGTAGATAGATATAGGATAGATAGATGTTTCCTCCGTCCACTTCACCATGGTTGATCTGGTGCCTTTCAGGAGATCCGTCAGTGGTGCGGCCATCATGGCAAAATTTGGGATAAACCTCCAGTAATATCCCACCATTCCCAGGAATGCTTTTACTTGCTTCTTGGAGAGCGGTTGCGGCCAGGTCTGGATTGCCTCTACTTTATTGACTTGTGGTTTAATTTCGCCTCTCCCGACGACAGAGACATAGCCTAAGTACTTGGCTCCTCTTTTCCGACGGCACATTTTCTCGGATTTATGGTAAATCCCGCCTTCCTTAGAGCATCCAGAACGGCCTGTAGTTTAGGTAGATGACTAGCTCCGTCTGGGCTAAAGACTACAATGTCATCAAGGTAGGCTGCAGCACACTTCTTATGTGGGGCTAGGATCCGATCCATAGCCCTCTGGAAGGTGGCTGGGCCCCTTGTAGTCTGAACGGCATCCGAGTGTATTGAAAGCACCCATCAGGTGTCGAGAAAGCCGTCTTCTCATTGGCCATCTGGGACATAGGGATCTGGCAATAGCCCTTTGTCAGGTCTAGAGTGGTGATGTACTTCACCGGTCCAAGCCTCTCGATGAGTTCTTCGACGCAGGCATCGAGTACACGTCACAATTGGACACCTCATTCAGCTGGCGGTAGTCATTACAAAACCTCCACTGTCCGTTGGGTTTTGGCATGAGGACGATTGGGCTCAACCACCCACTCGTTGACTCTTCTATCACCCCGAGGTCTAACATCCTCTTCACCTCGGCCGAGATCACCTCCCGGCGTGCTTCTGGAATCCGGTATGGCTTCAGATTCACTGTTACATGTGGCTCTGTTAGCACATCATGCACTACCACCTGAGTATGCCCCAGCAACTCTGAGAACAGCTCCCGATTCCTCTGTAGTAGTTCTCGACACTGTTGCTTCTGGGCCGGCTATAGAATCTCTGCTATAGTGACCGGCTCCCAGGCAAGGAGCTTCCACAGATTCCCGGTCCCGCCACTGCTTGAGCAAGTTCACACGGTATACTTGGTGCATCATTCTTCGACCAGGCTGGTGGACTTTGTAATTAACTTCGCTGACTTTCTCCACCACCTCGTACGGACCTTGCCATTTGGCCAGGAACTTGTTCTCGACGGCGGGGATTATCACCAAAACACGGTCCCCGGGCTGAAACTGCCTCAGCCTCGCCGATCGGTTATAGAGCCTTGCCTGGGCTTCCTGCGCCTGGAGGAGGTGCGCCACTTTTGCTACTCTTTCCTGCATTTGGGCTACATGTTCAATGATGCTCCAGTGTGGCATAACCTCGGCTTCCCAAGTTTCCTTAGCGATATCCTGGAGCCTGCACGGATGTCGTCCATACAGCAGCTCAAACGGAGAAAAGCCGGTAGAGGCTTGTGGGACCTCCCTTACTAATAAGTGGAGGAATGGCAGCAAATAGTCCCAGTCACGTCCATCCTTCTCCACGACTTTCTTGAGCATCGCTTTCAGGGTCTTATTAAAGCGCTCTACTAAGCTGTCTGTCTGCGGATGGGAAACGGAGGTTCACAGCTGGGTAATCTGGAGGACCTTGCACAGCTCTTTCATTACCATTACGGTAATACCCTGGCCAATAAAACCTTTTTAATATCATCTCCAGAGTTTTGTCGACCCCTAGGTACCCCCCCAGAACATGTGAATGGGCCATATCTAGAACCCTTCATCTGTATGGCCCCAGGACCAACAACTGTTCCACTATCTCACCGCCCCTTAATTTGGCCACCCGATATAACAACTCACCTTGAACTGCAAAGTGGGGACACCTGGTGTTGGCCCCCGGCTCTTGGGCAACCCCAATAAATACAGTAACCTGGTTAAATGCCGCCTTTAAGGTCAGGTCCTGAACTTGAGCAGTCCCAAAGTTCTCTCCGGACACATCTAACTCAGGCAGGTCGGCCTCCTCGGTCACCGTCTCGTCCTCATCGCCGGCAAGGACGCACAGTGGGAATTCATCTACTTGAGACTTTGTCGGTGTAGCGCCGGCGTCCCTGCCCTCTGCTAGGCAGGGACGCTGTTCCCCTCACCCCTCTGCTCCGAGCCCGGCGTCCTCCTCCCGCTCTGCTGGCAGCGCGCGCTCCTTCCCGGCCACTGTGCTTAGGGCGCGCGCGCGCGCTCCCTCCCTCTTAAAGGGGCCGCGCGCGCCATCCTAAGGAGTCCCCGGCCAATGGCCGGAGGACTTCACCATATATAAGGCACCTCCTCCAAAATGGAGGTGCCCGAGCAATGTTGTTGCACTGTTCACTACTCTGCTTCAGCCCTCAGGTCCCGTTGCCAGTTACCTGCCAGATTCCTGCCAGTTTGCTGTCTGATTCCTGCCTGATATTCTGCTTACCTGCCTGCTAGCCTGAGGTCCGACGGTCTGCCTACCGACTCCTGTCAGTCTGTCTAAGGACCAGCTTGCCCGCTCACCTGGGAGCGCTCCTCTGCTACCTGCCTGCTAGCCTGAGGTCCGACGGTCTGCCCTCCAACTCCTGTCAGTCTGTCTATGGACCAGCTTGCCCGCTCACCTGGGAGCGCACATCTGCTACCTGCCTACTAGCCTACCTGGAGGCTCCGCCGTCACGTGCTGTGACCACCTGCTATTCCAGAGACTCCTGCCCGCTCACCTGGGAGCGCACACCTGCTACCTGCCTGCTAGCCTACCTGGAGGCTCCGCCGTCACGTGCTGTGACCACCTGCTATTCCAGAGACTCCTGCCCGCTCACCTGGGAGCGCACACCTGTTACCTGCCTGCTAGCCTACCTGGAGGCTCCGCCGTCACGTGCTGTGACCACCTGCCATTCCAGAGACTCTCGCTTGCTCACCTAGGAGCACACATCTACCATCTGCCTGCTAGCCTACCTGGAGGCTCTGCCATCACAGGTCGTACCTACCCTTTACCCAGAGACTGCCCCGGTCACTTGCCGTGACCTCCTGCCCGTTCATCCAGAGACTGCCCCGGTCACTTGCCGTGACCTCCTGCCCGTTCATCCAGAGACTGCCCCGGTCACTTGCCGTGACCTCCTGCCCGTTCATCCAGAGACTGCCCCGGTCACTTGCCGTGACCTCCAGCCCGTTCACTCAGAGACTGTCCCGGTCACCTGCTGTGACTGCCTGCCCGTCTTCCCTGGTCGCCACCCGCTCCCTTACAAGGACCGCCCCCTTGTATAGTAGCTCAGAGGTTCCGCCTCCCAGACCCGTTACAGTCGGGAGTTCTTCTCCAGGGACCTGTCTTTTGCCCACGCTACTTAGTCCGTTTCCCTTTCCCCACAAGTCCCAAAACAAAGAAAAATCACAGCCCAGTATGACAGGATGTATCAGGTCCTTAACCACGCGACCTCATAGGACTGGGCACCACAGTCTGTTCCCACTGTCACTGTGGCCATGGGGTAGTCCTTCGCGTCCCCATGGATGCATCGAACGCCCACAGTTTTGGAAGGGACCAACTGGTGGGGAAGGGTAGCTCTGATAAAGGTCACCAGACTCCCAGAGTCTAACAGTCCAAGCACCTTTACTCCATTAATGGACACGGCACACGCCTGCGGCCCCTCGCCGGGTCGACAGTCCATACTGCAGATGTTAGAACTCTCCTGTTAGGTTTTTTTTAGTTTGCTGGTCACATGACCATTTTTGCCTATTTAATCCGGCTCCGCCCTCCTGGTCTTGCTGGACTTCATTGTATTTACTACTCTTGAGCTAGCTTGGTGCTCTGTTGCCGTTCTCTGTTAGTTTTGCTAGGTCTTCTGACCTCTATGCTTTTTGTTGTGTGTTTGTCTTTGACTGCTACTATTTCTGCTAGGAGGTGTCCAACTTATCCCAGTCCCTAGTTCTTGTAGGGATCCCTCCCTCACATCTATAGGTCTTCGTACAGACTAGCCGAGGACTTTAGCGGGTCTGATCGCAGGATCAGGTTCCCCGTTACATCGTAGTGATCTAGTTTAGTTCTATTGTAGGGACAGTTCTCCTGTCTTTCCTTAGTCCCTGTAGCAGATCATAACAGTAAGTCCAGCCCTAAAAGAAAAAAAAAATTTTTTTTAAGGAAAGACCTCCAGTTTTCCATCATGGTCTCGGTTCAAGATTTGGCTCAACGCTTGCAGGGACTCTCTCTGGAGGTGGCCGAGCTCCAACAACACGTGAGTAGCTGTTCTGGAGCGCATTTTGTGGAACCAAAGGTACGTCTGCCTGATCTATTTTTTGGCGAACAACAAGATTTTTTTTTCTTTTAAAAATGCTTGTTTATTGTATTTTCGTTTGAGACCCGGATCCTCTGGTGATGAATCACAGCGCATAGGGTTCATAATGTCACTTTTGCGCAAAGATCCTCAGGGATGGGCCTTCTCTCTCCAACCTAGTGATCCGTGCTTTAGATCAATGGATAGTTTTTTTTCTGCTTTGGGTTTGTTGTATGATGATCCTGATAGTGCCTCATCTGCTGAGTCTGAATTGAGACGTTTGAGGCAGGGATCAGGTAATGTGGAAAAATATTGTTCTCACTTCCGTCGGTGGTCTGCCCAGGTGGGGTGGAACGATTCAGCTTTGAAAAGCTTGTTTCTTGCAGGGCTAGGTGAAAGGGTTAAGGATTTACTGATTGCTTATCCCACACCTGGAAACTTGCAGGAGGCAATGCAATTAGCTATACGGGTGGACAGGAGACTGCGTGCAAGGGTTAATGAGAGCAAATCCTCTGCTATGTCAGCTCCGAGTCCTGAGAGGGTCTGTGCTGACAATGGAGAGCCGATGGAGATTGGGGCGATGACACCCCGCTCTCAGGAAAAAGACCGCAGGCTTTCTAAAGGCTTGTGCTTCTATTGGGAAATTCTGGTCATTTTATTAAGAACTGTGTGCTTCGTATGAAGAAAGAAAAAAAAATGGTCAGTTATGTCCGTATTGCCTGTTTAAATTCTAAGGGAGTATTCCTATCTGCCACTACTGCTGCTCAGGATGAATTAATTGAATTTCGGGTATTTGTGGATTGTGGTTCTACTCTGAATGTGATTGATGGGGGATTCTTGGAAAAACTTAGATTAGAACCTAAACCTTTGTCATCCCTTATTGCTGTGGTTTCTGTTGATGGCTCTCCCTTGAAGAGTGTTACTCATAAGGTCTGTGAATTTCCCCTCACTATTAATGGTATTCACCAAGAAAATTTGGATTTGGTGGTATTGGATAATTTGCCTTCTCCAGTAATATTGGGGTTACCCTGGTTAAAATTGCACAATCCTGTACTGGATTGGTCTACCAATGAAATTAAGTCCTGGGGCCCTAAGTGTTATGACAAGTGTTGTAACGGGCGTATTGCTGCTGTGGATAAAGGGGAATTGCCTGTACCTATTCAGGATTTTTGGAGAGTTTTTTCTGAGGAGGAGTCACAAATTTTGCCTCCCCATAGAGACTATGATTGTACCATTGAATTTGTCCCTGGAGCGACTCTTCCTAAAAGTCGTTTATTTAATCTTACTATTCCTGAGAGAAAGGCTTTGGAGGAATACATACAGACAAGCTTGGCCGCCGGTCACATTAGGCCTTCCAAGTCTCCTGTGGCTGTTGGATTTTTTTTTGTAAAAAAAAAAGATGGCGGTTTACGTCCTTGTCTGGACTTTCGTGAGATTAATAAAATTACTGTACGCAATCCTTACCCACTGCCATTGATTCCTGATTTATTTAACCAGTTAGTGGGGGCCAAGTGGTTCTCTAAAATTGATCTCCGGGGGGCATACAATTTGTTGCGCATGAAGGAGGGTGATGAATGGAAGACTGCTTTTAACACTCCTGTGGGTCATTTTGAGAATCTGGTTATGCCTTTTGGTCTCACCAATGCTCCAGCATTTTTTCAGAATCTTATTAATGACATCCTTAGACCTTTAATCGGCAAAAATGTGGTTGTGTATTTGGATGACATTCTGATTTATTCACCTGATCTGGAGTCTCATTGGCGGAGCGTACGTGAGGTATTACAGTTATTAATGGACAATTCGCTTTTTGCTAAGCTGGAGAAATGTGAGTTCGCTGTACAGAGAATTAGTTTTTTGGGCTACATTATCTCCAGTGAAGGTTTTGAGATGGACCCGGTGAAGATTCAGGCGGTTCAGGAATGGCCTAGGCCTATTGGTTTGAAATCGATACAGAGGTTTTTGGGTTTCGCCAATTATTACAGAAAATTCATAAAAAAATTTTCTATTATTGTCAAACCGCTGACCGATCTCACCAGGAAAGGTGCTAATGCGGTTCAGTGGACTTCTGAGGCCATTGAAGCGTTTGTGTTTCTAAAGGAGAGGTTCACCTCTGCTCCCATCCTTATGCAGCCTGATGTGACTAAGCCGTTTTTGGTTGAGGTTGATGCTTCTTCGGTGGGGGTCGGTGCGGTGTTGTCTCAGGAAAACAAGGATGGAGTACATCCCTGTGCCTTTTTTTCAAAAAAATTTTCTGAGACTGAACTTAATTACGATATTGGTAATCGGGAATTGCTGGCGATTAAACTCGCATTTGAACACTGGCGTCACCTCTTGGAAGGTGCTGAATTTCCCATTCAGGTTTTCACTGATCATAAAAATCTGATCTATCTTGATGCTGCCAAGCGCTTGAATGCCCGTCAGGCTAGGTGGGCACTTTTTTTCTCGCGGTTTAATTTTTCCGTTACTTACATCCCGGGTACCAAGAATGTTAAAGCTGATGCTTTGTCTCGCAGCTTTTCTCCCATGGTCGGTGTTGAGGAGGAAGAGGAGAGCATTTTACAAGAAGGTGTTGTGATTGCTGCTTTGGACTCCGTTTTGGAGGATGAGATTCTTAAAGCTCAGGAGAATGCCCCATCTAACACTCCCCATGGGAGGTTGTTTGTGCCTAGGACCTTTAGGAGAGATTTGTTTGTTGAGTGTCATGAGTCTCGGTTGGCAGGTCATCCAGGAATTTCTGAGACCAAGAGACTTGTGGGTCGCAGTTTTTGGTGGCCTGGATGGCAGAAGGAAGTCATTAAGTGGGTGCGCCAATGTACTGTGTGTGCTAGATCCAAGTCTTCGCATGCTCCTGCTGCGGGGTTGCTTTGCCCTCTGGAGGTTCCTAGTGCACCTTGGACACATCTGGCTATGGACTTTATTACTGACCTTCCCCCCTCTGAAGGTTTCACGGTCATCTGGGTGGTCGTGGACCGTTTTAGCAAGATGTGTCACTTGGTTCCCTTCATCAAACTGCCTTGCGCTAAGACACTCGCTAAGGCCTTTGTCAAGGAAATTGTCAGACTACATGGTGTTCCTACTGACATTGTTTCTGATAGGGGACCTCAGTTCGTGGCTCGTTTTTGGCGTGCCTTTTGTGACAGGTTGGGAGTTCATTTGTCGTTTTCATCTGGATATCATCCTGAGTCTAATGGCCAGACAGAAAGGAAGAACCAGGATGTTGAGCAGTTCTTGCGTTGTTTTGTGGCAGACAATCAAGAGGGGTGGTCTGAGTTTCTGCCACTTACTGAATTTGCTCTTAACAACCATACATCCTCTTCTGCTGGGTGTTCGCCTTTTTTTTGTTGTTCTGGGAGACATCCGTCTTTTGGGTCATTCTCCAAATTGGTTTCGGCTGTGCCTGAGGAGGAGAGTTTTTCCGGTGATTTGGAGAGAGTTTGGACTGATGTGTGTGGTAATCTTCAGGAGGCTAACAAAAAATCTAAGAGGTACTTTGATAGGAAACGGCAAGAGGTTTTGTTTGCTGTTGGTGACATGGTTTGGTTGTCCTCTAAGAATCTGCGATTGAGGATTCCTTCTAAAAAATTGGGTCCCAAGTTCGTAGGGCCCTTTAAGGTGCTTCAGATAGTTAACCAATCTGCTGTTAGGTTGGAGGTTCCTACGTCCTGGAAGATTAATCCGGTGTTTCATGTTTCTCTGTTGAAAAAAGCTGATGTGTCGGATGGTGACGCCTCTGCCACTGTTCCTCCGGTGGTGGAGGATGGGGAATATGAAATTTCCCGCATCCTAAATTCTAGCCGGTATAGAGGGAGTTTGCAGTATTTCGTCGCTTGGAAGGGTTTCGGACCTGAGGATAACTCATGGGTGAGGGCGGATGATGTTTCTGCTTCCAGACTTGTCAGAGCGTTTCACAGGAGGTTTCCTGGTAAGCCTGGGCCTAGGGGATCCGGAGGATCCTCTTAGAAGAGGGGGTACTGTTAGAACTCTCCTGTTAGTTTTTTTTTAGTTTGCTGGTCACATGACCATTTTTGCCTATTTAATCCGGCTCCGCCCTCCTGGTCTTGCTGGACTTCATTGTATTTACTACTCTTGAGCTAGCTTGGTGCTCTGTTGCCGTTCTCTGTTAGTTTTGCTAGGTCTTCTGACCTCTATGCTTTTTGTTGTGTGTTTGTCTTTGACTGCTACTATTTCTGCTAGGAGGTGTCCAACTTATCCCAGTCCCTAGTTCTTGTAGGGATCCCTCCCTCACATCTATAGGTCTTCGTACAGACTAGCCGAGGACTTTAGCGGGTCTGATCGCAGGATCAGGTTCCCCGTTACATCGTAGGGATCTAGTTTAGTTCTATTGTAGGGACAGTTCTCCTGTCTTTCCTTAGTCCCTGTAGCAGATCATAACAGCAGACTGGATAAGCAAAATAGGAACCTCGTCTGCCTAGGCTACAGTCCATGGGCTCAGGGGACATATGACACCGGGCGGCTACGTGTCCAGAGTTGTGACACCGCCAACAGACTATATCCTTAACAACAGTCCTTGCAGCAGCTTCAGTGGAAGTGGGACACCTGCCAGTTGTGGCTCTAAACCCCCTCCGTGGTGAACCCGCCCCCTTTTGGGTATCCCAGTACGGGGAAGTAGCTATATCCGGTTTCCCGAGGGATTTCTCAACCACCTGGTACCTTTCTATCAGGCCAATGAAGTTGTCTGCATTCAGGGTATCGCCCTGGGCAAATCAAGTCTATACCAATTTGTGAAGGGAGTGCATGAACCTATCAATCACCACCCGCTCGACCAACTGGGCCGGAGTGGAGGACTCTGGCTGCAACCACTTCTGAACAAGATGCAGTAGGTCAAACATCTGCGAGCGAGGGGGTTTGTCGCCAGCATACGCCCAGTGGTGGACTCGTTGGACTCTCACCGCCATATTCACTCCTAGGTGTGCCAAGATCTCTGTTTTTAGTTTGGCATATTCCTTGGCATCCTGCTGTGCCAAGTCCTAATATGCCTTTTGGGGTTCACCCGACAAATATGGTGCCAGAACCTCTGCCCACTGTTCAGGTGGAAACCTCTCCCAATCTGCCACCCTCTCAAAGACTGTCAGAAAGGCTTCTACATTATCCCCAGGGGTCATCTTCTGTAATGCCCTTCTTACCGTCTTCCTGACGTGTGAGTCATCACCTGGGTCTGGGGGCGGAGCGGTGGTCCTGCCACGGATCTGCTCTGACAGGAGTTGAATTTGCTGCATCAGGAGTTTATTTGTCTTCTGCTGTTGCTCTTGTTGGTGCTGTAGCTGTTCTCGGCATTTAACCCTGCTTAGTCACACCCTGGGGGGAGGTAGGGGAATGGCCTTCCACACTCTTTGCCATTCCCATAAAACCACACCCTTTAAGAGAGTTAACCCCCAGCATATAGAATCATAGAATCATAGAATGGTAGAGTTGGAAGGGACCTCCTGGGTCATCTGGTCCAACCCCCTGCTCAAAGCAGGATTCACTAGATCATCTCAGACAGATGTCTGTCCAGCCTCTGTTTGAAGACGTCCGTTGAAGGGGAACTCACCACCTCTCGTGGCAGCCTGTTCCACTCATTAATCACCCTAACTGTCAAAAAGTTTTTTCTAATATCTAATCTGTGTCTCCTCCCATTTAGTTTCATCCCATTGCTTCTAGTCTTTCCTTGTGCAAATGAGAATAAAGATGATCCTTCTACAATGTGACATGCTGGCAGAAATTTAGTAGGTTTCAGTTCATACAGGAGAGCAACCTGAGTGATATATACCTCCCCTCGTATATCACACCAGTGACTCTGTCACAATATATAGATAGATAGCTATAGATGATAGATAGAATAGATGATAGATAACTTCATGCAACAATGATTTTGCGAATGAGAGAAAAACACGTGATTTATGCCAAATTGAACGCGCCGATTCCAAATATGAACTCCAAATTTGCTTGACACGTCAAGTTTTTAAGTTATACATGCCAAGTCTATTCACTTATAATATTACTGCATTATATATTGGAAATATTTTAACTGACATGCCCGGATCTGTCCAGATGTGCTCAGGCAGGTCTATTGGCTGATGTCAGTAGTAAGTACATAAGGCAAGCTTGACAAAGTTTAGCAAAGTGATTTCTTATAGTGCTATCAGTTTTGAACCTTAAAGGGAATCTGTCACCACATTTGACCTATCTAAACTATTAATATGGGTTATAGAATGCTGAAAAAGTCCTACCTTTATGTCTCTATCAGATGCCTTGTTGTGGAGAAATTATCTTTTATCACTTTATAAATTACCTCTTCCAGGTTCTGGGGAGGATGCTGCTTGGAAGATAACTCTGCCTCCAGAGATTATTTTACATGAAGGAGGAGATACCAGTGAGACAAGTAACTAACACAGAACAGGAGAAATGAAATTTGTCTTCTTGCAAACAAAATTTTTTGCTTCTCTCTCAGCTCTGCTGTATTGCAACAATATTACAACCCTGTCTGCCTGTGAGCTGGAAGCTGAGAGGAACCTGTAGATGTGTCAGGTATAATAAAACACAGCTCTGCAGTGAGATCAGGAGAGCAGAGAGCGGCCATCACACATAACTCTGCCTCCAGAGATTATTTTACATGAAGGAGGAGTTACCAGTGAGACAAGTAACTAATACAGAACAGGAGAAATGAAATTTGTCGTCTTGCAAACAAATTTTTTGCTTCTCTCTCAGCTCTGCTGTATTGCAACAATATTACAACCCTGTCTGCCTGTAAGCTGGAAGCTGAGAGGAACCTGCAGATGTGTCAGGTATAATCAAACACAGCTCTGCAGTGAGATCAGGAGAGCAGAGAGCGGCCATCACACATAACTCTGCCTCTAGAGTTTATTTTACATGAATGGGGAGTTACCAGTGTTATCTGCTAAGCAGTGTCTTCCCCATAGCCTGGAAGTTGTCATTTATATAAAGTGATAAAAGATGATTTCTCAGCAACAAGGCATCTGATATGAGGCATACAGGGATCACTCTCCTTAGCCGTCTATAACCTGTATGCCCATCTTAATAGTTTAGATAGGTCAAATGTGGTGACAGATTCCTTTCAAGATGGATAGATGCAAATGTGTTAACAATCCAGACAATTTCTGCTACATATGTGGCAAATTAACTTTTTATGATCAGTGCAAGAATTTGACAAAAAGAGCGTGCATCTTACTTACTTGTATTACTTTGACTGTCAAATTGGAGATCAAGGAGAAAAAGCTGGGCACCTCATGCTTGTTGCACTGTGTTACTCTGGGCTAACGCAGTGGTTGAATGGTAAAAGTATAGGAATGGCTTTTGCAGTTCCGATGGTTTGATGTCTGCAGAAAAATGACCATACACACTGATATTTTAGCATGATTAAAATTGCCAGATAATCAAAAAGAAACAAGTCACAAATTGTGTATCCTGATGGTGAGTCTGCTCTTAAACTGGTACCACACAATATAGAGAATCCAATGCTAGCCCCTCCCACAGCGCAATTTAATCTGACGGTTCTGATCCTGATGAAGAAGATGTTGATTGGCATGATAGTGACGCGCCCCCTGGGCCAGTGTTGTTTGGGGGATACCCGGAGCCGGATCAGATGGGGGTTGTAGTCTCCGAGTGGCGGTGACCCGGTCCGTGCCCAGGGTGTCAAGCTCAGTGTGTGGCAGTCTTTACAGATGTTATTAGTTCTTAGTGTCGACTACGCCACCCGTTGATTTGCGGTCAATACGGCCGCCGCTGCAGCAGGGTCCGCTGAGGCTGGTGGTATGTGTGCAGCTTCGGGTAGTATAACCCCCAACGGGAGGGGTATAGCCTCAGGGGGTCAGGTGTAGAGGATGGTGGTAGTGGTGGTGCAGTGTGGATGGTAAGAAGACTCAGAGTCGGGCTGTGCAGTTCAGGGTTTTTACTTACTGTTGTTCTTGTGGTCACTCTGGCCTTAAGTGACCGCCCGAGCCGTGCTGCGTCCACCAGGTCCCGGACTCGGCCAACCCCCAAGCAATTCTGGAGCGTGGTCCTGAGCTCCCTTTCTGACTGTCCTCTCTACTGGCCTTTCTCACCAGGGGTCCACTTATATCCGGCTCCCTCGGGCCTCTTGGTGGGTGCACCTCTCCGGGGTTCCCTGACCCTATGCCTGGTGTGCCTTCTTAGTGGACTTAGTGAGGGGCTGCTTCACATGTAATGTCGCAGCCTCCGGTTCTTAGCTGAGGGTTGTTTCTCTCCTCCACTAATTTGGGATCCGGTTCCCTTGCGTGCCAACCCTTCACCCTTCTGTTCTAATTCTGGGTTCTTGGGGTTCCTTCTTCTCCCCCTCTGGGTCCTTCTCTTCTCCTCTCTCTCTCTTCAGGCTCTCCTGGACCTCTCTACAAAAGACTGACTGTCTGACTGACCCTGATCTAAGATGGTTCCCACCTTATATACTCCCTCTATGTGTGAGCTCAGGTGACCAGCACCCAATGAGCTCCTAGCATTACCCAGACTGCTCCCCCTATCTGCCCCTACACTACTGGGATGTTCCACCCCCCTCCCACTCCAGCCAGGGACAGACACTGTCGTACCTGCACATATTCCTAGTGGGAGTACCATCGGTCTGTCCCTCGGAAATGGGATGTATGTAGTGCATGCAGCTAACTGAGCTCAGTTCCACACTCCATCCTTACCCGGGAGTGGAATATCACACCTCTGGGTTGAGGTGCAATACCCCTGTAGCAGCCGAATCCTCAGGGTGCTACAATAGTTTTCCTGATCCAGTACAACCGGAGGGTCAGCCGCACTTGCTAAGCCAATCAGAATTAAATGATCTGGTAAGAGATCTGTCATTATCTAAAGATAAGTCAGAACTGCTAGCTTCTACACTTCGGGAATGTCATTTGCTACAATGAGGCACCACAACTTCACCCTTTCTTCATCGACACACCAAGTTAGCTGCATACTATACAATGGAAAGCGATGTCTGTTTCTGTACTGATGTAAATGGTCTTACGATGGAGTTAGATGGTACACGTCGATTCATAGACTTTAGCAAAACGAGTTTGAAAGCTGTCTTGTTGCACAATGGTTACGGAAAAAACATCTGTTTCAATGGCTCATGCGGTTGGAATGAAAGAGACCCATGCTTCTATGGAGTTAATTTTGAAAATGGTCAAATACTCAAACATAGATGGAAAATTTGTGCTGACCTGAAAGTGGTAGCACTGCTGTTTGGCCTACAATTAGGGTACACGAAGCATATGTGTTTCTTGTGCCTATGGAACAGTCGTGATGACAGCAATCATTACAAAATGAGACGGTGGCCTCTCAGAGTCGAGCACACAGTTGGTCGGTACAATGTACAACACAAATCACTGGTCGATCCACTTCAAGTTTATCTTCCACCACTTCACATTAAACTTGGTTTAATAAAAATTTTTGTAGTTGCAATTGCTCGTGATGGAAATGGTTTCCAGTATTCGAAGGAGAAGTTTAGCTCACTGAAAACTGAGGCTAAAATAAAGGCCGAAATCAACAAGCTAATGCATGATGACCCATTCAGAAAAAAACTCAACCCTCTGGAACTCGCAGCTTGGGAGGCATTTGTGCTAGTAGTGCAGGACTTTCTTGGGAATAGACGAGCTGAAATGTAGTAGACAACATGCTCAAAGCAAATGAACAACTTGGCTGCCGAAAGTCATTGAAAATACATTTCTTACATTCCCATCTTGACTTTTTTCCATCCAATTTGAGACACATAAGTGAAGAACATGGAGAGAGGTTCCATAAAGATATTTCTACACCGGAGAACCGATATCAAGGCCGCTAGAATCGCAACATGATGGGTGATTACTGCTGGTTTTTGCAACGGGCACATATGACCTCTCAAGCGCAAAAGCAGATGCCTGAAGCACTTTTAACAGTACTGGGCCTTGCTCAGGTAAGACTTTTCAACTGGAGTATGAGGTTTTTTGAAATGCTGTTATTCCATTATCCTTTCAGCTTGCCCATTACCGTCTGATAACTTGCAATTACTATATCTTACAATTAACATTCCACATTCTTGAAATCTCTTATATAACCATAATATTGTAATAAACATTATAATCCTATACACATATAGGTGTGCTATATTACCCAGACCACATGTGTATTGGAATTCCAATACACATTACAATGAAACATTAGACCTTGCCAATACCCCCCTTCTCCCATAAGTCATTGTCTCTCCAACAATAACCCCCTTGATGGCATTCCAGGTGTATCCAACCATAAGCCCCAGATTTTCTCTAATTTATTTATTGAGTTTCGTTTTTTATATACCCCTTTTTCTAATCTGATAATATTATTTATCCTATTTTTGAGTTCACTCATTTCTGGAGGTAAGGGGTTAATCCATTTGGATGCAATATGTTTCCTAGCTTGAAATAAAATATGTGAAATCCCTATTGAAATTGGGTCAAATTCCATATCATCCTCTAATATACCTAATAGGCATTTTTGGGGTCTGGTTGAATATCTATTTTATATACCCTCTTTATAATAGACAGAACTCCTTTCCAGTATTTACCTAACTCCCGGCATTCCCATAGCGTATGTAATAGGCCCGCAGCATCCATTTTACATCCACCGAACCCAAAAGCCCTACAGATACTGGCTGGTGATGAGCTCATGCAGCCTTTATCTATCCCTCATCCCCTCAAGATGGCTAGACCATCATTGTAAATAAGCCCCTGTCCTTTGTGTCACCCCCACCTCATTGTAGATTGTAAGCTCTTAGGAGCAGCGTTGTCATTTTTGCTGTAATTATTGCATTATCTTTAGCTATGTTACTTATGACTGTTGTATATGAAACTGTCAATTGTTAAGCGCTGCGGAATATGTTGGCGCTATATAAATAAAGACTATTATTATTATTATTATTATTTATTATTATTATTCCATTACATTTTCAAATACTGTTTAGTATGAAAACTTTGAAGAAGATTTGGTAACTATCGGCGTAAAACTCGTTCTGTACAAAATTTTTCAACGCTTTCCAAGTACTTAATTCATTTGGGCAGACTTATGCATTGCAAAATTTCCTGACATGTTACAACAATTCTGACTTCGGATTTGGAATATGACCACTCGATTTAGTATAGGACACGTGGTTTTTGCCCAGTAGCAGACAAACATTTTTTGTTGTTGTTCAGTGTAATACATAAACATATGGGATAGATAGAGATATTAGCTATATTGATGGATAAATCAATCTTAACTTTTAAAGGAAGGGATCAGAAAATTACTTATTGTTTATCAGCTTTTTCTGTTAGATGGACTTTTTTAAAAAATGTTGGCAATTTTTTTTCACGATTAGCTTAAAAAATAAAAATAAAAAAAAAAACAAAATTAGTAATCTTGCCATTTTCATATTGGCCACTTGGGTTTTCTTTTCAAGACTCTTACGTCCTGTCTTTTCAGGAAGAGTTTATCAGCAGAGCTCCTCCCTCTCCCCTTTACATAGAATCTTATCAGCACCAACAGTCATCTCCTCTCAGTGATGTAACAATCAGTTTTCAGTGAAGACAGATTTTTACCCGTTAATTGAGAATTTTGAGAATGAATGATCAGTTTAGGAGGAGAAAAAAGTCAGATTTCTCTGATAAGATATATTACAAAAGTTTCTTATTTTCACATGTACTATTGATTTATGGAATAAAAATTAAAACATCGGTTACTCTTTAAGCTCAGCCAAATTTATTTATTTTATCTGCTGCTATACATTAGAAAGTTCTAAACTCCTGTACCTATCCTAAAATGCTGTGTACACTTCTGCAACCATATTTTTGATACCATACTTGAAACATAAAACTTTATAAATGGGTGTGATAAAAAAAAAAACCCTCTCTATTGTTTTGCTTCCCTATGCAGACCTATGTGTCTCCACGGTTACAGACTACAAACAAATCAGTTGTAGTCTGAACTTGCATTCAGTCTTTTACTCTTAGCCATACTTATGAATAGGCACTTTAGCAACTAATCTGCCTTTTTTTTTTGTCATTTTTTAAAATATCTTTCCATTTAGAGACGACCAAACTCTAATACAGTAACGTCCGTAAAATAGAGAATTATATTAGATCCCGTCTAATATACAGAACTTAACAATAACCATAATTGGAAGTGTTAAGTATTTCCTATAACTACGACCTTGATCACCCCCCAAAAAAATGTTAATAACGTATTGTGATCATTTCCTGTTGTTGTGAGTCACTGCGCTCTGAGGACGGCTCATGTTTGGCAAATCAGATGACAAAAATACATTGTTGACATTAGCAGCGGTGACAAAATAATAGATGACAAAGAAGTCGACATTACTGCAAGGTTTGGACTGCGACCTGCTGTATTTTTGCCCAAACTCTTCATTTGCCTCATTCATTGGGTCAATAACAGAATCATAGGAGCCACAAACATGATAAAAAATGTCAATCTGATCATAAAAGTTGCTTCTTGTCAACAATTTCATTGAATTTGGCAATCAAAAAATAAGTTTGAGCCAATGGAAATTAGTATAAATAAGTTCTTAAAACTTTTTAAAGTTATTTTCTCAGTGGCAACTAATAATAAAAAACCGGGCAAAAATACCTAGGGCAATCATCCCAATTCCAGTTCCAAGTTGATGGATTTTTTGTACAAAATCATGGCAAAGAGGAAAATGTGGCTGTGGCCCCTTCTCGGAATCAGTGGTGTTCCCAAAGGTCAAATCCTCACGATCGTGACGTGATTCCCAAGATGGGAATAGCCTTGAATTATCGTCTCTTGTCCAAACTTTTTGTTAGAAAATTGACTAACATAATTGGAAAACCTTTTACTTCTTTTTAGTTTTTTACCTTTATTTTTGGTATACCAATACTAAATATTAAGATAGTTAAACTTTTTTTCATAAACTGACTTTTTTAGCGATCTTTCCACTCCCTAATAACACTAAACATTAATGAATATTTTTCTTAAACATTGGTATAAAAATAAAGCTTCATTTGACACATAAAAATAAGGAAAAATCACATGGCTGGCCAAAAAAATAAAATTTGGCGTGCTCTTATAAAGTTGAAAATAGCTTGGCCCTTTAGGGTTAATAGAACATTTTTGGCCATAATGGCAAAAATATTGCAAAATTTATAAATCCATGGAAAATAAAGTTATTTTATATATATTTTTTGAACAAAAACTTATGCATGCCTTTTGACATTTAAAAAATGTCATTTAGAAAATCTGTAGTCAACCCATGAGGGTTTTTTAATAGTTTTTAGCATTTTGAGATTTAAGATAGAATTATCTCTACTGTGTGTAGCCTTAAGTAACTTTAAATAATCCCAAAATTTCCACTTCTTTTTCCACCTGTTGCCAAAATGATGTGACCCCAGATGCAAAGAGGTGCACAAGGATACAATATGTCACAACCTGAACCAGAAGAAGGTGCACCCATAACATTCCCCAAACCAGCAAGCCAGAAGGAGAGGCTCCCCAATAATCCATTGAGAGCGTTCAGCACTAGATTTTGTTTGTCAAAACCTCAAGAAACTTTCTAAACACCCAAAGTTCCTGTTATGTTTCCACCTGTTGCCAAAATAAAGTGCCCCTAAATGCGAAGAGGTGCACAATGATACAATGCGTCACGACCTTCTGAACCAGAAGAAGGTGCATCCATAACATTCCCCAAACCTCCAAGCCTAGAACCAGCGCTGAGCCTTAAGCGACTTTCCAAATCCCAAAAGTTCCACTTATGTTTCCACCTGTTGTCAAAATTTAGTGACCCCAGATGCAAAGAGGTGCACAAGGATACAATACATCACAACCTAAAGCAGAAGAAGTTGCACCTATAACAGTCCCAAAACCTCCAAGCCAAGAACCAGTGCTAAGCCTTAAGTAACTTTCCAAATCCCAAAAGTTCCACTTATGTTACCACCAGTTGCCAAAATTAAGTGACCCCAGATGCAAAGAGATGCACAAGGATACAATATATCACAACCTGAACCAGATAATACATCACAACCTGAACCAGAAGAAGGTGACCCATAACATTTCCCAAACCTCCAAGCCAGAAGGAGAGGCGACGCAATAATCTATTGAGAACACTGAGAACTAGACTTTGTTTGGCAAAAGCCTCAAGAGAGTTTCGAAATTCCAAATGTTTCACCCATGGTTTTCTCCAAAATCTATTGTCTAACTAATATGAGAAACTAAAGTGATAGAAAACCTGATGGCCACAAATTTCCTTAGATGGTTGACAATACTGTGTCCCTTGTAATGCAGCGGCCTGCTGCATTGCTAGAATGTCCAGGGTGTGTGCCCTAGCTGACCATTTACCTCCCCCTCAGGTGACTGATCACGTGACTTTGACATCATCACAGGTCCTGTGTGCACAAAAAGATATATAAACCCTGGTAGTTTTGAAACAGGTAGAGAAAGAGTGGCCTGGTGAGGCCTAGAAAGAGAGGCCTGGTGAAGCCTGGAAGGCAGAGGCTGGATCCCCCTGTGTTTAGGATACCAGTAGCCTTGGAGGGCGAGAGGCCTGGTCCCTGTGTGGGACTCCACTAGCCTGGAAGGCAGAGGCTGGATCCCCCTGTGTTTAGGATACCAGTAGCCTTGGAGGGCGAGAGGCCTGGTCCCTGTGTGGGACTCCACTAGCCTGGAAGGCAGAGGCTGGATCCCCCTGTGTTTAGGATATCAGTAGCCTTGGAGGGCGAGAGGCCTGGTCCCTGTGTGGGACTCCACTCGCCTGGAAGGCAGAGGCTGGATCCCCCTGTGTTTGAGATACCAGTAGTGTTAGAACTCTCCTGTTAGTTTTTTTCTATTTTGGTCACGTGACCTGCTGCCTATTTATTCCAGCTTCGCCCTTCTGGCTTTGCTGGACTCCAGTGTTATTTGACTCTCTATCTAGCCAGGTGCTTTTGTACCTATCTCTCTAGTTCGTTTGGTCCTTTGGACCTCTAAGTACTTTTTGTCTGTTTGTCTTTTTGCTCCGCTACAACATCTGCTAGGAGGTGTCCAATTTTGTCCCAGTCCTTAGTTCTTTTAGGGACCCCTCCCTTTATTCTATAGGTCTGCGTTCAGACTAGCTGAGGACGAAGGCGGGTCTGTTCACAAGGAAAAGGTCGCCCGCTGCAACGTAGGGAATCAGCTTAGTCTTATTGTAGGGACACATTCCCTTTCTTTCCTTAGTTCTTGTAGCAGATCATAACAAGTAGACTTTGAAGGTACGTGGCCCGGAGGCCCCATCTGGGAAGCCTTAAAGCTACAGCTGTGGCAGAATCGAGCTGACGGAAGCAGCTACGACCCGGAAAAGGTAAAAACGCTGCTTGATGTGGACATTGATAGAGCCAAGTGGGCATGTCTGTCACTAGAAAGGCTCTGGGATATTATGTGTAACATGTCGGCGAGCCAATGAGATGGACTATGTTATGAGCGGTTTATGACATGTAATAAACTGCTGTACTGTGAATTACCAGAAAAATGTTGCATGTGTGCTTTGATTGACCAGGTGAAGCAAGTGCCCCCAGCGTGATGAATAGCGCTACCTTACATGTGGTTGGAGAATGCGGGCAACTGCAGCCCAGTTGCTAGGGGCAACTGCAGCCTGGTTGCTAGGGGTAACGGCACAGGACGACGAGTGTGGATGCAAGCATCTTGCTGTGGCTCGGCGGGGTCACGAAGATTAAAGCATCTGGCTGTAACTCGGCGGGGTTACGAAAATTGTCGTCGCACCCAAACCTGGTTTTGCTGTGGCTCGGCAGGGTCACGAAGATTAAAGCATCTGGCTGTAACTCAGCGGGGTTACGAAAATTGTCGTCACACTCAAACTTGGTTTGCTGTGGCTTGGCGGGGCCACGAAAATTTTCCGGGGAGAGCGGTGTGAAGTGTCTAGTGTGAACAGTGTACCGCGATGGCTATGAATGGAGCAGTATCCCCAGACGGAATGGAGAAGTGGTTGGATGACCGGGTGCAATCGTTCTTCAGCAAAATTGAGTTTTCTGAAGAAATGCAGGAGCAGATAAACATGGCAGTGAAGGGAGCAGCAGATGAGACTGAAGCTGCTGAGCGGTTAAGGTACCTGTTAAAATTTCAGCAACAGGACATGGTGCAGGAACGGCAGGAGCTGTTGGCACCGTATAGAATGGCGGCAGTGGACCATTCTGTGAGTTCTCCGGGGGCGCCAGTATTGTCCCAGAGTGCCCGGGGAGGTGGTAAGAGATGTTGTGAACTGGGTCCTAAGACTATCGTGTGTTTTTTTTTTTAAAACCCCTCTACAGGTATGGATGTCCAAAAGGGGGCAGAGTCTCAAAAGGGGGCGGATTTTCAAAAGAGTGTGGAGTATAGGAAACCAAATTTGGTTACTGGTTGTGGGTTGGTACCGCCTAAAAATGACAATTTGACTGTTGATAACGGGGTAGCTCCAGTAGAAGGGGTTGACATCAAAGTGGGAGGTGACTTGTTGGTCCACAACACCATGGGGAGTGACACAGACCCCACAACTGACGGTGACACTACGAAAGTAGAAAGAGAGTTCAGTCAGGAGGAGCTAGACGAGGTGAGAAAGTCCCCCTCTCGTCGACGGCGCAAGGGCCACAAAAAAGTTGCTCCTGTAGCCTTTGCTGAAAGCACAAATAAAGAAAATGTAGTGCTGTGTGCTTTTATTCCGAGTGGGGATCCTCCTTTAGAAGCAGAACAGGAGGTGACGTTGCCAGTAGCAACCTCCGATACAGTACTGAGACAGAAGGATCAGGATCCGACAGCCCTGAAAGAGGAGGCGGCCAGTCATGACCAAGAGCTGGAGCCTATCAGGCAGCAGTATAAGAGTGACGTGCAGCAACTAAGGAAAAACCTGGAGAACGTGTCCTCAAACCAGCTAAGCCTGGAGTCTGAACAGCAGAAAATAAACCAGGTTGTGAAGAACTTACAGCGAGAACTGGAGGAAAGCAGCAAGGAAGTCAACAATTGGAAGGAAAAGTTCCAGAAAAATGAAGAGGAGGTTTTTCAGTTGGAGCTTGACAAAGCGGAGTTTGAAGATGAGCTGTGCGAGTTGAAAGATCAGTTCTCCCTGGTACACTTAGAGCTGATGCAGGTGAAGCAAAAGCTGGATGAGGGTCTACACCAGAGGGATAGGGAGCTGTCTGCCTTAAAAGAGGTGCTGCAGGATGAAGTTTCTGGACGTGACCAAAACCTAGAACGACTGCGCGAACAGTTCAACAGGGAACTATGTGACTCCAAGAAGGAGTATGGTGAACTCATAAGGGAGCAGCAGCAATTGCAGACCAAGTAAAGCCTCTAATGCAGGAGAAGGAGCGGCTGGTGGACTCTCTGTACCAGCGAGACCGGGAGCTTTCCGCCCTGAAAGAGGCAATAAAAGATGAAGTGTCTGGTCACGACCGTGAGGCAGAAAAGAGGCTTGAAAAGTTCAATAGAGACCTGCAACAAATCAAGAGAGACTATGAGGATCTCCTCAAGGTTAAGGAAAAACTAGAGGATGATAAAACTGATGCAGAGCACATGCGCCAAGTGATTGAGACTACTCTACAGGACACCTGTGCTGAGAGTGATGATCTCCGCAGAAAGATCCCAGGTCTGGAAGCTCAGGTGAAGGAGCTGCAGACATTCTGTGGTGATCTCCAGAGGTCAGAGACGTGCCTTAAGGATAGACTCTGCAGGATGGAGGAGTCCATCGAAGAAGGGAGGTATGAAGCAAATGCCTCTTCGGATAATGCGAGCTTGGGTGATTCGGTGGTTGTGAGAGCCGAAATCAAGGAACTCAAGGAGTCGCTACAAGCCCATTGGAAGCAAGAGAAGCTTGAGAGACTGGCTGTCGAGAGCCGAGTGGACGCATTGGAGACAGAGAGCTCTGAGAAAATTCTGCTGATAAAGGAGCAGTTGAAGCCGGAAGAGCTTCAGAGATGGGCTGCTGAGAGGCGAATAGCTGAGCTAGAGAAAGAAGTTGTCGAGCTCAAAGGTCGCCTGGCAAAGTACCAATCAGTGAACGAGGCCTCCTTGGAGAAGGAGAAGGGCAAACAAGTTGCGCTCAGTCCTTTGGGCCATGAGAGGGTGGACCTGAGGAGAGCTGAGAGAGTGTTGAAAGAAAATAAGTATGAAATGGGAGTGGTCAAGATGAGAATTTTTGAGTTCATAGCTGTGAGTCAGCTCAGGGGAAACATACAGGGTGAAGAAGCTGAAAGTCAGTTGTCCCTGAAACCTGAGCCAGATGATCATTTGGAGACCACTGGTGAGACAGAAACGTCTCGGTACAAGTGTCTCATAGATGTAGCCGAAGATTTGAGAGAAGAATGCACCAGAGAGTCAGTGCATGAAGAGTTCAAGAAGGCCGTGGGAGCCTGTAAGGTATACTCAACCTCAGAAGCTAAACAGCTGGTGGTCCTGTCCACAACCGAAGTCACAGTGAGGAGGGTGGCTATCCTAAGTGACATGCACTGGCGATGTATTTGCACAAAGCGGTTTGTCCGGTTGAAGACGGAACAAGCCATTAGACAACTGGAGCTTATGAGAAAAGCTCAAAGTCTGCGTGAAGAGGTCATCCGGGTGCCTCATGCTCTGGAAAGAAAGCTCATTGGGAGAAATGGCCAAGCCATGCAAATGATGGTAAAGAAGTCTGGTGTGATGAAACTAAGCAGTCCACGTGAACGTCAGGACTGGATACCAGATGAAGACGGCATGGTGTCATTCTCCGCTGTAGGAAAGGAAGAAAATCTTGCATATATACGCATGCTGATGGAGTACCGAGTGACCTACCTGCGAGAGGTAGAATAGTTGAATCTCGCCAGACTGCGAATGGAAAGACAGCATCGTCTGAGCAGCAGAAGATGGCAGCCGTCTATAAATTGTGAGAACAGACAGAGGAAGGGCCCTTCAAATAATAGGACGGCTACAGTAGAAGTTAGAGACCTTCCAAAATGTCCTGAGGATAGTGGACGTGGGTTTAGAGGTAGTGAGACCTCCAGTAACTCAGGTCTGAGAGGCCCATACAAACGACCCAATAGAGTATGGGACAGCACGAAGTCAGACCTGATGGTAGATACAAGGGCAAGTAAGTCACACTGCTGTATTGACCGCTGGGACCGGGGGAGGTCTGACAAGGTTACAACTGACCGCTGGGAGCGGGGGAGGTCTGACAAGGTTACTACTCGGAAATGTGACTTTACAAAGTTAGTGACAATGATAGATGTCTGGTCCCTAAGGAATGGGATAATGTCGATGACTAATGTTCCAGGGGCTGAGCAGCACAATTGTCAAGTACATGGTCTCTGTGTGAACCGTGGGTTATAATGTGATTGTGTATGCTATGTGTTCAACCCCACAAGTTTGAACAAAGGGGGGGGATATGTAATGCAGCAGCTTGCTGCATTGCTAGAATGTCCAGGGGGTGTGCTCTAGCTGACCATTTACCTCCCCCTCAGGTGACTGATTACATGACTGTGACATCATCACAGGTCTTGTGTGCACAAAAGGATATATAAACCCTGGTAGTTTTGAAACAGGTAGAGAAAGAGTGGCCTGGTGAGGCCTAGAAAGAGAGGCCTGGTGAAGCCTGGAAGGCAGAGGCTGGATCCCCCTGTGTTTAGGATACCAGTAGCCTTGGAGGGCGAGAGGCCTGGTTCCTGTGTGGGACTCCACTAGCCTGGAAGGCAGAGGCTGGATCCCCCTGTGTTTGAGATACCAGTAGCCTTTGAAGGTACATCACCCGGAGGCCCCATCTGGGAAGCCTTAAAGCCACAGCTGTGGCAAAACCGAGCTGACTGAAGCAGCTACGACCCGGCAAAGGTAAAAACGCTGCTTGATGTGGACATTAATATTGTTAGCTTGCTGAAGGCTGTATCTGGAGCCAAGTGGGCATGTCTGTCACTAGAAAGGCTCTGGGATATTATGTGTAACATGTCGGCGAGCCACTGAGATGGACTATGTTATGAGCGGTTTATGAGATGTAATAAACTGCTGTACTGTGAATTACCAGAAAAACGTTGCATGTGTGCTTTGATTGACCCGGTGAAGCGAGTGCCCCCAGCGTGATGAATAGCGCTACCTTACACCCTACAAAGTGATATAAGGTTACTATCAAGCCTTCCCGCCAGGATAAGAGATTTGCTGGGGTACTGGCTCTCGATAATGAGACTAGTTGTGTATGTAGTCTTATTAGCAATGCTCTATGGGGGGGGAAACAAGTGAATTAGCTATCTACTATATGCAAAAAAAGCTATCCCAAACAGGATTACAAAAATTCTTCAACGTAGTAATGACTAGCAAGAAAGCTCAGGCAAGAACAGAGGAGCCAGAACGAAATAAATGAGACCATAAAGAACGTCTTCTGATTTGCATGACCGTCATGGCGTCATCGTTGCAGCATGACACGCACATGATGTCATGCCAGGCCTACTAATCAGAAGAGGCCGCTGGAGCAAGGTCCTGTGAATCGATTAACTGATCTCTAGTAGTGAGCTCGAACCCCCCAAAAAACTTTGAGCACCTCGCGGTGCACTGCTCTTTGGGGAATTTGGGTAAAAAAGGCTAACCTGGACATCTTTGGAGGTTATATCACCAAAGCCTTAAGTCAGTTCTCACTGTCAAAATTTGTGCAAAAACCGTAAGCGAATCCTAAAAAGAGGAAGATATATGGTCACATTTTTGTCCTTAAATTTTTATTATTTTAGGAGAAAATACTATTTCAGCAAAAGATTAATACATTTTGCAAAGTAATAATAATAATCTTTATTTATTTGGCTCCAACTTATTCCGTAACGCTTCACTGGTAAATCTAAAAGTAGATCTAGAAAGAAGAGGGTGCTATGTTGACGGGAGCAAAAAAAAGTGGCACCGCGCTCTGAAGGTCACCACCTTAGTGATGGGTGGGGATCTCGGCACCTGAGCTTCCGCTGATGCTACCTTCTTCGTAAACCAGAAAATACAAAGGCTCTTATTCCCTTTAAGGCAACATTTCAGTTGCTCACATTTTCTGAAGACTCCTCCAAGGAAGGAGAAAAACAAGTTAAATAGGAAATGTCGAGCGGAGAAAGGATCTGGAGCAGAGCTGGATACGTGCCCACGTCATCATCTCATAAAAACACCCGGAGACAATAGATACCTGGAAGTATGAATTTCATGGGCATCTTTCTATGCGTCACATAAATGGTATTTCCGCAAGTCCCTTAAAAACAGTGACACAGTGCGAGCAGCAGCTGCAATACACATTAGTATATTTGCTGCATAACAGGAAGTTGTGAGATCACCGGGAAATGATGCACTCGGATTAATGCACCTAACTTCTGCACAAAAGGTAAATGCGAGGTTGGATGGAAATGTCACAATTCCTAGATAGAGACAGACAGATTTTTTTAATTTATTTATTTTTATTAGATTTTTATCGATTATACAATAAGTACAAGAGCAGAACCTTTTAAACAATAAAAAAAAAATGCACCAACTTGCATAAACACATCTGAGAGAGTAACCATTTTACTATGAGCCCCAATTTTCCTGCTCGAACACGGTCACTATTATGTTACTTAGCCAAAAGATAATAATCACATAGACAGGAGGCACAAAAACAAAGAAAATGATGCATCAATGAACATTAATGTGCTTCAAAAAGAAAAAAAAAAGAAAAAACTATCACCCATAAACTATAGCCAGCTGTGAGGTGGCACTTGACCCATTGACCCATCACACATGGCAGTGGCTTTGGGGGACAAGAATCTTGCTCATGTTTACAAGTCCCGGTTTCACAGGTTTGCTAGGTGTCGGGTCTGTAATTTGGAAACCCTGCAATGATTTCATAAAACATGGGTGGCCAGTATTTGAAGTATTCATTGGGCATTGCGCAGGAGGTATGCCCTAAGGCTCATTTGGCACCAGAACATTGTAGGACGTACACCTTTCTTCTGCGCACATTTCATTGTCATGTTGTCGGGTCCCTCGGTGGGATGCAGGGCTGAGACAACAGAGCCAGAGAAGTGTTCCAGGTTGTGCCGGGTCAAGAGTAAAGGAGTGGAAATAGCAAATAAAGCTATGGGTCAGGGGCCACAACCATCACATTTCCACCAGTTTGAAAAGTGAATATTTCTCATTTTCTCCCGAGAAGGTTGATTTCCCATTGGATAACCTGAATGGCCACATTTGGCTTGGGAACCTGTTAGGCTCACCTGGTGAGGTGGATCCTCAAAGCTTCGAGTCTGGGTGGGCACATGGACCTCAGGACTTGGCAGGCACATAAATCTCATGAGCAGCAGGCCAAATGAAGTGGAACCCAGTAGGGAAGGAAGCAAGTAAAGACACATGTAAAAAAGCACAGATGGTGGAGCACACCAAGCGTAGGACTAGAATCTCAATCCCGGTGTGAGTCTAAATTTACCTTAAATAGGTCTAGGTCTAGGGACATGATGTTAATGATCCACTCCAAGCAACTTGTGAAACCCGATGTGGAACACAGCAGAGGGCAGCGGACCCAGGGGAAGGAAATGGAGCCTGGAAAACCTAGGACAGGTGTGTAACCGAACCATGCTCACCATGCATAATGGTGCAGTAGATAAGTAAAAACAAGGGACACTGGGAAAAGAGCATTGGTAGAGGGTCCCTTTTGCTCTTAACTTTCAGCTTTTTGCATCGAGATCCTGCTGGGGTCACAAAGCAACACACCGCACCCCACATCACAACTTGTCACTGTACACAATATGAGGCCAAGTATGTCATAATCTGTGACCTGAAGATAGATTGATACACTGGGCCAATCTGACAATTACTGTGCAGGATAGCAAGACTGTGGCTCCAGTGTGATTGAGAGAGGCTTGGAGATGGAAGCCAAGAGCGCTGCACTGTGGAAATTGGGAGAGCAGCATGTTTGGATGGAGAAGGATATCTGAGAGAGGGCGGCAAGCTCTTCTGGAGGGCAAGCGAAGAACTGAGGACACTGTTTCCTGGTGGTGGTGGACGACATCAGAGATGTCATGTTTGTCCTTTGGAGAACCAGAAATTGAGGCCATATTCCCAAGAGACTCCTAGAAAAGTGAAAAGGTAGAATTTTATCTAGCATGGGTTCTGCGGCCTTGATTATCTCGGACGTTTCCCAAGATGAAAACTTTGAAACTCTACTTATTTATCTGTTAACTGTCTGCATGTGTTGGTAGTGGGTGCAACGCTGTAGTGCCAATCACTGCACTATCATTTTTTGCACCAGTTATGGCCTCTACGTTGGGATCTATGAAAGTGTTAGTGACCAATCGTCCTAGTGACATCAACATTTCCCTTCCAGCGGCAGAAATCAACGGTAGATGTAGTAAGGCACATCATGGCTCCTTTACGTCGCTATGTCAATATGTGATGCCTTTATTTATTAAAAAAATAAACCAATTGTACACCCCACCCCACCCCTGCTCAGATAATAATATGACCATTATGATATGTGATTCAGATTAAATATTGACCACCTAGAAAATAACAAATAAACCTCCGCAATAACAAACTGCAACAACCCCCTCCTCCTTCCCGGCTGACCCCTGCCACAGCAAATACATCGCCTCTTAAACTATTCCCCTGCGCCCCGGCGGATTCTTGCAAGATTTATGAAAGTGGCGGAAAATTGCTAACTAGTGCAATACCCTGATCAAATTTGGAAGGCAGGCGTATATCAAGCGGGCGTCTCAGCGGACTCCTGACACCGTCTCCCCTCGCTGATAGAATGTCGGGGGCCTCGGTGGTCACCTTACAATTATTTTTCTCTGACATTCACTTTGTTCCGCTGCGCAAAGTTCCTCTCGAGAAGTGACAAGCGCCATAAGTGCAGCTGGTTTGTTACTGGATTTTAAACAAAGGTCTGGCGGCTTAATGGATTTTTCCACCCACGCTCCACCCAGTGGGAGTGCAGGACACATATGCGTGTCACTGGCAGTTCGTGGGTGGATGGCCGCATTTGTAATACCAACGAGACAGCCCATTAATCCACTCCTTAAATGAGGATAATTTTGGCCTCAGAACCATAGAGCTGCTCGTCGCTTTAAGTCCATTTATTGCATTGCGAGGACTCGAATGACAAAGCGCGCCGGCCGTGTAAACAAGACACTAATGTGATTACTGGGCTAATTAGACAGTGAGAGATTGGACAGAGACCAAATGCAAAAAGTAATGCTCCTTGTCTAATGCTGGGGGGGGGATGTGTCTGGTTTTTGCTGTATTAATATTTCTTTTTAATTAAAAAAAAAAGTTTTTCATACTTTTATTTAACTTTTGTTTATGGTTAAGTTTGGTTTACAGTTTTGGAAGCTGAACTAAAAAACAAATAAAAAATATTTTAAAAAATTCTTCAAAATTCACAATATGCAGCGGCCATCTGATATGTTAGAATTTGTGCATTTCCATTTGTATTTGCAGGTTTTTATGGAATGTGGGTAAATATATATATTTTTTTATTTTATTTTTAAAAACAAATAATTACAATTTAAATGTCATTTTGTTTGATTGCTGCGTATCTATAAAGTAAAAAGTGCCCATATTGAAATAGACATATGGATTACAGAATGCAATGAACTCGCGGGGGAAGGTTTATCAAGGCTGATGTATAAACGAAAAAGTTCATAGTTTTGGGGCAGTTTTAGACTCACATAAAGTCATAAAATGAGGTCCTGCTATGAGCAGGTGCAGATTTGGGCCAAAATTTGTAACATTTTCTAGCTTAAAGCTTAATAAATCTGTCGGCTATGTTCACACGTTGCGTTTTTGCAAATTTTTTTTTTATGCAAATTTTAAGCTGCGTTTTACAGTACCAGCAAAAGCTATGAGATTTCAGAGATCTCATGCACACACATTGTTTTTTTTCCTGACTGATTTGGAAAACTGCTGCGTTTTTGCAATCTTCAGCATGTCACTTTTCTCAGCTTTTTTGTAGCGTTTTTTCACCCATAGAAAACAATGGGTTAGTGCAAAAACTGAGCAAAAAACGTAGGTATCAGGTTTTAGCTGCATTTTTGGTTCAAAACCTAAGGAAGTTGCATCATCTTTTTTTGGGGGACGCTAAACTTTATCAGCATGTGACGCACCCCTGGGCCTGTGTCGCACAGCGTTGCGCATGCAGGAGCTTACCCGGAGCCGGATCTGTTGAGGGTTGTAGTCTCGTGGCGGTGACCCGGTCCGTGCCCAGGGAGTCAGACTAAGTGGCGTTGTATTAGCGGTAGATGTTGGACGACTACGCCACCCGTTGAATGCAGCGAAGGAGCTGCCGCTGCAGGGCAGACCGCTGAGGCCGGTGGTAGGATTGTGCAGCGTGGTAGTATCACCCCCAACGGGAGGGGTATGGCCTCAGGGCAGCCGATGTGGATGATGGGGGTAGCAGGAATCACTCAGAGACGATGCGGTGTAGTTCAGGGTCTTTACTGGTGATAAAGATAGACCCTCCCGGAGTACTGGCTAGCGATCGGGGCCTGGTCAGTCCTTGAGCAGATGGGATCTCCCCTGGCCAGGCGGAGTTGTAGGCCTCCCAAACTGACTGTACTCTTCTGGCTACCTTGCTAGAGGCGGGTATAAGTAGCCCACGTCCCTGAGTGTACCGTGTGGTGCTCACCCGTATGGCCGGTGACTCGGGGCCTTCTAGTGGCGTCCGCTCCACGACGGCGGTGCTGGTCCCACGCGTGTGACCGTGCCTTCGGGTTTCTTGGCCAGAGGACCTGAAATCCCCTGCCGGGCGGTTTCTGCTGCTGGGTAAAGATTAGTCCCCACAGCCTCGGACTCCGGGTCCGGTGATAGCTTCTCAGTCAGGGCGAGCTCTGCAGCTGCCAGCCCCTGACTCTTTATAGCACTGCTCCCACAGAGCTCCTGATGTTCTTCTCCTATATCTGCTGCTCTTCTCTGTCTCTACTTCTTCTCTACTCACTAACCCTGCCTCAGCCCTAGGTTTATATAGGGGAAGTTCTTCCCCTCCCAGGACTGGGCAGCAGGTGTGGCATGCATAGGATCCCTGACCAAGAGACCTCCCACCTGCTCTCAGACGTAACATAGCTGTTACTGTGGAAACCAGACCCCTGGGGTGCCACATTCCCCCCTAGTGAAATTTAGTACTCCGGGACTAAACATATTTTTAGAAAAACATAACAAGGTATAAACAATAATAATACAATAAGAAAAACACATAAAGATGGTTACGGCGTGTCCGCAACCGGGTGCAGTTTTGAAGAAAAGCAAGGTGTCCATTTCACCAAAACAGGGAGACGTAACCAGGTAGGGGTCTGTCCTGCCCTGTGTCCTTAACAGTCTTTAGTCCATTCCTAGGTTACGCTCCAACCAATTGTACAAGGATTCCCGGTAAATCCACCAAGGACTCCTAAAAATAACTAGAAACACATAATTATTTACAAGTAACAGACAGGTGACCACAAATAAAACAATTTAAACACTTCAAATCCTCCAACGTGCGGGTAACTGGCCTCTAGTGGCCCTAGTGGACCTACGGAGGTGACTGTCTGGCCCTGAACAACAGGGTGTAGGAGCTGTCAAGGGTAAACTGGGCAGCTGTTTACGGGCTCTTTGGCTCACTAGGGGTACGGCAGGCTCACTATGAGCAGAGGGTTGATCCTCCTGTTCTGCTTGTGTGGAGTCTGCTGCCTCCTGGACCGGCTGCTCTTCCAGCTCTACCTGTTGCTCCGTAGGCACTTGGGATGCTGGTTGGAGGAACGTGAGGACGGGTACCACAACTGCACCATTGACTTGAGTCCAGGACCGAGGGAAGTCTCCGAGCACAGTACTAACCATATCTTCCCTTTCCTCTACGGGTCGAGGGTCTTCTTGCTCTCCTTCTGGGTGTTAGAACCTTGCTGTTAGGTTTTTTTTCCTTTGCTGGTCACATGACCTTGTTGGCCTATTTAATCCTGCTCCGCCCTTCTGGCTTTGCTGGACTTCATTGTATATCTACTTTCTAGCTAGCCTGTGCTCTGTGTCTTGCTCTGTTAGTTTGCTTGGTTTACTGACCTCTATGTTCTTTATATTTTGTTTGTTCGTCTGTCTGCTACTATTTCTGTTAGGAGGTGTCCCATATTCCTCCCAGTCCTTAGTACTTGTAGGGATTCCTCCCCCACATCTATAGGTCTTCGTACAGACTAGCTTAGGACTTTAGCAGGTCTGATCGCAGGATCAGGTCCCCTGTTACATCGTAGGGATTCAGCTGAGTCTTATAGTAGGGACAGATTTCCTCTCTTTCCTTAGCTCTGGTAGCAGAACATAACAGTAAGTCCAGCCAGCAAATTCTCTAAGGAAAGATTTTTCTGTTCCATCATGGTGTCGGTTCAGGATTTGGCTCATCGCCTGCAGGGACTCTCTCTGGAAGTGGCCGAGCTCCGTCAGCACGTGAGTAACTGTTCTGGAGCACATTTCTTGGAGCCTAAGGTATGTTTGCCGGATTTATTTTTTGGTGAACATCGAGAATTTTTTTCATTTAAAAATGCTTGCTTATTGTATTTTCGTTTGAGACCCAAGTCCTCTGGGGATGAATCCCAGCGCGTAGGGTTCATAATGTCACTTTTGCGCAAAGAGCCTCAGGAGTGGGCCTTTTCTTTGCAACCTAGTGATACATGCTTCAGATCAGTGGATAGTTTTTTTTCTGCTTTAGGACTATTATATGATGATCCTGACCGTGTCGCATCAGCTGAGACTGAGTTGAGACGTTTAAAACAAGGATCAGGTAATGTCGAAAAATATTGTACACATTTTCGTCGTTGGTCCACTCAAACAGGGTGGAACGATTCTGCTCTGAAAAGTCTATTTCTTGCTGGGCTCAGTGAAAGGGTTAAAGACCTGCTAATTGCTTATCCTACACCTGAGGATTTGCAACAGGCTATGCAATTAGCTATACGGGTGGATAGAAGACTGCGTGCTAGGGTTAATGAGAGCAAATCCTCTGCTATGTCAGTTTCTGGTTATGATAATGTGTGTACTAACAGTGGTGAACCGATGGAGATTGGATCGGTGGCACCTCGCTCTCAAGAAAAAGACCGTCGTTTTTCGAAAGGCTTGTGTTTCTATTGCGGAAAATCTGGTCATTTGATTAAAGGCTGTGAGCTTCGTATGAAGAAAGAAAAAAAAATGGTCAGTCATGCCCGTATTGCCTGTTTAAATTCCAAGGGTATATTTTTAGCTGCTTCCACGATTGCTCAGGAAAAATTAATGGAATTTCGGGTGTTTGTTGATTGCGGGTCTACACTGAATGTAATTGATGGGGGATTCGTGGAAAAACTCAATTTAAAACCTGAACCTTTATCATCCCCCATTGCTGTGGTTTCTGTGGATGGCTCCCCTTTGAAGAATATTACTCTCAAGGTCTGTGAATTTCCTCTCACTATTAATGGTGTTCACCATGAGAAATTGGATTTGGTAGTTTTGAATAACTTGCCTTCTCCAGTAATATTGGGTTTGCCCTGGTTAAAATGTCACAATCCTGTTCTGGATTGGTCTACCAGTGAAATTAAATCCTGGAGCCATAAATGTTATGACAAGTGTTGTAACGGGCGTATTGCAGCTTTGGATAGGGGAGAATTGCCTGTTCCTATTCAGGATTTTTGGAGAGTTTTTTCTGAGAAGGAATCGCAGGTTTTGCCTCCCCATAGAGACTATGATTGTTCTATTGAATTTGTCCCTGGAGCGACTCTTCCTAAAAGTCGTTTATTTAACCTTACTATTCCTGAGAGGAAGGCTTTGGAGGAATACATACAGACAAGCTTGGCCGCCGGTCACATTAGGCCCTCTAAGTCTCCTGTGGCGGTTGGATTTTTTTTTGTAAAAAAAAAGGACGGCGGTTTACGTCCTTGTCTGGATTTTCGTGAGATTAACAAAATTACGGTACGCAATCCTTACCCACTGCCATTGATTCCTGATCTGTTTAACCAGTTATTGAGGGCCAAGTGGTTCTCTAAAATTGACCTTAAGGGGGCATACAATCTGTTGCGCATGAAGGAGGGTGATGAATGGAAGACTGCTTTTAACACTCCTGTGGGTCATTTTGAGAATCTGGTTATGCCTTTTGGTCTTACTAATGCTCCTGCATTTTTTCAGAATCTGATTAATGACATCCTTAGACCTTTGATCGGTAAAAATGTGGTTGTGTATTTGGATGACATTTTGATTTATTCACCAGATCTGGAGTCTCATTGGCGGAGCGTGCGTGAGGTATTACAGTTATTAATGGACAATTCGCTTTTTGCTAAGCTGGAGAAATGTGAGTTCGCTGTACAGAGAATTAGTTTTTTGGGCTACATTATCTCCAGCAAAGGTTTTGAGATGGATCTGGTTAAGGTTCAGGCTGTGCAGGAATGGCCTAGGCCTATTGGTTTGAAATCGATACAGAGGTTTTTGGGTTTCGCCAATTACTATAGAAAATTCATAAAAAATTTTTCTAGTATTGTCAAACCTCTGACTGATCTCACCAGGAAAGGTGCTGATGCGGTTCAGTGGTCTTCTGAGGCCATTGAAGCTTTTGTGTATCTCAAGGAGAGGTTCACCTCTGCTCCCATCCTTATGCAGCCTGATGTTACTAGGCCATTTTTGGTTGAGGTTGATGCTTCCTCTGTGGGGGTTGGCGCAGTATTGTCTCAGGATAACGGGGATGGATTACATCCCTGTGCTTTTTTTTCAAAAAAATTTTCGGAGACTGAATTGAATTACGATATTGGTAATCGGGAATTATTGGCTATTAAACTCGCATTTGAACACTGGCGCCACTTCTTGGAAGGTGCGGAATTTCCCGTTCAGGTTCTTACGGATCATAAAAATCTGATATATCTTGACGCTGCCAAGCGCCTGAATGCCCGTCAGGCTAGGTGGGCACTGTTTTTCTCGCGGTTTAATTTCTCCGTTACTTACATCCCTGGTACTAAGAATGTTAAGGCGGATGCCTTGTCTCGCAGTTTTTCTCCCATAGTCGGTGCTGAGAAAGAGGAAAACATTTTACAAGAAGGTGTTGTGATAGCTGCTTTAGACTCCGTTTTGGAAGATGAGATTCTTAAAGCTCAGGAGAATGCCCCATCTAACACTCCTCATGGGAGGTTGTTTGTGCCTGGGACCTTTAGGAGAGATTTGTTTGTTGAGTGTCACGAATCTCGGTTGGCAGGTCATCCCGGAATCTCTGAGACCAAGAGACTGGTGGGTCGCAGTTTTTGGTGGCCTGGATGGCAGAAGGAAGTCATTAAGTGGGTACGCCAATGTACTGTATGTGCTAGATCTAAGTCCTCACATACTCCTGCTGCGGGGTTGCTTTGTCCTTTGGAGGTCCCCAGTGCTCCTTGGACACATTTGGCTATGGACTTTATAACTGACCTTCCCCCCTCTGAGGGTTTTACTGTCATCTGGGTGGTCGTGGACCGTTTTAGTAAGATGTGTCACTTGGTTCCCTTCATCAAACTGCCCTGCGCTAAAACTCTCGCTAAGGCCTTTGTCAAGGAAATTGTCAGACTTCATGGCGTTCCTACTGACATTGTTTCTGATAGGGGTCCTCAGTTCGTGGCTCGTTTTTGGCGTGCCTTTTGTGACAGGTTGGGAATTCATTTGTCGTTTTCATCCGGATATCATCCTGAATCTAATGGCCAGACAGAAAGGAAAAACCAGGATGTTGAGTAGTTCTTGCGTTGTTTTGTGGCAGACAATCAAGAGGGGTAGTCTGAGTTTCTGCCACTTGCCGAATTTGCTCTGAACAATCATACATCTTCATCTGCTGGTTGTTCGCCTTTTTTTTGTTGTTCTGGGAGACATCCGTCGTTTGGGTCGTTCTCCAAGTTGGGATCTGCCGTGCCTGAGGAGGAGAATTTTTCCGGTGATTTGGAAAGAGTTTGGACGGATGTGCGTAGTAATCTTCAGGAGGCCAAGAAAAAATCTAAAGACTACTTTGATAGGAAACGACAGGAGGTTTTGTTCGCTGTTGGTGACATGGTTTGGTTGTCCTCTAGGAATCTGCGGTTGAGGATTCCTTCTAAGAAATTGGGTCCCAAGTTTGTAGGGCCCTTTAAGGTGCTTCAGGTTGTCAACCAATCTGCTGTTAGGTTGGAGGTTCCTACCTCCTGGAGAATTAATCCGGTCTTTCATGTCTCTCTGTTAAAAAAAAGCTGTTGTGTCGGATGGTGACGCCTCTGCCTCTGTTCCTCCGGTGGTGGAGGACGGGGAATATGAAATTTCTCGCATCCTTGACTCTAGACGGTATAGAGGTAGTTTGCAGTATCTTGTGGCCTGGAAAGGTTTCGGACCCGAGGATAACTCTTGGGTGAGGTCAGATGATGTTTCCGCGTCCAGACTTATCAGAGCGTTTCACAGGAGATTTCCTGATAAGCCTGGTCCTAGGGGATCCGGAGGATCCTCTTAGAAGGGGGGGTACTGTTAGAACCTTGCTGTTAGGTTTTTTTTCCTTTGCTGGTCACATGACCTTGTTGGCCTATTTAATCCTGCTCCGCCCTTCTGGCTTTGCTGGACTTCATTGTATATCTACTTTCTAGCTAGCCTGTGCTCTGTGTCTTGCTCTGTTAGTTTGCTTGGTTTACTGACCTCTATGTTCTTTATATTTTGTTTGTTCGTCTGTCTGCTACTATTTCTGTTAGGAGGTGTCCCATATTCCTCCCAGTCCTTAGTACTTGTAGGGATTCCTCCCCCACATCTATAGGTCTTCGTACAGACTAGCTTAGGACTTTAGCAGGTCTGATCGCAGGATCAGGTTCCCTGTTACATCGTAGGGATTCAGCTGAGTTCTATCGTAGGGACAGATCTCCTCTCTTTCCTTAGCTCTGGTAGCAGAACATAACACTGGGTTCCGTAGCTGTTCGGGACACTTCTTCAGGTGATCCCGGGATACAATGGCTGTGGTTTCCCCTCCGTCTTTGCTGATGGTACAAACCTTCGGGTTGTCGTGGCTTGAGGGCAGTACGGTGTACGGGTCCTTCTCCCACTGGTCGTCCAACTTGTGGAGCCGTCTCTTCCTCTTCAAGACCTGCTCTCCGGGTACCAGGGGAACAGCGGGAGCATACTGGTTGTAAGTTTTCTCTTGTCTTTCCCTAGCGAGACAGAGACTTCGCTCCACGCTCTCCTGTACTTTCCGGTACTGCTGCTGCCTCTCTGTGTCCCAGTCTGCTTCCGGTGAAGTGTCCTCGGGTGTCAGGACTCCCATCTCCAGGTCAACAGGTAGCTTACCAGGCCTTGCCCTCATTAGGTAAGCCGGGGTACAGTTGGTGGAACCTACAGGGATGTAGTTGTATAGGTCCACCAGGTCGGGCAGCTTCTCAGGCCACAGACTGCGTTCTTCCAGGGGCAACGTTTTCAGAAGATCCATTACCACCTGGTTCATTTTCTCACAAAGTCCATTAGTTTGCGGATGATAGGGTGTCGTCCTTATCTTCCGGCAGCCATACAGATTGCAGAATTCCTGGAAGACCTCCGCTTCAAAAGCAGGTCCCTGATCCGTCAGCACTTGGTCCGGGTACCCGTGTGGACGGCAGAAATGCTGCTGGAAGGCTCTAGCTGCCGTTTGAGCTGTTAAGTCCTTAACGGGGACGACAACCAAGAACCGGGAGTAATGATCCACAATGGTTAACGCGTAGACGTAGCCACTTCTGCTTGGGGTCAGTTTTACATGATCCAAGGCTACCAGTTCCAACGGCTGCTTGGTGACGATGGACTGAAGGGGGGTCTTCTGGCTGGCATGGTCCTTCCTTCTTAGGTTGCACGGGCCACAGTCTCTGCACCACCTCTCGATGGTTCCCCTCATGCCTACCCAGTGGAACCGCCCGCGCAGCAGGAACTCCAGCTTCTTCCATCCGAAGTGTCCAGCCCCGTCGTGGTATGCCTCCATCACCATGGCTGCGTCTCTTCGTGGCACCACTACTTGCCAGATTAGTTCATGCGTCCGGGAGTTAACCATTCTGCGGCACAACTTCCCCTTGTAAAGGAATAGTCGACTCTTCTCAGCCCACAGTTGTTTGGCTTCCTCCGGAGCGTCTGGGTCAAGGCGAGCCTCTGGCCGAGTCAGCATCTCCTTCACCAGTCGGACGGCAGGGTCACTGTCTTGCGTTTCCTCCCAGTTGTAGTGAGGCAAGGGGTTAAACGTAGCGGCTTGCTTACTCCTTACCCGATGGGAATACTGGATAGTCCCATGACGGTGGAACGCGGGGAGTTTGACTTCTTCCAGTCCCTCTGGATCTTCTCCTACGTCCGGTAGGTTTGGCATCCTGGACAGGGCGTCCGCGTTGGTATTGGAGCGTCCTGCCCGGTATTTGATTGTGAACTCGTAGTTGGACAGACGGGCCATCCATCTCTGCTCTAGGGCACCGAGTCTTGCCGTGTCCAGGTGTGTCAACGGGTTGTTATCCGTGTACACGGTGAACCGGGAAGAAGCGAGGTAGTGCTTAAAGCGTTCGGCGACTGCCCACACCACTGCCAGGAACTCTAGCTTAAATGAGCTGTAATTCTCAGGGTTTCTTTCGGTGGGTCGCAGTTTTCGACTGGCGTAAGCGATTACTCGTTCTTTCCCCTGCTGGATCTGGGACAGTACGGCTCCTAGCCCGATGTTACTTGCGTCGGTGTAGAGGATAAAGGGCTGGCTGTAATCAGGGTACGCCAGGATTTCATCCCCCGTGAGGGCCATCTTCAGCTGGCGGAAGGACTCTTCTTCTAACTTCTCCCATTTGAAGGGCGGCTTCTGGTTCTTGGCCTTCCGGGACTGGCCTATCAGGAGGTCCTGCATAGGAGCTGCCTTTTTGGTGAAACCGGGGATGAATCTGCGGTAATAGCCTACCAACCCGAGGAACTGCCGCACTTCCTTTACACTGGAGGGACTTGGCCATTCCTTAATTGCGGTGATCTTATCAGGGTCGGGAGCCACTCCGTCAGCGCTCACCACGTGTCCCAGGTACTGCACCTTTGGTTTTAGGAGGTGACACTTGGAGGGTTTTACCTTTAGGCCGTAGTTTGCCAGAGCTTCGAACACTTCCGCCAGGTGTTTCAGGTGGTCCTCATAAGTCTTGGAATATACGATGACATCGTCCAGGTACAACAGGACCGTCTCGAAGTTTCTGTGGCCCAGACAGCACTCCATTAATCGTTGAAAGGTTCCTGGTGCGTTACAGAGTCCGAACGGCATGCAGGTAAACTCGCTAAGTCCCATCGGGGTGGTAAATGCGGTCTTCTCCCGGTCCGCCTCTGCTACAGGAACCTGCCAGTACCCGCTAGTGAGATCCAAGGTAGAGAAGAAGTTAGCAGATCTTAAAGCAGCCAAAGACTCCTCTATCCTTGGTAAGGGGTACGCATCCTTGTGTGTGATACGGTTGATTTTCCGGTAATCTACACACATCCTCATGGTGTTGTCTTTCTTTTTGACTAAGACTAGTGGAGCTGCCCAGGGGCTACAGCTATCCCTGATCACCCCAGCCTCCTTCATGTCCCTAAGCATCCCCTTGGCGTGTTGGTAGTGTGCAGGGGGTACGGGTCGATACCTCTCTTTTATGGGAAGATGGTCTCCCGTGGGGATGTGGTGTTCTACCCCCTTGACTCGCCCGAAGTCTAACGGGTGTTTACTAAACACTCTCTCGTACTCTTGAACCACCCGATAGACTCCCTGTCTCTGGTGTGAGGGAGTGGAGTCAGTACCCAAATGTAGTTGCTGACACCAGTCCTCCATTGTTTCCTTAGAGCCATTACTTTCCTCCGGAGAAGATGGAGGCAAGGGTTCTACGGACTGTATGGAATTTTGATTGATGGTATACAATTTGGCTAGCGTGGCATACCGGGGCAGGTACACTTCCCTCTTCCCGATATTTATTATGCGAACGGGCACCCTCCCATGGCGTACATTGACCACCCCCCGTGCTGTCAAAATGGTGGGCCTACTGTCTGAGTAAACTGGTTCTACCATTGCCTGGTAATCTCTACCTCTCAGACCAATAGCTGCCCGGCACCAAATCATCATTTCACTTTTTGGGGGCATGGCAATAGGGAAAGGGTCACACATTCTTACGCTACCAATCTCACCACCGGAGAGTTCTATCTGTTGCCGTCGCATCAGTGCCCGGATCTCTTTCTGGAGCACTCGCTGCTGGCCGGAGCTGGCGTTCTTGGCAACCTGCTGTAAAAGGAAAATCACCTCTGCAAGACAATTGTCAATTACATTAGTTCCTAGAGTTATCTTTGGGTGACTCTCGTGCTTGTCAATGTCTACAATGATCAGTCCCTGTGCCGCCAGTTCAACTCTACCGATTTTAATGGTCACCTCTTTAAATCCAATCTGTGGCACGGGCTGACCATTGCTGGCGATGATACTCAAATCGTCGTCAGGGTAGCGGGTGATATCCGAGTCATTCCAGTACTGCTTGAAGAGCACGTACGGGATAGTGGTAACCTGCGACCCGGTGTCCAGTAGGGCACTCATAGGGATGCCATCCAGTACCACAGGCAAGACTGGACGTCCTCCCACATATTTGTCGCGCCAGTTCGATGGGCCTGATGATCTTTTTCCTGGGGTTTGACCCTCTACCCCAGGTTGTGCCAGTTTAAAGGACAGTACCTTGCCATATGTCCGGGTTGATTGCAGCGGCGGCAGATGGGTTGTCCGTCCTCGTTGTATCGGTCGCTGGGTCTTCCTCTGGCCGGTGGGGTCCTCCTTGGTCGACGCCACGGGATGTCCTCCGGTCCGGATGCCAGCTGGATCTTCCCTGGAGTGGAAACCTGTAAAGACTGCACAGTTCGGGTTAGCGCGGCAACGCTTTTAGCTAGCTCTTGGACCTGATGGTGCAGGTCTGGAGCCGGGTCATTGTTCAAAGCCTGCGCATCAACTCCCACAGGCCCTGCCGACAAGGGCGCTGCCTCCTGGTGGTAAGTGGTAGTGGGGCGTCTGTGGGTCACAACGCCACCTGCTGCCGGTTCTCGGAGCACCCGGATGGCTCTGTCCTTGAACTGTGCAAATCCCAGATGAGGGTCCTGTAAGGCCATTGCCCGCAACTGGGTTCGGTGGGCATTGCAATATAAACCCTCTATAAATTGTTCAGTCAACAGCCTGTCCTCGTCTCCCACGCCGTCAGGGTCGGTCTGCTTAATGGCTCTCAGGGCCTCTTGTAGGTTCAGGGCATAGTCCCTTATACTCTCGTGTGCTCGCTGCTTGCACCCGTAGAATCTAAGCTTGATCTCGGCTGAGGTGCGGGTATCAAAGGTGTCCCTCAGCCGGGTTAGTATCCCTGCAACAGTCCTCCCCCCAGGTGGCCAGGACTTTACCTCCCTTTGGGCTGCCCCGGTTAATTGGGCCACCAGGATGCTCACTTTTTGCTCTTCTATGAGGGGATACACCTGGAAGAGGCTATCCAGCTTTTCTCTAAAGTCATGCAGGGTATGTGACTCCCCTGAGTACTGGGGTAGCCAGGCCGCTCCCGGGATATAGGGCATGGTGAAAGGCATGACTGCAGCAGCGGTGGCGCTGGCGGGGGTTGAGGCAGTGAAGCTCTCCTCCGTATCCGACATCTTCCTCCCCCCTAGTGGACCGTGGCCTACCTTGCGATGATCCTCTTCCGTAGGCCGCGGCTCCGCAGTGGATCGTCAGGGTTGAGGACCTTCCGTCGCGCTCCTGTGACGTCGGCGTCTGCTGGGCTCCTTCCAGGACCTTACGCAACGTCCGGACGTGAGGCGGGGCTTCAGTTCTCGCGCGCTTTCGGAGTCCACGCCCCTCTTCTTCCCGCGCGGCGTCTTCAAGATGGCGTCCAACGGCGGGAAAACTCCACGGATGGCGGGAAGAAGGCAGAAGATGGCGCCGGATGGCGGGAAAACTTCGCGGATGGCGGGAAGAAGGTAGAAGATGGCGCCGGATGGCGGGAAACCTCCACGGATGGCGGGAATCTTCACCACTGGTAAGTTTCAACAGTCTTTTTCAGGCACGCAGTACCCGGTGGTTGCGGGCACGAAATCCTGCCGACTACGCCAAAAGTTGACGCACCCCTGGGCCTGTGTCGCACAGCGTTGCGCATGCAGGAGCTTACCCGGAGCCGGATCTGTTGAGGGTTGTAGTCTCGTGGCGGTGACCCGGTCCGTGCCCAGGGAATCAGACTAAGTGGCGTTGTATTAGCGGTAGATGTTGGACGACTACGCCACCCGTTGAATGCAGCGAAGGAGCTGCCGCTGCAGGGCAGACCGCTGAGGCCGGTGGTAGGATTGTGCAGCGTGGTAGTATCACCCCCAACGGGAGGGGTATGGCCTCAGGGCAGCCCACGTGGATGATGGGGGTAGCAGGAATCACTCAGAGACGATGCGGTGTAGTTCAGGGTCTTTACTGGTGATAAAGATAGACCCTCCCGGAGTACTGGCTAGCGATCGGGGCCTGGTCAGTCCTTGAGCAGATGGGATCTCCCCTGGCCAGGCGGAGTTGTAGGCCTCCCAAACTGACTGTACTCTTCTGGCTACCTTGCTAGAGGCGGGTATAAGTAGCCCACGTCCCTGAGTGTACCGTGTGGTGCTCACCCGTATGGCCGGTGACTCGGGGCCTTCTAGTGGCGTCCGCTCCACGACGGCGGTGCTGGTCCCACGCGTGTGACCGTGCCTTCGGGTTTCTTGGCCAGAGGACCTGAAATCCCCTGCCGGGCGGTTTCTGCTGCTGGGTAAAGATTAGTCCCCACAGCCTCGGACTCCGGGTCCGGTGATAGCTTCTCAGTCAGGGCGAGCTCTGCAGCTGCCAGCCCCTGACTCTTTATAGCACTGCTCCCACAGAGCTCCTGATGTTCTTCTCCTATATCTGCTGCTCTTCTCTGTCTCTACTTCTTCTCTACTCACTAACCCTGCCTCAGCCCTAGGTTTATATAGGGGAAGTTCTTCCCCTCCCAGGACTGGGCAGGAGGTGTGGCATGCATAGGATCCCTGACCAAGAGACCTCCCACCTGCTCTCAGACGTAACATAGCTGTTACTGTGGAAACCAGACCCCTGGGGTGCCACACATGCACAAGAGACAATAAAAACACAGTAAAAAATGCAGCAAAAACACAGCAAATACGCAGCAAAAAATGCAGCAAAAACTCAGCAAAACCTGCTTTTTTGAAGCTGCCAAGAGAGCAGATTTTGCCTAGTGTCCCCTCCTAGAGGTCTCCATCCTAAAAGTCAATGTCCAGCCCTTTAATGAGTCATTAACTCATAACTTAGGATATTTAACCAGACCAGAATTTTCTACAAAAGGAAAAGACATCCATTTGAAGTCAGCTGCTATGGCGGTTGTAGCCCCTTGTTGGTAGCGGGCATATTACTGGTTATTTGGGTCTTTGGTGGAAGGTCTAAGGGGTACTAATTCTTCTTCTGTAGACCACCAGCTCGCTTAGGGAGAATAATCGGCCAGGCAATGGTTCCTGGGGAAAAGGTGTGCAAATAAACTTACATCCAAGAAGCAGAAAGCTCGCTCTAGTGCCACTCATTGTAGATGGTCAGTGTCCGACCCATTAATAAGCCTCGCGACATGACCTTGGATATTCAGCTAAAACGGAGAAGCAAAGCAAATCTTCAGGCTCCCATACACATTAGAGACAAGTAATCCAAATCTGCTGGTTTTCGCAAGACTAGTTGACCATCTGACATGTATGCCAACATCTTCTGTTGTGGGAGAGGAGAACTGAACCATTTTCAGAGAAGAAGCTTTCGCCTCTCTCCCAGTTGAAAAGCCATTCCATGCCGGGTATATGGGGCGAGTTGGGGGAAATGGCCACCTGCCGAATGACCGTTTGGTCGACAGCTATCTTAGCGGCTTTAAAGTCATCTAAGCAGAAAAGTCAAGTCAAGTGGAGAAACAAAAGGAAAGCAGCAAGAGGGGAACAAACTAATAAAGTCAAACTATCCAAGGTCAAGAAAGTTGGATCATTCAACAGCTGCAGGCTTATATGTAAGCAATTTAGACTGTACCATATGACCTCTCAGAGGTTTGTTTGGTGTCAATTCTTTTCTCCTTATGTTCCATGTTGATGATACTGCATGTCCCCAAGTAAAAAAAAAAAGTTTTTTTCCCCCGTTTTGTCTGAGTGATGAATGGTTCTGCTGAAAGCTGAAATCTGCAACAAGGAAATGGATAAGATTTAGGAGCATTATAAAGTATTAACTCAAGAACAAAATTAACAATAATGGAGCGGAAAGAAAGGTGAACCAAGCCAAAGGCGCTTCCACTTGATGGAAATGAGGATCCAGTGGTGTAAAACTCCCTTTTATTGTAAAAAAAAAAAAAACTCCCTCTGACATAGAGTTTATCACATGAACACATTAAAAACGTAAAGATTTTTTTAAAAACAATAAACACAATGTGTTTCGGCTATGCAGCCTTCCTAGCCTTTCCCCCATATTGTCTGAGTGATGAATGGTTCTGCTGAAAGCTGAAATCTGCAACAAGGAAATGGATAAGATTTAGGAGGACTATAAAATGGTAACTCAAGATATATCAGATATAAAGCCAGCAAACAAAATGACTCCCTTTGGCTTCAAGAGTGGTAGCATAATTTGCCACCTCTCTGCCCCACAGCCCTTTATGGCACAGAGTATCAAGTTTTTTTTTTTTTTCAAGTATTTCTTTAATTAATTATCTTTCCTTGTCTTCTTTTTTTTTTTTTTTTTCAAAATTCCACATTACACAGCCTTTCAAATCTGGAAAAAGATATAAAGTTCCAGACTATCGGACTTTCCGGATGATCGGTTATTGGAATTTCACTGTATATAAATTTATCAGGAAAAAGAAATGCAAATAAAAAGACTTTTTTTTTTTATGATTGGTAACATTTTATATTCACGCTTTATCTGTTTTTATTCTGTGATAAATGACTTAATAAAAGATGCCATGAAGTAGCGGCGAGATTACATGGAGCGAATGTGTCCAATGCGTGCTAAATACTATAGATTCCCTGACGCCGTGCACATAGATTATTATGCTCTTCATACATCATGCATACAATCCGGTGACAGAATAAATAACTAACCCTAAATTTTAAAGATAAAAATGCACAAGTCATTAATAATACCGCTGCCACCATATATCACCATGAAAAGCAGCCATTATCCCATATACTGGACAACACAGATGTGCAAACTGTGCATAATGCAAAACCGCGCTGGGTCCGGCTAATTGACTGCCCCTATAACAAGATATTTATACGCTGCCGAATGCATCAATAACACAGCAGCTGAATATGATAACCCTGGGAGGGGAGGGACCTTTTACAATTAGGTCACTGGATAACACTAACTAATACGAGGGTCACTCACAGATTTTTTTTGGCCCCCTGACAAGATGACATTTAGAGCCTTGGTCACAATAAATTTGACTTGTGGTAGCCTTGCAGGTGAAAGAAAATGTGCAAATTCTTAACAATGACTTACTCTAATCTGGAGGTCAGCCAAAATATTCCTGGTGGTAAAGAGGTTACTACATTTTATTGCTGGTGGTATCGGTTGGCAAACGAGTTCTTAGAAATATGTCAGGAGGACTAGGGCACTGAAAGTTTCATGGTCACATCCCTGGTAGTTTAGGGTGCTGAAATAGTTCATGGTAATATCGTCAATGGTCTAGGGTGCTGAAAAGCTTCATGGTAAAATCCCTGATGGTCTAAGGTGTTGAAATAATTCACAATGACATCTCTGGTGGTCTAGGGTCCTGAAATGGTTCATGATAACATCCCTGGTGGTCTAGGGTGATAAAATGGTTCATGTTAACATCCCTGATGGTCTAGGGTGCTGAAATGGTTCATGTTAACATCTCTGGTGGTCTAGGGGTACTAAAACGGTTTATAGTAACACCCATAATTGTCTTGGGTGCTAAACTGATTCATGCTAACATCCCTGGTGGTCTAGGGTGCTGAAATGGTTCATGATAATATCCCTGATGGTCTAGGGTGCTAAAATGGTTCATGATAATATCCCTGGTTACCTAGGGTAGTTATCAGGGATGTTGACATGAATCATTTCAGTACCATAATACACCTGGCATGCTACCCTGTACAATTACCATACTGTATATCACCAGGGATGCTCCTGTGAACCAATTCACTACTCTAAACCACCAGGCATGTTATTATGAACCATTTTAGTACCCTAGACCAATGTTACTAATAACCACTTCAATACCCCAGATCATCAGGGATGTTACCATGAACCATTTTATTACTGTAGATTCTTGAGTCTAGAAAATGGAGAGATTTAAAGAGGTTGTCCACTACTATCTAAAATGCCCCCAATGTATTTTAACTGTGGAGAGATGTAGTTTTGTAATTACCTTGCTTGTTCTTTATTGCCTGTGAGCGGCGCTATTGCTCACAGGCATCATGTAATAAGAAAGGTAATAACAAAAAGAGATCTCTCCACAGTTTAAATACATTGGTGGCATTTTAGATAGTTGTGGACAACCTCTTTAACTCTGATGGTGGTATAGGGTACATAAATATACTCCTGTGAAAAATCAAAGCATCAATATTTCCAAATTCATTTTGAAATGGAAACAATGGTCGGATTGAAATGAAATTTTGCATGGCTGTAGGCCAGACCCTGACTTTCATGATACGGAAATTGTTTTGCGGTTTTCCAAATCAATTCTAGGGGGCTGCAACCCTCTAAACACCCCAAATTGGAAAGAGGCTAGAACAATTCAAAAGAAGTCGACTTTTCTCTGAAACTGTCAAATGGATTGGTTTGAAAATCTTGTCAGTGATGGTCAATTGCTGATCAATTGTGATCCTGTCAATTTCAACCGCCTACGATAAAAACTACCCCTCCGGTGCACGCCTAAACGCAAACCCTCCCCAAAGGGTTGAAAACGGGGAGATAATGATAACCTTGGTTGAATCAGCATGCTTTCTAAGCCGCCCAAAATGTCTTGAAGCTTGTCAAGAAATCAGAATGTTTATCCCCATTTTCAGGGGTTTTGCTTGTGTACCTCTTAGAATTTATCCCATAAAACGTCATGTAATGCAAAGAGGCAAAGATTATGCTCATCTCCTCACATCTACTGATCATTATAACCAATCTGCATTATGAGATTACCTGTCAAAAGCCCCCAATGTCATGGGTGTGTCAGATGTGACAGACAGTCGCCCTGCAGAGGGTTTCAGAAGATCTCTTCATTTGGCATTACAGACACCTTCTTAGCTGTTTCACTCTAGGACCCTGCGGCTACCTCCCTCCTGCTCTAATTGACACCCTGGTCTGGACGTTTAAATAGTTTCACTTTGCAGCAGGAAGGTGCCGGTGATATTCACATGTTTCCTTGTAAACGCTAGGAACTATTTCAGACTGCTTTCTACTTCTCTGGTGCTAGGGGGACATTTGAAGTTATCTCTCTGAAGCTGGCTCAAGCTAAGCTACTTTTCCCTGTGTTTGTCTCCTTTGTGGTCTTTAGTTGTTAGTGGGGATCGACTAGTGCTCACCCCCCCCTTCCCCATCCAGGGCCAAGCGCTAGGGAAATACAGGGGTAGGTTCCTGTGCGGCGATTGGTGAAGAACCAATATAGAGATGGTAGGGTAGACTAGTGTACTGAAATGGTTTATATTAACATCCCTGCTGAAAAGGCTCAGGGTAATATTCCTGTAGGTCTAAGGTACTAACATGTTTAATTGAAGCATCACAAGTTGTCAAGGGCACAATAACTGTTTCTGTTAACATTCCACGTGGACTTGAGTACTGAAATGGCTCATTGTAAAATCCCTGGTGGTCTAGGGTAGTGAATTGGTTAATGGTAACATCCCAGGGGGTCTAAGGTGGAATGTTCCCTAGTATTCTAGAGAAGTGGTAACATTTCTAGTGGTTGAATGTAATCAACAAGTTAATAGAAATATTACTGATAGTTTAGAATAGTAAAAAGTTTCATTGTTATATTCCGGGAGTCGTGTGGGTTACCACATCCTCCGACCACTGTCCACTTACTAAAACGTTTTGTGTGCAGCTTTCATGTCCGATCTTGCTTCAAGAAAAGAGGTCATGGAGGTAAAGCGGGCTGTTGTACCACAAGTACAGAAGTAGAAGTAGAAGTAACCGCAGCAACTCAGCCATTAAGTGGAGACCCCGTAACGTTACAGAGCTGGGGGCTGAGTACAGAAAAGTCACCACCCTTTGCTGACCCCATAACTGCAGAGTCCAGACCTCCTCTGGTATAACATCAGCACAAACACTGCGCCCCCGCTGAGAGCTTCATGGCCAAGCAGCTGCATGCAGTCTTACATCACCAAGCACAATGCCGAGCGTCGGATGGAGTGGTGTAAAGCCACCACCACTGTACTCTGGAGGAGACTGGAGGTGCTCTTCTGTGTAGTGATGGATCACATTTCTCTATCTGCGTCTGATGGAGGAGTCTGGGTTTAGTAATTCCAGGAGGACGTTACTCCCTGACTGCATTGTGCCCGCTGTACAGATGGTAGAGGAGGATAATGCTATGGGATTGTTATCAGGGGTCGGCATTGGGCCCTTAGTTCTAGTGAATGGAAATCTTAATCTTTGGCACAAGACATTGTGGACAATTGTAGCTTCAGTTTTGTGGGAACAGTTTGGAGAAGACCCTTTTCTGTTCCCCATGACTGTTCCCAGGTCCATACAGACATGAAGAGGGAGATTTAGACGCTGGACCCAGTCAGGTGACTTCCAGGAAGGAGTTCCTGGGTATAGGAGGCCAGCGCGCCAAGCCTGAGGTGGTTTTGGCACCAAGCAGCAGAGAGGAGCAGATGTGCTCCCTACGTGCTGAGAAGCCCTGCTTGGTAGGCCTAAGCCAGAGGCCTGCGAGGTGCCACACCTGTGAAGTGAAAACCATTTCCGGTGACTACCTCTTGAAGCTCATCAAGAGAATGCCAAGAGTGTGCAAAGCAGTCATCAAAGCAAAAGGTGGCTACTTTGAAGAACCTAGAATATAAGAGATATTTTCAGTTGTTTCACACTTTTTTGTTAAGTATATAATTCCACATGTGTTAATTCATAGTTTTGATGCCTTCAGTGTGAATGTACAATTTTCATAGTCATGAAAATACAGAAAAATCTTTAAATGAGAAGGTGTGTCCAAACTTTTGGTCTGTACTGTACCCCTGGGGGCTATGCTCAGCCATCTTCCCAAGTTCACGGGGGACGGAATGTCACTGTGGGACTGGGTAGAAAGACTGAGAAGTATGCTACGTATGTATCCCCTCGATCCCCTAGTCCACGCGGAACTGGCCCTCCTAACCCTTGATGGAGAGGCCTGGCAAACTGTGATGTACCGCCCACCAGGGGACCGCGACACTGTGGACAAAGTGATAAAAATTCTAGAGGACATGCACGGTGACACCACGGATCTGAGACACTTGCGCCTACTGTTATTTCAGCAGGTCCAAGGGGAAAATGAGACCATAAATCAGTATGTTAATTCATTACAGGAAGTGATGGCCCATATCGTTAAGAAGGCTCGAGGTGAGAACCGAGGACTGGGACCATTGGATGAAGTGTTCCGTGACCAACTGTTTGCTGGCTTCAAAGACCCTTCCCTGAGGCAGATCTTGAAGGAGCGGCTGCGTTTGAGCCCTGATCTGGGCTTCCTGGAGGTTGGGGCTGAAGCTAGAGTCCTGGAGAAAGAACTTCCTGTTCTCAAGGCCACAGTTAGAAGTCATGAGGCAATTTCCCCTGGATTCATCCACAAAGAGCCTGATTGGGTACAGGAGATACGTCAGGAAATTCGAGATATTCGGGGTGAGCTGAACACTATTAGAAAGACCCCTGCTGCCCCCTTGCCGATGGACTGTACTGCCCCACGTGGACGGAGACCAGAGCGAGAAAGACATTCCTACCAGGCCCCAGCACGTCATGTACCCAACCTATCGGTAGAACGAGGACCAGAGTGTTGGACCTGCGGCGGTAGGGGGCATATCTCCAAAGACTGTCCAAACCGAGAGAAGAAGAGGCAGGGGCAGTTGTGGAGCATACCGTGGGGTCTCGAGCTTCAGAGAGTGGAAGAGGGAGCTCTGAAGACATTGTCTCCGAGAGGCCCATCACCTGGGCTGAATTTAATGGGCAGCGGATCCGCTGTCTAATGGACACTGGGTCTCTGGTGACCACTATGCCTGAGACATATTTCCAAAGTCACTTTCCTGAAATTGCTCGCTTCTAGCGGGAACCCACTGTCAAACTGGTGCAGCTAATCAACTACCTATCCCAGTAGCGGGAGTAGCATGGATGTCTGTCTGGGCATACGGAAAGGACCTCGGTCGGAAAGGGATAGTACTGACCACAGGGCCCGGAGGCGATGGGCCCATTGTAACCCTGGGCATGAATGTGCTGAAGGAGGTCGGACAGTTCCTGGCTGAGGGCTCTAACAAAAACAACTGGACCCGCGCCACTCGTGACCCAGCTAACAAGAGGATATTCCAGCATCTCGTGGGAGTCAGTCAAATGCAAAAATTGCCCGCTACCTCTCAGTACCTTGGTAAGGTATTGATACCGCCTGTAGCGCCGGCGTCCCTGCCCTCTGCTAGGCAGGGACGCTGTTCCCCTCACCTCTCTGCTCCGTGCCCGGCGTCCTCCTCCCGCTCTGCTGGCAGCGCGCGCTCCTTCCCTGCCACTGTGCTTAGGGCGCGCGCGCGCGCTCTCCCTCCCTCTTAAAGGGGCCGCGCGCGCCGTCCTAAGGAGTCCCCGGCCAATGGCCGGAGGACTTCACCATATATAAGGCACCTCCTCCAAAATGGAGGTGCCCGAGCAATGTTGTTGCACTGTTCTACTCTGCTTCAGCCCTCAGGTCCCGTTGCCAGTTACCTGCCAGATACCTGCCAGATTCCTGCCTGATTATCTGCTACCTGCCTGCTAGTCTGAGGTCCGACGGTCTGCCTTACTACTCCTGTCAGTCTGTCTAAGGACAAGCCTGTCCGCTCACCTGGGAGCGCACTTCAGCCACCTGCCTGCTTGCCTGAGGTCCGACGGTCTGCCTTCCAACTCCTGTCAGTCTGTCTATGGACCAGCTTGCCTGCTCACCTGGGAGCACACATCTGCTACCTGCCTGCTAGCCTACCTGGAGGCTCCGCCGTCACGTGCTGTGACCACCTGCCTGTCCAGTGACTCCTGCCCGCTCACCTGGGAGCGCTCATCTGCTGCCTGTCTGCTAGCCTACCTGGAGGCTCTGCCGTCACGTGCTGTGACCACCCGCCTGTCCAGAGACTTCTGCCCGCTCACCTAGGAGCGCTCATCTGCCGCCTGTCTGTTGGTCTTCCTGGAGGCTCCGCCGTCACATGCTGTGACCACCCGTTCATCCAGAGACTCTCGCCTGCTCACCTGGGAGCTCACGTCTATCATCAGCCGCCACAGGTCGTACCAACCCTTTACCCAGAGACTGCCCCGGTCACTTGCCGTGACCATCTGCCCGTTTATCCAGAGACTGCCCCGGTCACTTGCCGTGACCATCTGCCCGTTCATTCAGAGACTGCCCCGGTCACTTGCCGTGACCATCTGCCCGTTCATCCAGAGACTGCCCCGGTCACTTGCCGTGACCTCCAGCCCGTTAACTCAGAGACTGTCCCGGTCACCTGCTGTGACTTCCTGCCCGTCTTCCCTGGTCGCCACCCGCTCCCTTACAAGGACCGCCCCCTTGTATAGTAGCTCAGAGGTTCCGCCTCCCAGACCCGTTACAGTTTGCTCGGGCCATGGAACCCGGTGGCACCCAAGCTCCCTCGCTCTCGGACCTGTGTCATGAACTGTCCCGTCAAAGGTCCCAACAGGAGTCCATCCTGGGTCACCTGCGGAATGTCAATACTCGCCTGGACACTCTGACTGCTCCACCAGCAACCTCCGCCAGTGCCATGTCTCGCAATCCGGCAGCTCCGCTGCCCACTAATACCATGGTATCCTACCCCGGACCCCGGCTTTCTGCACCTCCTCGCTTCGGAGGCGACTCCGCCCAGGCTCGGGGCTTCATAAATCAGTGCACCCTGCACTTTGAACTATTGTCCCACCAGTTTAACTCCGACCGAGCCAAAATTGCATTCATCATGTCCCATCTCACCGGGGAGGTCCTGGCCTGGCTAAATCCTCTATGGGAGAGAGGAGACCCCCTGGTGTCCAACTTGCCTGCTTTTCTCACGGCCTTCCGGAAAGTCTTCGACGAACCCGGACGGAAGACCTCATCCGCATCATCACTGCTACGCCTCCGTCAGGGAAGTCTCACCGTGGGCCAATATGCCATACGGTTCCGTACCCTTGCCTCGGAGCTGGCCTGGGATAACGACGCTCTGGTATCCGTCTTCTGGGAGGGTCTGTCCGGCCGTATTAAAGATGAACTTGCCGGTCGGGACATCCCTACCACTCTCGATGACCTAATAACTCTTGCCACCCGGATTGACCTACGGTTCCAGGAGCGTGCCAAAGAGGTCACCCGTGAGAGGAGGTTACCACGTCTAGCTCCTACTTTTCAGAAACTCGTCACTCCCTCCGTCTCTACCCAGGTACACTCTCCTGAGCCTATGCAGGTCGACCAGACCAAGATGGTCAAAACCCGTCAGGACTTACGCCGTGCCGAGGGGAGCTGCTTCTACTGTGGCAGTAAGGAGCACCGGATCCGTACCTGCCCGGAGAGGTCGGGAAACGCCTGTGTCTAGGTTCGCTCAGAGAGGTCGACCTAGACAAGAATAAATCCTCTCCATCTCTGCTGTTGTCAGTCTCAATCGTCTGCGGGGAGAACCGTTATTTCGAACTAGCCCAACTTGACTCTGGAGCAGCCGGGAATCTTATTTCACAGTCCCTGGTAGAGAAATACCGCATCCCCACCAAACCTCTGGCTGTACCCTTGTCTGTTGCTGCCGTGGATGGGGGTCTCTTATCACGCCCCATCCAACTCATCACCGAATCCATTACTCTGCAGGTGGGAATGCTGCATTCTGAGAGTATCTCCTTTCATGTTCTGCCTGGACTCTCCCACGCCCTCTTGCTAGGCCTACCTTGGCTCCAGAGACATGCACCCGTACTTGACTGGCAGACCGGAGAAGTCCTTCGCTGGGGACAGGACTGCCATAAGACCTGTCTGGTTCCCGTCCATCCCGTCCGTCCTTCTCCTACCCCAGCTAATCTACCTGGACTTCCGATTCCTTATTGGTCTTATGCTGATGTCTTTAATAAAAAGGAAGCAGAGACACTACCCCCTCATAGACCATACGACTGCCCTATCGACCTGTTACCTGGTGCTACTCCTCCCCGTGGGCGTATTTATCCATTATCCGCTGCTGAGACCCGGTCGATGTCCGAATATATTGAGGAGAATCTGGCCAGGGGATTCATCCGGAAGTCTACCTCCCCGGCGGGAGCAGGCTTCTTTTTCGTCAAAAAGAAGGACGGCTCTCTCCGTCCCTGTATAGACTATAGAGGCCTTAACCAGATCACGGTGAAGAATAAGTACCCCCTTCCGCTCATTCCGGAGTTATTTGATCGTCTGAGGGGGGCTAGAATCTTCACCAAACTGGACCTCCGTGGGGCGTACAACCTGGTTCGTATCCGTCAGGGGGATGAATGGAAGACGGCATTCAACACCCGGGACGGCCACTATGAATATCTGGTAATGCCCTTTGGTCTCTGTAACGCTCCTGCCGTCTTTCAAGAGTTGGTCAATGACATCTTCCGGGACCTTCTCTACTCCTGCGTGGTGGTGTACCTGGACGACATCTTGGTCTTCTCTCCGGATCTCCAGACTCACCGGAGGGACGTTCGTCAGGTCCTGCTCAGGCTCAGGCAGAATCACCTCTTCGCTAAATACGAGAAGTGCCTCTTTGAGCAGACCTCGCTTCCGTTTTTGGGCTACATTATTTCTCAGACCGGCCTACGAATGGATCCAGAGAAACTGTCTGCCATCGAGAAATGGCCTCGACCGGAGGGGTTGAAGGCCATTCAGCGATTCCTGGGCTTCGCTAACTACTACCGCCTCTTCATACCACACTTCTCTTCCCGGACTGCCCCAATTTCCGCGCTCACCCGTAAGGGTACTAATCCCAAAGAGTGGCCGCCCGAAGCAGAGGAGGCCTTTCTTTCCCTAAAACAGGCCTTCTCTTCCGCCCCGGTGCTGCATCGCCCGGACGGCAACAAGCAGTTCTTCCTGGAAGTTGACGCCTCCTCCTCTGGAGCCGGAGCGGTACTTACTCAAAAATCATCTTCCGGGAGAATGGTAACTTGTGGCTTCTTCTCCAAACTCTTCTCCTCTTCTGAGCGCAACTATTCCATAGGAGACCGAGAGTTATTGGCCATCAAGCTGGCGTTGGAGGAGTGGCGTTACCTACTCGAGGGGGCTCTTCACCCGGTAATAATTTACACTGACCACAAGAACTTGGCTTACCTCCAGCATGCCCAGAGTCTTAACCCGCGCCAAGCCCGGTGGTCCTTGTTTTTTGCTCGCTTTGATTTTGTTCTTCATTTTCGCCCGGCTGACAAAAACGTCAAAGCAGACGCCTTGTCTCGATCCTTTCTGGTGTCCGATCTCGAGGAAGAACCTAAACATATCATCGATCCTGCCAGAGTAATGCAGGTGGCTCCCGTGAGTCTAAATCGTCTCCCTCCCGGTAAGACGTTTGTTTCAGTACCTGATCGGAAGAAGATCCTACACTGGGGCCACTCGTCTAAACTAGCTGGCCACGCCGGTCAGAAAAAGACCCTCCAGCTTATTGCCCGGCACTACTGGTGGCCTACCCTGCACAAGGACGTAATAGACTTTGTTTCTGCCTGTGTGTCCTGCGCCCACAACAAAGTCCCGAGACACCTGCCAGCCGGTCGCCTCCTTCCGCTTCCTGTGCCTGCTGCCCCCTGGCAGCATATTGCTATGGACTTCATAACTGATCTCCCCGTCTCCGCCGGTTGTACGGTCATTTGGGTGGTCGCTGATCGCTTTTCCAAGATGGCTCACTTTATTCCCCTGCCAGCCCTCCCGTCTGCACCCGAGCTGGCTAAAGACTTTATCCGCCACATCTTCCGTCTTCATGGCCTGCCCCTCCACATCGTGTCGGATCGTGGGGTACAGTTCACCTCACGTTTCTGGAGAGCCACTTGTAAACTGCTAGACGTCACCCTGGACTTCTCTTCCGCTTACCACCCACAGTCCAATGGTCAAGTGGAGCGGATCAATCAGAACCTGACCAGTTACCTCCGGCACTTCGTTAATGCCCATCATTCAGACTGGGTGGATCTCCTACCATGGGCCGAGTTCTCTTATAACAATCACGAGAGCGAATCCTCCTCCAAATCCCCGTTTTTTGTAGTCTTCGGTCAGCATCCTCGGATTCCTTTTCCTGTCTCCACCTCTGTGGACAACCCGGCTGCGGAATCTCTCGTTAGCAAATTTTCCTCCATTTGGAGAGTACCCGATCCGCACTCCTTCAGTCGTCCGAACGGATGAAAAGACACGCTGACAAAAAACGCCTGGATCCTCCACAATTTCGTCCTGGAGATAAAGTCTGGCTCTCATCTAAATATGTCCGACTCAAGATACCTTCTTACAAGTTAGGGCCTCGGTTCATCGGTCCTCTGGAGGTCATCAGTCAGATCAACCCGGTGGCCTATAAATTGAAACTCCCGGCCAACTTACGGATCCCTAACTCCTTCCATGTATCTCTCCTCAAACCCGTGGTACTTAACTCTTTTTCCAAGTCTACAGGTACGCCTCCTGCTCCGGTTTCTGCTGAGGACGAGTTTGAGGTAGAGAACATTCTTGCCACCAAAAGGGTAAGAGGAAAGACCTTTTTTCTAGTAGATTGGAAGGGGTTTGGTCCTGAGGAGAGAACGTGGGAGCCCCGGGAGAACATCCATGCCCCTCTTATCCTAGCTAAATTTCTGTCTGGCCTAAAAAAGGGGGGGCCTAAAGGGGGGGGTACTGTAGCGCCGGCGTCCCTGCCCTCTGCTAGGCAGGGACGCTGTTCCCCTCACTTCTCTGCTCCGTGCCCGGCGTCCTCCTCCCGCTCTGCTGGCAGCGCGCGCTCCTTCCCGGCCACTGTGCTTAGGGCGCGCGCGCTCTCCCTCCCTCTTAAAGGGGCCGCGCGCGCCGTCCTAAGGAGTCCCCGGCCAATGGCCGGAGGACTTCACCATATATAAGGCACCTCCTCCAAAATGGAGGTGCCCGAGCAATGTTGTTGCACTGTTCTACTCTGCTTCAGCCCTCAGGTCCCGTTGCCAGTTACCTGCCAGATACCTGCCAGATTCCTGCCTGATTATCTGCTACCTGCCTGTTAGTCTGAGGTCCGACGGTCTGCCTTACTACTCCTGTCAGTCTGTCTAAGGACAAGCCTGTCCGCTCACCTGGGAGCGCACTTCAGCCACCTGCCTGCTTGCCTGAGGTCCGACGGTCTGCCTTCCAACTCCTGTCAGTCTGTCTATGGACCAGCTTGCCTGCTCACCTGGGAGCACACATCTGCTACCTGCCTGCTAGCCTACCTGGAGGCTCCGCCGTCACGTGCTGTGACCACCTGCCTGTCCAGTGACTCCTGCCCGCTCACCTGGGAGCGCTCATCTGCTGCCTGTCTGCTAGCCTACCTGAAGGCTCTGCCGTCACGTGCTGTGACCACCCGCCTGTCCAGAGACTTCTGCCCGCTCACCTGGGAGCGCTCATCTGCCGCCTGTCTGTTGGTCTTCCTGGAGGCTCCGCCGTCACATGCTGTGACCACCCGTTCATCCAGAGACTCTCGCCTGCTCACCTGGGAGCTCACGTCTATCATCAGCCGCCACAGGTCGTACCAACCCTTTACCCAGAGACTGCCCCGGTCACTTGCCGTGACCATCTGCCAGTTCATCCAGAGACTGCCCCGGTCACTTGACGTGACCATCTGCCCGTTCATTCAGAGACTGCCCCGGTCACTTGCCGTGACCATCTGCCCGTTCATCCAGAGACTGCCCCGGTCACTTGCCGTGACCTCCAGCCCGTTCACTCAGAGACTGTCCCGGTCACCTGCTGTGACTTCCTGCCCGTCTTCCCTGGTCGCCACCCGCTCCCTTACAAGGACCGCCCCCTTGTATAGTAGCTCAGAGGTTCCGCCTCCCAGACCCGTTACAGTTTGCTCGGGCCATGGAACCCGGTGGCACCCAAGCTCCCTCGCTCTCGGACCTGTGTCATGAACTGTCCCGTCAAAGGTCCCAACAGGAGTCCATCCTGGGTCACCTGCGGAATGTCAATACTCGCCTGGACACTCTGACTGCTCCACCAGCAACCTCCGCCAGTGCCATGTCTCGCAATCCGGCAGCTCCGCTGCCCACTAATACCATGGTATCCTACCCCGGACCCCGGCTTTCTGCACCTCCTCGCTTCGGAGGCGACTCCGCCCAGGCTCGGGGCTTCATAAATCAGTGCACCCTGCACTTTGAACTATTGTCCCACCAGTTTAACTCCGACCGAGCCAAAATTGCATTCATCATGTCCCATCTCACCGGGGAGGCCCTGGCCTGGCTAAATCCTCTATGGGAGAGAGGAGACCCCCTGGTGTCCAACTTGCCTGCTTTTCTCACGGCCTTCCGGAAAGTCTTCGACGAACCCGGACGGAAGACCTCATCCGCATCATCACTGCTACGCCTCCGTCAGGGAAGTCTCACCGTGGGCCAATATGCCATACGGTTCCGTACCCTTGCCTCGGAGCTGGCCTGGGATAACGACGCTCTGGTATCCGTCTTCTGGGAGGGTCTGTCCGGCCGTATTAAAGATGAACTTGCCGGTCGGGACATCCCTACCACTCTCGATGACCTAATAACTCTTGCCACCCGGATTGACCTACGGTTCCAGGAGCGTGCCAAAGAGGTCACCCGTGAGAGGAGGTTACCACGTCTAGCTCCTACTTTTCAGAAACCCGTCACTCCCTCCGTCTCTACCCAGGTACACTCTCCTGAGCCTATGCAGGTCGACCAGACCAAGATGGTCAAAACCCGTCAGGACTTACGCCGTGCCGAGGGGAGCTGCTTCTACTGTGGCAGTAAGGAGCACCGGATCCGTACCTGCCCGGAGAGGTCGGAAAACGCCTGTGTCTAGGTTCGCTCAGAGAGGTCGACCTAGACAAGAATAAATCCTCTCCATCTCTGCTGTTGTCAGTCTCAATCGTCTGCGGGGAGAACCGTTATTTCGAACTAGCCCAACTTGACTCTGGAGCAGCCGGGAATCTTATTTCACAGTCCCTGGTAGAGAAATACCGCATCCCCACCAAACCTCTGGCTGTACCCTTGTCTGTTGCTGCCGTGGATGGGGGTCTCTTATCACGCCCCATCCAACTCATCACCGAATCCATTACTCTGCAGGTGGGAATGCTGCATTCTGAGAGTATCTCCTTTCATGTTCTGCCTGGACTCTCCCACGCCCTCTTGCTAGGCCTACCTTGGCTCCAGAGAAATGCACCCGTGCTTGACTGGCAGACCGGAGAAGTCCTTCGCTGGGGACAGGACTGCCATAAGACCTGTCTGGTTCCCGTCCATCCCGTCCGTCCTTCTCCTACCCCAGCTAATCTACCTGGACTTCCGATTCCTTATTGGTCTTATGCTGATGTCTTTAATAAAAAGGAAGCAGAGACACTACCCCCTCATAGACCATACGACTGCCCTATCGACCTGTTACCTGGTACTACTCCTCCCCGTGGGCGTATTTATCCATTATCCGCTGCTGAGACCCGGTCGATGTCCGAATATATTGAGGAGAATCTGGCCAGGGGATTCATCCGGAAATCTACCTCCCCGGCGGGAGCAGGCTTCTTTTTCGTCAAAAAGAAGGACGGCTCTCTCCGTCCCTGTATAGACTATAGAGGCCTTAACCAGATCACGGTGAAGAATAAGTACCCCCTTCCGCTCATTCCGGAGTTATTTGATCGTCTGAGGGGGGCTAGAATCTTCACCAAGCTGGACCTCCGTGGGGTGTACAACCTGGTTCGTATCCGTCAGGGGGATGAATGGAAGACGGTATTCAACACCCGGGACGGCCACTATGAATATCTGGTAATGCCCTTTGGTCTCTGTAACGCTCCTGCCGTCTTTCAAGAGTTGGTCAATGACATCTTCCGGGACCTTCTCTACTCCTGCGTGGTGGTGTACCTGGACGACATCTTGGTCTTCTCTCCGGATCTCCAGACTCACCGGAGGGACGTTCGTCAGGTCCTGCTCAGGCTCAGGCAGAATCACCTCTTCGCTAAATACGAGAAGTGCCTCTTTGAGCAGACCTCGCTTCCGTTTTTGGGCTACATTATTTCTCAGACCGGCCTACGAATGGATCCAGAGAAACTGTCTGCCATCGAGAAATGGCCTCGACCGGAGGGGTTGAAGGCCATTCAGCGATTCCTGGGCTTCGCTAACTACTACCGCCTCTTCATACCACACTTCTCTTCCCGGACTGCCCCAATTTCCGCGCTCACCCGTAAGGGTACTAATCCCAAAGAGTGGCCGCCCGAAGCAGAGGAGGCCTTTCTTTCCCTAAAACAGGCCTTCTCTTCCGCCCCGGTGCTGCATCGCCCGGACAGCAACAAGCAGTTCTTCCTGGAAGTTGACGCCTCCTCCTCTGGAGCCGGAGCGGTACTTACTCAAAAATCATCTTCCGGGAGAATGGTAACTTGTGGCTTCTTCTCCAAACTCTTCTCCTCTTCTGAGCGCAACTATTCCATAGGAGACTGAGAGTTATTGGCCATCAAGCTGGCGTTGGAGGAGTGGCGTTACCTACTCGAGGGGGCTCTTCACCCGGTAATAATTTACACTGACCACAAGAACTTGGCTTACCTCCAGCATGCCCAGAGACTTAACCCGCGCCAAGCCCGGTGGTCCTTGTTTTTTGCTCGCTTTGATTTTGTTCTTCATTTTCGCCCGGCTGACAAAAACGTCAAAGCAGACGCCTTGTCTCGATCCTTTCTGGTGTCCGATCTCGAGGAAGAACCTAAACATATCATCGATCCCGCCAGAGTAATGCAGGTGGCTCCCGTGAGTCTAAATCGTCTCCCTCCCGGTAAGACGTTTATTTCAGTACCTGATCGGAAGAAGATCCTACACTGGGGCCACTCGTCTAAACTAGCTGGCCACGCCGGTCAGAAAAAGACCCTCCAGCTTATTGCCCGGCACTACTGGTGGCCTACCCTGCACAAGGACGTAATAGACTTTGTTTCTGCCTGTGTGTCCTGCGCCCGCAACAAAGTCCCGAGACACCTGCCAGCCGGTCGCCTCCTTCCGCTTCCTGTGCCTGCTGCCCCCTGGCAGCATATTGCTATGGACTTCATAACTGATCTCCCCGTCTCCGCCGGTTGTACGGTCATTTGGGTGGTCGCTGATCGCTTTTCCAAGATGGCTCACTTTATTCCCCTGCCAGCCCTCCCGTCTGCACCCGAGCTGGCTAAAGACTTTATCCGCCACATCTTCCGTCTTCATGGCCTGCCCCTCCACATCGTGTCGGATCGTGGGGTACAGTTCACCTCACGTTTCTGGAGAGCCACTTGTAAACTGCTAGACGTCACCCTGGACTTCTCTTCCGCTTACCACCCACAGTCCAATGGTCAAGTGGAGCGGATCAATCAGAACCTGACCAGTTACCTCCGGCACTTCGTTAATGCCCATCATTCAGACTGGGTGGATCTCCTACCATGGGCCGAGTTCTCTTATAACAATCACGAGAGCGAATCCTCCTCCAAATCCCCGTTTTTTGTAGTCTTCGGTCAGCATCCTCGGATTCCTTTTCCTGTCTCCACCTCTGTGGACAACCCGGCTGCGGAATCTCTCGTTAGCAAATTTTCCTCCATTTGGGAGAGTACCCGATCCGCACTCCTTCAGTCGTCCGAACGGATGAAAAGACACGCTGACAAAAAACGCCTGGATCCTCCACAGTTTCGTCCTGGAGATAAAGTCTGGCTCTCATCTAAATATGTCCGACTCAAGATACCTTCTTACAAGTTAGGGCCTCGGTTCATCGGTCCTCTGGAGGTCATCAGTCAGATCAACCCGGTGGCCTATAAATTGAAACTCCCGGCCAACTTACGGATCCCTAACTCCTTCCATGTATCTCTCCTCAAACCCGTGGTACTTAACTCTTTTTCCAAGTCTACAGGTACGCCTCCTGCTCCGGTTTCTGCTGAGGACGAGTTTGAGGTAGAGAACATTCTTGCCACCAAAAGGGTAAGAGGAAAGACCTTTTTTCTAGTAGATTGGAAGGGGTTTGGTCCTGAGGAGAGAACGTGGGAGCCCCGGGAGAACATCCATGCCCCTGTTATCCTAGCTAAATTTCTGTCTGGCCTAAAAAAGGGGGGGCCTAAAGGGGGGGGTGCTGTAGCGCCGGCGTCCCTGCCCTCTGCTAGGCAGGGACGCTGTTCCCCTCACCTCTCTGCTCCGTGCCCGGCGTCCTCCTCCCGCTCTGCTGGCAGCGCGCGCTCCTTCCCGGCCAGTGTGCTTAGGGCGCGCGCGCGCGCTCTCCCTCCCTCTTAAAGGGGCCGCGCGCGCCGTCCTAAGGAGTCCCCGGCCAATGGCCGGAGGACTTCACCATATATAAGGCACCTCCTCCAAAATGGAGGTGCCCGAGCAATGTTGTTGCACTGTTCTACTCTGCTTCAGCCCTCAGGTCCCGTTGCCAGTTACCTGCCAGATACCTGCCAGATTCCTGCCTGATTATCTGCTACCTGCCTGCTAGTCTGAGGTCCGACGGTCTGCCTTAATACTCCTGTCAGTCTGTCTAAGGACAAGCCTGTCCGCTCACCTGGGAGCGCACTTCAGCCACCTGCCTGCTTGCCTGAGGTCCGACGGTCTGCCTTCCAACTCCTGTCAGTCTGTCTATGGACCAGCTTGCCTGCTCACCTGGGAGCACACATCTGCTACCTGCCTGCTAGCCTACCTGGAGGCTCCGCCGTCACGTGCTGTGACCACCTGCCTGTCCAGTGACTCCTGCCCGCTCACCTGGGAGCGCTCATCTGCTGCCTGTCTGCTAGCCTACCTGGAGGCTCTGCCGTCACGTGCTGTGACCACCCGCCTGTCCAGAGACTTCTGCCCGCTCACCTGGGAGCGCTCATCTGCCGCCTGTCTGTTGGTCTTCCTGGAGGCTCCGCCGTCACATGCTGTGACCACCCGTTCATCCAGAGACTCTCGCCTGCTCACCTGGGAGCTCACGTCTATCATCAGCCGCCACAGGTCGTACCAACCCTTTACCCAGAGACTGCCCCGGTCACTTGCCGTGACCATCTGCCCGTTCATCCAGAGACTGCCCCGGTCACTTGCCGTGACCATCTGCCCGTTCATTCAGAGACTGCCCCGGTCACTTGCCGTGACCATCTGCCCGTTCATCCAGAGACTGCCCCGGTCACTTGCCGTGACCTCCAGCCCGTTCACTCAGAGACTGTCCCGGTCACCTGCTGTGACTTCCTGCCCGTCTTCCCTGGTCGCCACCCGCTCCCTTACAAGGACCGCCCCCTTGTATAGTAACTCAGAGGTTCCGCCTCCCAGACCCGTTACACCGCCCAAAGTCACAATGACACTGCTAGTGGGACAGACTGTACTCACTTTACCGGTACTGGCACATGTGTCCTTAGAGGGCGTGGACATTCAGATTGAACCAATGGAGGGAGAGGAAGCGCCTTCTGGACTCCTGGTTGCTCGGACCCCGGCCACCGTGCGGCAGGGCCGAGTGCCCGTGCGTTGCACCAATCTAAGTGGCACGAGTTTACAGTTGTTGCCCCGACAAGAGCTGGTGTGAGTTTGCATAATGCCAGAGGCCCTTACCAGAGCTGATGCTATAGGGCTGGCACCTGTGGAAGGAGAGCCATGGACCCTGGAGGTGTCCCTCAACAGCCAAGAGAATGGAAGAGAACCGTTGGCTGGTCGCCATCTCTTGGAGAAAATGGAAGCTAATCTTACGGAGTTTTCTGCTGGACAAGTCAGACAGATCAAACAACTTCTACAGGGGTATCAGGGTGTGTTTGCACAACATGAAGACGATTTCGGGTGCACTCGGGACATTCAGCATGAAATACCCACCGGAAATACTGCTCCCATTCGAGAGAGATATGGGCAGATCCCACCTCAAATATACCAGGAGGTGAAAGAACTGTTGGCCCCCATGTTGCGAAACGGCGTGATCCGCGAAAGACAGAGTCCTTGGGCGGCTCCTTATCTTGCTGGTCCGGAAGAAGGATGGTACCCTGAGATTTTGTGTAGACTATCAGAAGCTGAATACATGTATAGTGCGGGACTCCTATCCACTCCCCCCAATTGAAGAGTCTATATCTACGCTAGGAAGCGCCAAGTTCTTCTCTTCCCTCGACCTGGCCAGTGGCTATTGGCAGGTCCGAAGACAGCTTCTGTCCTCCCTATGGGCTTGTTTGAGTTCAATCGGATGCCGTTCGCACTAACAAATGCACCGGGGACCTTCCAAAGACTGATGGAGAGATGCTTGGGGGTCCTCAACTTTCAAGCCACTTTAATATGTCTGGACGATATAATTATCTATTCCGCTATGTTTGAAGATCATCTCTGCCGACTGGAACAAATGTTAGAATGGCTTCAGAGGCACGGCCTGAAAATTAAGCCTCGTAAGTGTCGTCTCTTCAAGCGAGAAATTGAATATCTGGGGCACACTGTGTCCAGTGCGGTAGTGCACACCACTGCGGAGAAAGTAGCTGCCGTGCAGAAGTGGCCCACACCCACCAATCTAAGAGAACTGAGGGCATTCCTGGGGTTGCTGGATACTACCGCATATTCATTAAAGACTTCGCTAAGATTGCAGTCCCTCTCAATGAATTGCTGAGAGGAACGGCTGGGGGAGCCAAGCGGCAGCCCATTCAGTGGGGCCCACGACAAGAAGAGGCATTCCGAGCATTGAAAATGGCAATAACGGATGCCCCAATTCTGGCCTACACTGACTTTTCGCAGCCTTTCGTGTTGAACACTGACGGAAGCTTGCATGGACTGGGAGCAGTGCTGGCTCAAGTGCAAGGAGGAAAAGAGCGGGTGATCGCGTATGCCAGCAGGTCGCTCCAAGGTACGGAGAAGATTCCGGACAACTACAGTTCGTTCAAGCTGGAGCTACTGGCACTGGTGTGGGCCATGACCGAGAAGTTTTCTGAGTACCTGTCGGGGTCAGAAGTGCAAGTGAGGACAGATAACAACACTTTGGCCCACTTGGAGAACGTGAAGCTGGGCGCGGTAGAGCAGCGGTGGGTCGCAAGGATGTCCAAATACCAGTATAAAATCGCCTATCGGTCCAAGGAAATGAACACTCATGCAGATGCCCTGTCCCGGGTCACTCAGACGTGGCCGAAGAGGGACAGAGATGAGGAGATCGAAGGCGACGAGATTCCGGATTTCAGCCAGTTCGCCGCTGCCGTGGTCGACGCCCAGGACACCAGAGAGGAGCCGAGGCCCACTCAAATTCTGGGCCGCTCAAGAGATGAGTGGATACATCTGCAACAATCCGACCCAGAGCTGGCAAAGCTGAGAGAATGGGATGCGCCGGGTCAAAGACCCGACCAGGTAGCCAGGGCCGCTTCACTTCCAACTACCCTACAAATCCTAGGCCAGTGGGAGAGGCTCTTCCTGAAGGATGGCTTGCTATACCGAAGAATCCAGCTACCTCGAGAGTTTGATGTTACCTGGCAAGTAGTAGTTCCAGAAGCGCTGGTAACGCAGCTAGCCCTGGAAGCTCATAGAAGAGGTGCTCACTTTGATGTGGAGAAGACCATTCGGTGGTTACAACAGCTGGTGTATTGGCCTCAACTGTGGCAAGAAGTCGAAGGGGTCTGCCGAACATGTCGCCAGTGTGAGTTGAATAATCCCCCGGAACAAGAGCTCCCATTCAGACCATCTGAACTTCTGCACCCTTGGAAGTCCTGATGATTGACTACCTGATGATCGGAACTTCAAACAATGGTTACGGACACTGTTTGGTAATGACTGATCACTTCACCAAGTTCGCAGTGGTGACACTACTGAGACCAGACAGCAGAAGCCGCTGCTAAGGCCATCTGTCAGGATTTCATCCAGATTTATGGGTGCCCGAAGCGAATACATTCTGACCAGGGGGTCTGCTTCCAAGGACGAGTGATGGATGAACTATACCGTCTATCTATCTATGGGATCGACCGATCCCGAACAACACCATACCACAGTCAAGGGAACGGCGCATACGAGCGCTTCAACCGAACCCTGTTGCAAATGTTGTGAACGATGGAAGCGGACAAAAAGATGAAGTGGTCCGAATTCGTGTCCGAGCTGCTGTGGGTGTATAATAATCGAGTTCATGAGACTACTGGCTACACCCCTTACATGTTGCTGTTTGGAAGGAGTGGGTGAGAAATTACTGAACTAGAGCTAGATTCAGAAGACTCCGACCCGGGCAGTAGCCCGAGTATCTGGATTCGAGAACACAAGCGCCGGCTTCATACAGTGAGAAGATTGGTTGCGCAGAAGTTTCAGGAAGTAGAGCATGCAGTTCGGCCCCCGACCACGGGTGGATCACTCCAGCCAGGAGACCGTGTGCTGGTAAGGGTCAAACGATTTGGGGGTAAACTGGACCATCATTGGGAGGCGATACCATATCGTGTGGTGAAGAAGATTTACCCAGACAACCCAGTCTACGAGGTTAGGCCCGAAGGGGATGACGCCGCGTCACCCAGGGTGTTGCACCGCAATATGCTGCGACCTTGCTCCTCTGAAGCAGAGGCCTGTAACGGAGTTGGGCCTTTAAACGAATTGGCTGAAGTGCCACATACAGGAACTTTGGGGGATGAAGAAGGATGGGCCACAATGCAGTTGGGCCCGTCAGAACCATCGATGCCAACCCCGAGTGGGATCCAGAATGAATCGGGAAGTAGCTTACAATCCCCAGTGGTTGATTCATCGGATAACCCGGAGTCACCTCCGCAGGAGGAGCCCCGCAGAACTGAGCGGGCTAATGCCGGAATTCCTCCTAACTGGTATGCTCAAGAAGAGTTTATCTGGTCTCAGATCCAGCAGGAAATGCAGGAGTGTGCCCAACTCCTGTCTGAGCTTGCACTGCCTGGAAAGAGACATCAATCCCGCAAGAAATCCACTTGCACGAGGACTGGCGAACAAAAAGGAGGGAGGAATGTAGTAGAGGCAAGAGAGCCTTTAAGAGAATTCTTACAGGATGCTTCAAAGATGGAGAGAGATTGCCATCTGCTGGTCAGGCACAGTCAAGCGGAACCAAGATGTGCGAGGGAAGTTGAAGGGGGAGCAGATTTAGACGCTGGACCCAGTCAGGTGACTTCCAGGAAGGAGTTTCTGGGTATAGGAGGCCAGCACGCCAAGCCTGAGGTGGTTTTGGCGCCAAGCAGCAGAGAGAAGCAGATGTGCTCCCCTACGTGCTGAGAAGTCCTGCGTGGCAGGCCTAAGCCAGAGGCCTGTGAGGTGCCACAGCCGGACACCGGTGGATGAGCTCCGTATCCCTCACAGATGTGCCCCGAGTGCTGTGCCTACTGAGGAGAGTCAGAACCTGCTTGCGGCGCTGAGTGAGTTTGCAGAACCCGACGTCGCCCTCCGCCAGACGAGGTCTGGACCCCCCTATCCACGGCTTGACAGACTGCCTCCAACGGCCAACAAGAGAGGAGTTGGGAGACGGCTGCGACAGAAAAGTCACGGCAGTGAAAGCAGAGAAGCTGCATACCTGAACAGGGCCGTCACTTCTACTGTTCACTCACGGTACCGGGGCCAGTTGGGTTTAGGTACTCAGGTTGGGAGGGGAACGGTTGGGGCGGAAGAAGCTAAACGTGATTCAATTGACTTTGTCTGGAAAAGACTTTCAGCCTAGCGGGAATAACCGGTGACCCCCGCTAGGGCCATATACAGAGTTAAAGAACTGACGTGGTGATTCCCATTATTGGGTGCACCACACTACCTTGAGAGACTTTGCATTTCATTAATACTTCAAATTACCATTCATTACCCCTGTTACCATTCCCTTGTTTAGAATACCTGATATATCTATATATAAACTGTTTATCTCTGACTGTCCTCGCCTTGTGTCTCTGTGTGTTCTGGCACCTGCATTACACATGAGTGGCCGCACAGAGCCTGGACCTCAGACCCAGGCAACATCTATAATGGAGATTGTGAGCCCGGCCTCCCCACAACATCAGGGTCTGACCCCACAAATGCTCTTCTAGGTGAAGGGGCAAAAATTCCCACAGACTCCTCCAGAATCTTGTAGAGCGGGACCGTTATATCTGCAGAGGGGCGACTCCATATTAATGTCTATGGGTGTAGGATGGGGGGTGAGAAAAGCTCCAGTAAGTGATATATGGGGTGGGGTGGGAGGCACATACTTCTCTCCATATAGTGTCTGGATATAGTAGTGTAGCTATTACGGTGCAGAGGTTGAAGTTGCACATAGACCATGATGTCTGGGGTTTTATGGCCAAAACTCTAAGACCAGAATTATAAGTGCTACATGATAATTAGAAGGGATGGGTGGAGGATGTAGTTTATATCTTGGAGGCTAACAATGCAGTACTCCAGGAGTGGGTGCTCTTTTTTTTTTTAATTTAGCCTCTCACCCGCTCGTCTACACATCAAGTATTGGTCCTGATGCAGATCACTACATGAAGATACTCAGTTAATTCCCCAAACTGGCAGCTTCTCCCTCCCCCCCGACCTTAGATCCCAACATAAAAGCAGTCAAAGATCAATGTAAACTTTAACAAGTGACATGAAAAGCTCGGAAGGAGGACGACATTTATACAAACCCAAATACAAGGTAAACCTGCAGCCTCTGATCACACACAGGGATTACATCCAAAATGAGCAGAGCGAAAGCTTCGTGGGATTTGCAGTAAAAGAATAAAAGAAAGATTAGCATATAAGGAGGCGCAGATACGTGTGAGCGGTAATTTTCCCGTCTGCCAAACCACAACCATGTTTACTGTCAGTTTTATGAACTTGCTCAAGACTCAGGAGGAAAAATCCACATCATGGGGGATTTACGAGCTGTGAAGATATGTTATTACCGTCAATTGTATCTGGGGAGAGTATGCAGATGCACAAAAGGTGGCCGGGACCTGACAATGTAACGCTTAAAAGGGTTATTCCCAACTTCATAAATGGATATTGCCAGATAGTGCTTGTGAATAAAAACAATTTTGTAATTTACTGCTTGTTAAAATTTTCAGCTGTTTTTGAGACATTAACACTTTTCTTCCATTTACAGCCGTCTGCCTTGCAGACCGACCACCGCTGCGAAGCTGGCCAGGATCGCTGGAGAGCCCTGCTACCTCCTCATCCCGGACAGCTTCACTGCAGAGCTTACAAGGTAGACAGCAGCGGTGGCCGGTCTCCTAGACAATGAAAGAAAAGTGTTAACATCTCAAGAACAGCTGCAAATTTTTATAAGCAGTAAATTGCAAAAGTGCTTGTATTTATAAGCTCTATCCTTTATTCAGCTGGCAAAGAATCCACTGATCCAGATGATCACTCACTTAATGAAAATGATGTTCTAACTAGCCTTAAACCAGTGCATATTACTGATCATACCCATAAAATTGCTACAATCTTTAATGAGACGCCACAAGACACTCAAGATTCTGTTCATCTAAGAATTCATATGAGGTTCCTGGAGAAATTAGTTACTCAAGAAACAAAAATTTGGTGGTAGCAGTGGCATGACTTCAACCTCATCAGCAGCAATACAAAAGCTCCAAGTCTTTAATAGTAATGGTCTTTTCATATAGGTCAAAGGGACTTTTTGGTCCCCCTAAGCTACAGGGCCCAGGTGCGATTGCAACCCCTGCACCCATTGTAGATATACCCCTGAGTGGGACTTTACAAAATTATGTTGAAGAACATGGTTCCATATGGGCTAAAAATCAAAGAGTAATTCCTATAACAAACAGGGAGTACAAGTCCACTGATATATAGTTCATCCCAAAAAAAAGTGTATTGGTAAATACAAAAAATATAGGCTAAATTACGTGAAACGCACGTTTGGGGCTGCTGGCATAGCTGATCCGCACAAGCCAATTATGGATAAGGTGACTCCATATACGTTTACATATTAATGATGGATTTTTGATATTTCTCCTGAATATGTAACCATAACTGCCTTTTCTCAATGATCAATGGGGCTATATATCGATTTAAATTGACTTACCGGGAAGAGGAAAAAAGTTCCTATTATGCACTAGCACTTTACTGATTGTCTCCTCATGAATTTGGGAACTGGTGGTTTCACATATGTTCACTGTTTCGACCACAGTGGCACTTAGTCATTGATATAGTAATATCCATATCCAGGAAGTTTTTATACATTTTTATACTGTGGATGTACATTACCTGTGCCTGCTACTTTTTTGTATCGTTGCTATGTAATTTAGCCTATATTTTTTGTATTTACCAATACATTTTTTTGGATGAACTATATATCAGCAGACTTGTACTCCCTGTTTGTTATAGGAATTATTAGTGTTGGGGTGTCCATGTGGACTATTTATTATGGTCATGTTTGAGGCTCGTGACCATATTTTACGTGCCAAGCTTATAGCTCGGATGATGTTGATATTGTAAAAATCAAAAAGTACCTGCTACTAAATAGTCCAATGAATTTGATACCAGCGGCAAAAAGTCTTTTCCGACTGATCTTTAAAATTAGCGCAGTTAATTATAACAAATGAAGAGAACAGATTTCGGGATATCTGGTAGGAAATCAAAGTTGTTCAACAAAATTGTTTCTAAAATGTAAACAATTGCAAAGAACATTGAAACACAACATGGAAATAGTTGAAAATACTATTATGGAAACTAAACAATGAGAGTCTCTTCGTGATTTACAGAATCATCAAAGTGACATTGTGTAAAACTGAGGTGAAAATGCACTTTCTACTTTGCGACGCTCACCACGATCTATACTAAAGAATCGTCATAAGAGAGGACTCTCAATATCAGTTCCGAGTCTTCAGATTCCAATTTTGATATTCCAGATTCCTCCTAATTTTCCTTTTATGTCCATAGCGATTTGGATACGATGAAAAAAAGGAAGTAAAATATTGGCATGTCGGGAGAAAACATTGCCGCACCCCATCACTACACAGGGAGAATGCGACAATTTAATCAATGCAGGTTATCAATCTCTCTGAAGTTCAGCTGTTTGTCTTATCTAACAGAATTTCAATTGCACACTCTTTTTTTTTTTGATCTTTACATGTAAATCATTTTGTAAGTAACATTACAGTAAAGAAGCTTTTTTTCACGGATGAGAGTAAACCTAGTAAAGTTCACACTAATCCTGCTGAGGATGATGATATACAATGTAAATAATAATATTAACACATCAAGATTCCTCTTCCGTGAATAAAGCTCTACAGCAAATACAGGCTGAATCTATGTGAAGAAGAATATAATTTCTATAATGCTGCTCTCTATAAACAAGGATATAACTACTATAATACTGCCCTCTATGTACAAGAATATAGCTACTATAATACTGCCCCTATGTACAGGAATATAACTACTATAATACTGCCCCCTATGTACAAGAATATAACTACTATAATACTGCTCCCTATGTAGAGGAATATAACTAATATAATACTGCTCCCTATGCACAAGAATATAACTACTATAATACTGCCCCTATATACAAGAATATAACTGCTATAATACTGCTCCTATGTACAAGAATATAACTACTATAATACTGCCCCCTATGTACAAGAATATAACTACTATAATACTGCTCCCTATGTAGAGGAATATAACTAATATAATACTGCCCCTATATACAAGAATATAACTGCTATAATACTGCTCTCTATAAACAAGGATATAATTACTATAATACTGCCCTCTATGTACAAGAATATAACTACTATAATACTACCCCCTATGTACAAGAATATAACTACTATAATACTGCCCCCTATGTACAAGAATATGACTACTATAATACTGCTCCCTATGTAGAGGAATATAACTAATATAATACTGCCCCTATATACAATAATATAACTACTATAATACTGCCTCAATGTACAAGAATATAACTACTATAATACTGCCCCTATGTACAAGAATATAACTACTATAATACTGCTCCTATGTACAAGAATATAACTACTATAATACTGCTCATATGTACAACAATATAACGACTATAATACTGCCCACTAAATACAAGAATATAACTACTATAATACCATCTCTATATTTAAAAATATAACTACTATAATACTGCTCCTATGTACAAAAGTATAACTACTATAATACTGACACCTATGTAAAAGGATGTAATTACTGTAATACTGCCCCCTATGTACAAGAATATAACTACTATAATGCTGCCCCCTTTGGATAAGAATATAACTACTATATTACTGCTCTTATGTACAAGAATGTTACTACTATAATACCGTCCAAATGTTTAAGAATATAACTAATATAATACTGCTCCTATGTACAAGAATATAACTAATATAATACTGTCATCTATGGACAAGAATATAAGTACTATAATACTGCCCCCTATGTACAAGAATATAACTACTATAATATTGCCCCTATGTATAAGAATATAACTACTATAAAACTGCCCCTATTTACAAGCATATAACTGCTATAATACTGCCCCATGTCCCAGAATATAACTACCATAATACTGCTGTCACACACAGTGTAGGAAAGACAAAGTGCAACATGAAGGGATGAGGGGAAGGGAGGGGGGGTGAGCGCTAGTCAGTCCCCACTAACAACTGAAGATAGCAAGGGGAGACAGACAAGGGGGAAGTAACTTAGCTTATGCTGACTTCAGAGAGATTACACACATGGCCTCTTAGCACCAAAGATGAAGTAAGCAGATTGCAACAGCTCCAAGCCTTCACAAGGGGTCATGTGAATATAGTAAACAGGAAGAATTTAAACACCCAGGCCTGGGTGTCAATTAGCCGTAGGGAGGTAGCCGCTGGGTCCTTGAGTGATACAGATCTAAGAAGGTATCTGTAATGCCAAACGAAGAGATATCCTGCAACCAACTTCAGGACGACTGTCTATCACATCTGACACACCTGTGACAGTACCCCCTTTTCTATGAGTGGCCTCTGGACACTCAGGACCAGGTTTCTCAGGATAAGAGGTGTGAAATGAACGAACCAACCTGGGAGTGTTCACCTCTGATGCTGAAACCCACATCCTCTCTTCTGGACCATAACCCTTCCAGTGCACCAAGCATTGTAGGGAACGACGTTGGAGACGAGAATCTACAATCCTCTAAATTTGAAACTCCAGATTACCATCAGCCATTATTGGGGGCGGCAGTAGGGATGAGGGCCCAAGAAGTTCCACATATTTTTTGAGTAAGGACCTGTGGAAAACATTGTGGACCTTAAGGGCCTGAGGAAGCTCAAGACGAAACGCTGCTGAGTTAATGACAGCGGTTATTTTATAGGGGCCAATAAACCTTTGTCCCAGCTTCCAAGAAGGGACTTTCAACTTGATATTCCTGGTAGGCAACCACACAAAGTCATTCACATGCAGGTGCGGACCTGGTAAGCGTTTTATGTCAGCCATACATTTATACCTGTCTACCATGATCTTTAAATTATTCAGAACCTCCGCCACACCGAGGAGAGCAACGAAGCAAAACGTTCCTCTTCAGGAACTCCCAAAGCTCCTACCCCACTAAAGGTACCAAACTGTGGGTGGTAACCGTACGCACCAAAGACCGGTGACCTGCCAGTGGATTCTTGACAATGATTATTAATGGAAAATTCTGCCAGCAGTAAGTAGGATGCCCAATCCTCCTGGTTTTCGGAGACAAAACACCTGAGGTAGGTCTCGAAATTCTGATTGACACGCTTGGTCTGGTCATTCGACTGAGGGTGAAAGGCAGAGGAAAAGGGCAGCTGCACCCCCAGTCGAGAACAGAATGCTTTCTAGAACTTAGAAACAAACTGGGTCCCCCGATCTGACACCACATTGGAGGGAATCCCGTGAAGTTTCACGACCTCATTTATAAACACCTGAGCAAGTGTCTTGGCATTTGGAAGCGCAGGTAATGCGACGGAGTGAATCATTTTACGGAACTGACTCGCCCCCTGGGCCATGGGGTACCCGGAACCGGGCCTTCTAGTGTACGGTGCTGATGGGGGTAGTAGTGGCAACCCGATCCCGTGACTCAGGGTGGTCAGACCAAATTGTGGCAGTCTATTTATCAGTGTTTTGAATGTCCGACTACGCCACCCGTGGATTGCGGTCAGAGATAACCGCCGCTGCGAGGTAGACCACTGAGGCTGGTGTTGGTGTGCAGCACAGGGGTAGGACAACTCCCTGCGGGAAGAGTGTAGCCTCAGGGCAGTGTAGGTGAATGCTGGGGGTGATAGTGCAGGCCGCAATAGTAAGAGTTCAGAGTCCGCTTCAAACAGTCCAGGGTCTTTATTGCAGATGTTATTACTGACCCAACAGTAGTACCGGTTAGGAATGGGCCTGGGTGTCTGAGAGCATTCGGGCGAGCCCCACTGGTCAGGGTGAGTGTGTAGGCCTACCGTTCTCTCTATGCTCTTTCTGACTATCCACCTCTTCGTGGTGTAATAGCCCACGTCCCTGAGCTGGCCGTGTACTTCTCGCCTGTGTGGCTTGCGACTCGGGCCTTGTGTACCTTTTGCTTTCTCCTCGCTGTACTGGTCCCTCTGTGTGGCGGAGCCTCCAGGCTTCTTAGGCCAAGGGACCTGAAATCCCTCGCGGGTTGGTTCTCTGCTGCTGGGCTTACAACCCTGACAGCCTCGGACCCCAAAGTCCGGTTGTGTGATTCCCTCAGCCAGGACCGTCGCCTCTGTCCCTGGCTTGCAGTCTCTCCTCTGCCTCACGGACTCCTCAGCTGCAGCTGAGCTGTCCCTCCTTCTCTGGGACTAGTGTCAGTCCTGAGCTAGGTCGTCCAGTTTTCCCTAACCCTGCCCCCAGTTCCAGCTTTTATAGGGGCAGCCAGCTCCCCCTACTGGCCTGGGACAGGAGGTGCTGTATGCTAATTGTCCCTAACCAGGGAACCTCCCTCCTGCTCTCAGACACAGCCTTTAATATTTGTGGCATCCAGGCCTGGGGTGACACAGAACCTATCTACAACCACCAAAACCACCATTTTGCCTGCAGAAACCGGTAGGTCAGTAGTAAAATCCATGGACAAGTGTGTTCATGGCCTACAAGGGATAGGTAGCGGAAGAAGAGTACCAGACGGATGGGTATGTGAAACCTTAGAACGCGCAAATACTACAAGCAGATACGTGTTCAATCACATCCCGATGCAACCCCAGCCACCAAAAACGACGAGAAAGGAGGTCCGCAGTTGCCTTACCACCTGGATGACCAGCAAGCATAGAGTTGTGATGTTCCCTAATTACTTTTTGGCACAGATCCAATGGTACAAATAACCTTCCTGAAGGGCAGGAGGCAGGGGGGTCCCCCTGAGCCTCCAACACCTCACCCTCCAGTTGAGGATACAATGCTGAAATGACTACCCCCTTCTGTAATATCAGGGCAGGGTTCTCATGGTCACCACCACCAGGGAAGCTCCGGGACAAAGCATCAGCCTTGACAGTTTTGACCCCTTGATGAAAAGTGACAATAAAATTGAACCTAGTAAAAAACAGGGACCATCTAGCCTGCCTAGGGTTGAGACGTTTAGCTGATTGGAGATATGACAGGTCAGTAATAACAGTAATAGGATGGACAGCCCCCTCCAACCAATGTCACCATTCTTCAAACGCCAATTTGATCGCCAAAAGTTCCCTATTGCCCACATCATAATTTCTCTCAGCGAAGACAATTTTATGGAAAAGAAAGCGCATGGACGCCATTTACCAGGGGATGAACCCTGAGACAACACAGCCCCAACCCCCGACATCCGACGCATCAACCTCCACAATAAAGGGTTGGGAAACATCTGGTTGACTGAGTATAGATGCTGTGGCAAAACAATTTTTCAAGGGAGAAGAAGCCTGGAGGGAGGCATCCGACCATTTGGAATAATCAGACCCTTTCATAGTCATGTCAGTAAGGGGTTTCACAATTACTGAGTAATTTTGGATGAATTTCCGGTAGAAATTAGAAAAGCCCAGAAAACGTTGTAGAGCCTTCAGGTTTTCGGGACGGTCCCAATCAAGGACTGCATGGATCTTCTCCGGATCCATCCAAAAACCCAAAGATGACAACAAGTACCCCAAGAACTGCACCTCCTGAATGGTGAAAACACATTTTTCTAGTTTGGCATAAAGTTTGTTATTCCTTAGTATCTGGAGTACCTGCTTAACATGCCCTTGATGTATCTCAAAATCAGGTGAGTAAACCAAAATATCGTCCAGATAGACCACCACAAACCTCCCCAATAAAGATATTATTTATGAAATGCTGGAACACCGCAGGTGCATTGGTCAAACCGAAAGGCATAACCAGACTCTCGAAATGTCCTTCTGGAGTATTGAACGCTGTTTTCCATTCGTCCCCTTCTCTGATTCTAACCAGATTGTAGGCTCCCCTTAAATCCAACTTGGAGAATACCTTAGCTCCCACAACCTGGCTGAACAAATCTGGAATCGGAGAAGGAGGGTATGGATCTTGGATGGTAATTAGATTTAATTCCCGAAAATCTAAACAGGGACGTAGACCGCCATCTTTTCTCTTCACAAAGAAGAACCCTGCCATCACGGGCAAAGATGAGGGTCTGATGTGTCTCTTCTCCAGACTTTCCACAATGAAATCCTTCATGGCTTGTCTCTCAGGGCCAGAAAGATTATATAGTCTGGACTTTGGTAGTTTAGCTCTGGGGGTCAGGTTAATAGGACAGTCATATGCACGATGAGGAGGCAAATCCTGACACCCCCTCTCAGAAAAAACATCCTCAAAACCAGACAGAAAAGCAGGTAATATTTCCATAGAAATTGTAGCAAGGGAAATATCTAAACAGTTCTCATGGCAGTAATGTCCCCATTCAATAATCTCCCGGTTTGCCAATCCATCAACGGATTATGTTTCACCAACCAGGGGAGACCCAAAACAATTGGGGTGGGAAGACTGTCCAGGACATAGCAAGGGATTATTTCGCAATGAACGGACCCCACCCTCAGTTTTACATTATGTACAATCTGAGTTAATACTTTCTGTGCAAGTGGCGCCGAGTCAGTGGTGAAGATGGGAATCGGTTTAGCTAAAGTACAGCAAGCAAGAAAATAAGTTTTCACAAATTCATCATCCTCCATGTTGACTCCAGCTCCACTGTCAACAAACACAAAAATTTTCTCGGTTTTGCTCTCTAGCACCACCTCTGCTGTCAGGACAAACCGGGAACTGCAGGTTGGCGATAAATGCATGCCTTGCCAGGGTGTTCAGTTGCAAAAGATGTGTTTATTCCGCCATCCCAAAACACACACTGTTTCGACCCTGTGTGGGTCTTTGTCATACTTGCTGCTGAACACCCTGGCATGGACGCTGTCTTTTACTTTTGTATGCTGATATTTCCTCGAATGGGTTCCTTGAGGATTATAGATGTGCGTCCCTTGCAATGAGTGCTGCTGACCACCATCTTTCCTGTACCAAGAGTTAATCGAGTCTCCTTTTGCTTAGGAACTGAAGGACAGGCCCCAATAAAATGTCCCTTTCTCCCACAAAAAAAATACGCCTTTTTTCTTGCTAATCTCCATGGAAATGTGTGATGCATGGGTTTCTCCACCTTCCCCAGCACTGGTTCACCGCAGACCGCTCCCCCAGCAGAGGTACACACCCCGACAAGAAAGCCCAGAGAAGGTGGTCTCACCCGCCTATACCGAAGGTGTCTATCAATACGAATAGCCAACGACATGGCAACCTCCAAGGACTGAGGGGTTTCATATACAGCCAAAGCATCTTTCAACCTTTCAGTAAGGCCCTGACAAAATTGGCTTCTGAGGACTGAGTCATTCCATTTAGAATCCATTGCCCATCTGCGGAATTCAGAACTGTACGTCTCCACTGACCGATTCCCCTGCTGAAGGCGATGTAGCTTAGACTCAGCCAAGGCGACTCGGTCAGGGTCATCGTAGATGAGGGCCAGAGCTCCAAAAAAAGCCTCCACAGACTGGAGACAAACCAAATCCTGCGGTAAAGAAAAAGCCCAGGATTGAGGATCTCCCTGTAATAGTGAGATAACAATTCCCACTCGTTGCTCCTCACTTTCGGAGGAGTAAGGACGAAGTTTAAAGTACAGTTTGCAGGCCTCCTTGAATACAAAAAACTTGTCCCTACCTCCTGAAAACCTGTCCGGGAGGACAACCTTGGGTTCAGGCTGGACGGGCCTACCAGCAGAGACCCCCACATTAGCGACCAGTAGCCACTGATGCCGTCGCTGATCCTCATAGCGGAGGTCACTTACCTCCAGAGACAGACTGCGCAGTTGCTCTGCAACTGAACCGATACAAAGGAGAATGGAGAAGAAAAAAAACACGCCCGAAAAAAAACAACACACAATTAAACCCAGGAGTCAGTTTTTTTTCTAAATGTGCATGACCGATAATAATGTCACGCACAGTGTAGGAAAGACAAAGTGCAACACGAAGGGATGAGGGAAAGGGAGTCCAGACACTAGAGAAAGAGCGGGTGGAGACCTCCTAGGCTGATCTGATTTCACCCTGTCTCCCTCTACCATCCCTATATTGGTTTCTCACCAATCGTCAATCAGGAACCTAAAACCCTGAATCACCGTAGCGCTAGGCCCTGGCTAGGGAAGGGGGGATGTGTGCAAGTCAGTCCCCACTAATAACTTAACACAGCAAGGGGAGACAGATACGGTTGAAGTAACTTAGCTTGAGCCGACTTCAGAGAGATTACACACACGGCCTCTTAGCACCAAAGAGGAAGTAAGCAGACTGCAACAGCTCCAAGCCTTCACAGGGGGTCATGTGAATATCACCGGTATCTCTCTATAGCAAACAGGAAGTATTTAAATACCCAGGCTTGGGTGTCAATTAGCCGGAGGGAGGTAGCTGCTGGGTCCTAGAGTGAGACAGATCTAAGAAGGTGTCTGTAATACCAAACAAAGAGACCTCCTGCAACCAACTGCAGGGTGACTGTATGTCATATCTGACACACCCGTGACAACCGCCTTCTATGTACAAGAATACAACTACTATAATAATGTACTATATACAAGAATATAACTACTATAATACTGCCCCTATGTACAAGACCATGACTTTATAATACTGCTCCTATATACAAGAATATAACTACTATAATACTGCCCCTATGTACAAGACCATGACTTTATAATACTGCTCCTATGTACAAGAATATAACTACTATAATACTGCTCCTATGTAAAAGAATATAACTACTATAATACTGCCCTCTATGTACAAGAATATAACTACTATAATACTGCCCTCTATGTACAAGCATATAACTACTATAATACTGCCCCTATGTACAAGAATATAACTACTATAATACTGCTCCTATTTTCAAAAATATAACTACTATAATACTGCTCCTATATACAAGAATATAACTACTTTAATACTGCCCCTTATGCACAAGAATATAACTACTATAATACTCCCCCTATGTACAAGAATATAACTACTATAATACTGCTGCTATGTACAAGAATATAACTACTATAATACTGCTCCTTATGTACAAAAGTATAACTTATATAATACTGCTCCTATATACAAGAATATTACTTATATAATACTGCTCCTATATATAGTTAATATAACTGCTAAGTTTTATGACTAGTGATGAGCGAACGTGCTCGCCACTGCGCGGTACTTGGCCGAGCATCACTGTGCTCAACATGCTCGGCGAGTATTTCCGGGTTGCTCGGCGGGAGCTCGGTTCCCCGCCCTGCATGTTTGGCGCTCTTTGCAGAGCCAATGAACATGGAGGGATTGCTTGCCACGCACTGTAATGCCGTAGCCATGTTGGTTGTGGGTATTACAGTGATTGGCTGGCCGCACAGCATCATCAGGTATGTAGAAGACCTGGTGGCGCTATGCTCGTCACAGTCTACCCCGGAAATAGGCAGAGTAGGGAGAAATGCTGCTGAGTCAGGGAGAGTTTTGCTTGTTTATAGTTAGTATAGGTATTCCACAACATATACATACATATATATATATATATATATATATATATCCATCTGAACTAACAGTCCTTCTGAGGATATATTCAGTGGTGATAGCAGGAGTTAGGCAGGCAGTGTATGTGGCAGATTGCAGTACATATAGTGCAAGAGGGTCCATAGCACGTTCTGACTGATCCTGCTATTACAGATATTTGTAGACATAGCCCCAGGTATCAGGGGCCAGGGCTAATTTTTTTAAATTTTAATCCTGATTATTGTTTTTTAACAATCCAGAGTACACAATTTTTCTGCTCCATTTGCTCATTAGCACTGCAGAATACAGCCAGATCTTTTCCATATTACAGCGATAAAAATCCAGAAATTTGTAGTGAATGTGGAAAATATTGGCCTCCATTTTCATTTTGTTGCAGTGTGTCGGCGAAGCTATTCACACGAGGTTGCTGTGAAGAATAGTATTAGTAAACGACAGGCCTGCAATTTAAAACAGTGTTTCTCCGTCAGGCGTTTCACATGTAACTGCGCTCCAAATTCAGCCATTTCTGGCCTCCATTTCCATTTTGTTGCAGTGTGTCAGCAAAGCTATTCACACGAGGTCGCTATGAAGAATAATAACCTACAGGCCCGATATTTAATAATGGGAACATTGTTTTCAGGAGGCTCTCTGACCTCTACATCTCTTGCAAAGGGCATTGGAGTTCCTCCAAATTTTTGGCAGCCGTTGCACTCACTGCATACGCAAGAACAGTATGGGAGACCCGCTCCTTTCTAATGGGAACATGTCGTTACTGTGGCCCTGCTCTATGTGTCTTTAAATTGTTATTGAGGTTTTTCCTAAATTTTGGCAGCTGCTGTACTCACTGCATACCCTATAACTGTATAGGAGACCTACTCCTTTCTAATGGGAATATGTCATTACTGAGGCCCACCTCTATGTGTTTTTAAATTGTTATTGGGGTTTTTCCTAAATTTTGGCAGCTGCTGTACTCACTGCATTCCCTATAACTGTATAGCAGATCCGCTCCTTTCTAATGGAACATGTCGTTACTGTAGCCAAGCTCTATGTGTCTTTAAATTGTTATTAGGGTTTTCCCAAATTTTGGCAGTGCTTGCAGTCACTGCATACCCTATAACTGTATAGCAGACCCACTCCTTTATAATGGGAACATTTTTTTTACTGAGATCCTCCTCTATGTCTCTTCAAAGGGATATTGGGGTACGTCCAAATTTTTGGCAGCCCTTACAGTCACTGCATACGCAATAATAGTATAGGAGACCCACTCTTTAATAATGGGAACAACAAAGCATAGCCGGCTGATGGCTCTCTAACAATAGCGAGGGCCAACTGCTGGCCCTTTAAGAATAGTAAGGGCTGCATGATGGCCCTATAAAAATAGTCTTTGTGACTTTCAGAGTCCCTCCTTCATAAATTAAACAGGATGTGTCTGATGATATCTCACACACCACATGGCCAGATAAGGTTGTAAAATGTTAAAATGACATTTCCCAGTGAATGCATTTGTCTTGGTTGAAAGCAATGCAAAAGTGCAAAAACGCATCAAAAACGCTACGTGTGAACATAGCCCAAGGTGTGGAGGAGTATTTTTGGTTTTGGTTATTTATTTTGCCTTATATACAAGTCATTATCCTGGAAAGGATGTTCCTTAACATATTTCCCAGGAAAATCCATTTTGGTTTGGTTTTTGTATGTTTTAAAGTGGCGTAATACTCTGACAACGTTGTTGACAGCAGTGACCTGGGAGTCAGAGATGCTTCCTGGGGTCTTCCCCATGCTGTTCCCATGTCATTTGAGCACTGTTCCCATCGATTTGGGGAATTTTTAGGCCCTCTGCAGACCGCTGGGGGGAGCCACCGGAAAAATGCTCGAGTTTCCCATAGACTTACATTGGGCTCGTTACTGGGACCGAGCACCCGAGTATTCCAATTTGCTCGACCTGAGCAACAAGTACGAGCATTTTAGTGCTCGCCCATCACTATTTATGACATTTTAAGAGCACTAACAGAGGCACACAATGAGTCCTAGTGTTATAACAGTCTGTCAGTCACAGACTTTCCTGGTTGTCTATCTCTCTCTAGTGGTTACTTTTGGTATTACTATCTAATCCAGGCCAGAAAACAGTAGCTGAGGACAATGGAAAGAACAAACAGAAACTTGTGACCTTACTTCAAGTTCTTTTTGTCTCAGGGTTTATAGGCACACGCCGTTATAAGTCAACACGGCCAGTTTGTACATTGTTATACGAAGAAGATTATTACAGATCGTCTGCAATGGTTTCTTTTTTAAATAAACTGAGGTTACATGAATAAACCATACCTGACATGAGAAATGAATGTTCTGTCACTTTAAATGATGTATGGTTTGTTTGCAAATTCTAATTAAATATTGAGATGAAAGCCCTCCACACTGATGGTGGTATTCCGACCAACAGGACCCCCAGTGACATTTTGGTAGTTGTAGAAAAAAGTGCTGTGAAGTGTTAATAGTTTATTTTTATCAATTAACAAAATGTAAAGTGAATGAAGAAAAGAGAAATCTAAATCCCATCAGTATCTGGTGACCGCCCGTCGCCTCCATCATCAGTATCTGGTGACCGCCCGTCTCCTCCATCATCAGTATCTGGTGACCGCCCATCTCCTCCATCATCAGTATCTGGTGACCACCCATTGCCTCCATCATCAGTATCTGGTGACCGCCCGTCTCCTCCATCATCAGTATCTGGTGACCGCCTGTCGCCTCCATCATCAGTATCTTGTGACCACCCATTGCCTCCATCATCAGTATCTGGTGACCGCCCGTCTCCTCCATCATCAGTATCTGGTGACCACCCATTGCCTCCATCATCAGTATCTGGTGACCGCCCGTCACCTCCATCATCAGTATCTGGTGACCGCCCGTCACCTCCATCATCAGTATCTGGTGACCGCCCGTCACCTCCATCATCAGTATCTGGTGACCGCCCGTCACCTCCATCATCAGTATCTGGTGACCGCCCGTCGCCTCCATCATCAGTATCTGGTGACCGCCCGTCACCTCCATCATCAGTATCTGGTGACCGCCCGTCGCCTTACTGCTCCACTCACTGTCTATAGGAGTGGTGGCCACACATGCTCCTTACTGCTCCATTCACTGTCTATAGGAGTGTTGGCACTAGTGTTGAGCGAGTATGTTCTATTAACCCTTTCGGCGAGTATGCTCGGGCCGAGCTCCGAGTATTTACAGCTGCTCGGTGATATGGTTGAATCGCTCCCGTGTGCATGATTTGCTACTGTTTGACAGCTTTATTACATGTGTCTATTTCTTACACATTCCTCACATGTAATAAAGCTGTCAAACAGTAGCAAATCATGCACACAGGAGCGATTCAACCATATCACCGAGCAGCTGTAAATACTCGGAGCTCGGCCCGAGCATACTCGGACAGAACATACTCGCTCAACACTAGTGGCCACACATGCTCACTACAGCTCCATTCACTGTCTACAGGCGTCAGTGGCGTATCTAGGGGCTGGAGGCAGGGAATTTGTCCCAGGCTCAACAGGCATGGGTTCACTGTCGGGTCACCTGATACAGCTGTCCGAGGTGTCTGCAGCGTGGCTGCATTTTGCCTACCCCCGACCGAGATTCAGCCCTTCTCAGTTATGAGTACAATTGAAGCCTTAACTGCCGGCACTTCCGGGTCAGGGCGACATGAACAGTGTGATCAGGCCAGCAGATCACACTGCTGACGTCACTCCTGGGTGAAAGGGGCAGTGGTCGATGGCAAGGTGAGTATAACAGGAGACAGTATGAGCAGAGGATTGATGTTTGAGGAGACAGCATAGGTAGCAGGCTGGGGAATATGTGAGGAGACACTATGGGGAGAGAGCGGAAATGAGTGAGGCGTCGGCAGGGTTGTGTGACAGAACAGTTTGGGTAGGAGGGGAAATGTATGAGGAGACAGTATGGGCAGAGTGGAACTGTGAGAAGACCATATGAGGAAGGGGGAATGCGTGAAGAGACAGTATAAGCAGTGGGGAAAATGTGTGAGTGGATAGTATGGGGGGAGAAAAATGTGAGTGCGCACAATATACAAATATACAAACTGGGTCGTGTGTGTGGGCAGTACAGACACCAGAGAGAGGCTTCAACATGGGGAACAGTATGAAGGCACAGCAAGGATTGGACAGTATGCAGAGGTGGAGAGTGTGATAAGGGAGCACAGTATAGAGACTGGGCAGTATCGGGTGACACAGTGTGAAAGGACAGTGTGAAGAGGGGGCTCAGTATGGAAAGGAGAGGACAGTATGGAGGCCATGTACCATAAGCGAGACAGTGTAGGGGTCTTATTTTGTGCAGGGGGAACAGTCAGGGGGATTTATTTGAGGGCACAACATAGGGCAAATATTTTTATTGCAACAGCATTATAATTATACTGTGAGGTATTTTGGTACTGATGGTGGTTCTGGTGATGTATTTCTGTACAGATGGTGGTTCTGGCAATGTATTTGTGAACAGACGGTGGTTTTGGTGATGTATTTCTGTACTGATGGTGGTTCTGGTAATGTATTTCTTTACTGTTGATGGTTCTGGTGTTATATCTCTGTACTGTTGGTGGTTCTGGTGTTGTATTTGTGTACTGTTTGTGTTTCTGGTGTTTTATTCCTGTACTGTTATTGATTCTGACCTTGTACCCATGTAACAATCCATACCTTGGGTGATAACTTGATATATGACTATGTTAATAAATTATTTGTACAGTTAGGTAAGTTAAGGATTACTACATTTGCATTTATGTTAAGAGTATTAATTATAAAATGAAGAAATGTAGCATGCCTAATCCTAACATCGTGTAATACACTTACTTACAGGATTTGGCACTGCTTGCCGGTTCCAGTGGTCCACACATGACCACTCATATATGATTTTCATTTTTACGGTTATGTTCGATAAGGTTATTAGCTTATCTTCCTGCTTCTCTCAGTGAAGCAGGGGCTATAATTTTTTACTGAACATTGAGAGAACTAGGAAGAGTGGCCTGAAAGTGTGCAAATTACAAATGAGCGGTCACATGATGACTATTCAAACCACTTAAGCTGTGTATCGGAGGGGACAACAGACTGAACTTTTGTCCCGGATGTAGGAAAACTTAGATTTGCCTTTGATAAAAGTGGTGGTCACACATACTTCCACAAGAGATTCAGGACCCTCTTTCTCATGACCATGGAGGGTTCCAGTGGAGCGACCCCCAGTTATCATGTGGATTATTGATATATATATTGTTTGTGAGACAACCCCTTTAAACACAATGTCCAATCTCTATGTTCCTTTCATGGAAGACTTGGCCTCAATTTGGAGATATTCTTCAAGTCATTAGTCCAGATGTGTAAATATATAATGGGAGTAGTGGAAGTGCAGCACATATAAGGCATGCTAAGCACTTTACACCAATAATTTGGGTCACAATCCAACATGCTGTAGATTTGTCACATTTTACGACACTTCATATCCTCCTCCTTTTTCATAAAGGTTTTGAAAGTGTTTTGGAAAAGGATTGTGACTAAGAGAAGTTGTTAAAAAGTTCCCAAAATTTCTAAGATCAGCACCTGACATGTCCTCAAATTATTTTTGGCACAATTTATATAGTAAAAGATTATTATATGTGATCTCTCCTAAGACAGAACCCTCCATAGAGTGTGAAATCTTCCTGAATGTGATAGACGCTGATTTTTTAGGAACGTTTCCCAGTTGCTAAATTGACACCTTTGGTACATGACCCCCAACATATGAAGTATTTACTGCAGCTTTCTGCATCATTATCAGAGCATGGTTTTGATCGCCCTCTTGTGGTCACTTGTAGAACACACACTGATGAGTTCCAGTACAATGGGCCAGAAATTGTTAAACATTAACCTCATTGTCTCTGAGTTTATAGACACATGCTGTCCACAAAGATTCATGGGATCATAGGCCAGAATTATGATGGATTATTTAATATCAGGATTTTTCTTCTATTGTATAAATGCAGGTCACAAGGGTAATGCTCTTGTCTTATCTGATTTTATATGTACACTGGGTAAAGGTAAAGTAATGCAGACTGAGGCCAGATGGGAGTTGTAGTCTCATTGCGGTAAGGGGAATTTAGCAGATTGCAGATCTGTAGAACTAACGCTGCATTGGGCGAAAGGGTCTAGAAGCGTCATCTTGCCCGATCATGATACCCGGCTGGAGATCGGATACAGGTTATTCCACTGTGGATTGTATCACATATATCGTAGCGGTCACCTGTCTGGAACTCCTGCTACAAATTTCGGACATTACCGGCTCCGTGTGCTTGTCCCATGTGCTTTCATGCACAGTTTTTGATCTGTGAAATGTGCCAGAACAGTTCATTTTTTGTCTTTAAACATATTTGCGACTTTTTAGTGCAAAAAACTTGCATGTATAGCAAAGAAAAGTCGCATAGAAAATGCTACTGTACATCTGTGCAAACTTTTTTCAACTTTTAAAACGTCGCAACTGACAAATCGGCAAATTAAAAGAAGACAAAGGCGTGAAGGAAAAACAGGTGAAAAAATACCAAAAACTAGGCAAAAAAGGGACGCAAACCCAATAATGAATCAGGACCCTTGAGATCAATGAGATCCAATTTCTGTCTGTGAATGAGAGCATTCATGTTTCCTTCCAGTGGCAGTATTCCTGTACAGAACTTATCCTGATTTCAGCTGAGTAGATACAATTGTATCCGGGGTAGACTCTAGACTGATACATTATAGGAAAATAAAAGACAGATCTATGCAGCAGCATTGTCTGCACTGGATACAATTGTATCTACATAGAGCAAGACTGGATATGTACAGGTTCACTGTCTTTGAATGGAAACAAGAGTGTTCCTATTCACCGACAACTTATATTTTCAAAATAGTGAGGAATTGACAAGTTAAGGTGGACGGTATGATTTATGGAATAGAATGGGACAGAAAAGTCACAAACCACAGAGCATGACGTATTTGCGCTACAATTTGAAACTTTTCAGGGGGAAAACTGCCAGTTTATAACAATGGCAAATATATAAACAAGTAAATAATAGCCCCGCCCCATTGGTGGTTACAGGAAGTTATAATTATATTATTTTACTATATGACCATATGAAATGATTCAGGGGATTGGAGCTAGAGATAAAAAAAAATGATGTTTGATAAAAATATTTAACACATACTTAGTTTTCATCCTGTACACCCAAGAGCTACAGCTCAGACTCTAAAGGCCTCAGTTAGTATGTTAAATGTTGAAATTTATGACATCACAATTAGAAACACTGAACAAATATGGCTTGTTTGAAAGGGTTGCCAGGTAAAAAAAAAAACACTTCTTTTTAAAAGGAACTTGGCAACACTTGGGTAAAGTTTGCAAAGTTGCATCTGAACAAACCACAAGACTTCTGGAGCAATGTCCTTTGGACAAACAAGAACAAATTGGCGATATTTGGCATTTAAATACAACACATCGTGCTCGACTTCTAAAAAGAAATTAAAACATTCAACAGACAGGAAAAATGAAAAGATTTCTAAACTGCAACAGTGTTTGTCCTTAAGTCAAATGAAAAGCTTAATCCCGAATCATTGAACTAGATGTAGAACATTATCCATATAATAGCAGCCATTAATGTCCAAACAAAATGAGTCGATATGATAAGCGGGCAAAATTAGATCCTAAATTGATCATAATTACAACAGAAATAAATTACCTTCCTGAGAGGTTTTAGGAAGGGCGGGGGCTCGAAAACAAGTATAATCTGTAGATTGCCCTCATCATTACCGTAGAACAATGAAATATGGGGGAAAAGTCTCATCCTGGAAATTGTGAGAGACAAATAACATCAACAGATTAAGATGGGACTGAAAGAAAATCTGTCAGCGCTTGTTACTGCCTCAATTATGTGTTCATAAGTCAAGTGTCATAGATGAGCAAACCTAGAAAATCACACGATGTAAGAATAGAATTGTCATATAGGTAAAATCTTACACTTATTGGGGTCCATACTCTCATTTATGTGGCATTATTATATTGGTTACATTCTTGTACTTAGGGGGTAGTATTATAGTAGTTATATTCTTGTACATAGGAGCAGTATTATAGTAGTTATATTCTTGTTCTTAGGGGGCAGTATTATAGTAGTTATATTCATGTACATAGGAGCAGTATTATAGAAGTTATATTCTTGTACTTAGGGGGCAGTATTATAGTAGTTATATTCTTGTACATAGGGGCAGTATTATAGTAGTTATATTCTTGTACATAGGAGCAGTATTATAGTAGTTATATTCTTGTACATAGGGGGCAGTATTATAGTAGTTATATTCATGTACATAGGAGCAGTATTATAGTAGTTATATTCTTGTACATAGGGGGCAGTATTATAGTAGTTATATTCCTGTACATAGGAGCAGTATTATAGTAGTTATATTCTTGTACATAGGGGCAGTATTCTAGTAGTTATATTCTTGTACATAGGGGCAGTATTATAGTAGTTATATTCTTGTACATAGGAGCAGTATTATAGTAGTTATATTCTTGTACATAGGGGGCAGTATTATAGTAGTTATATTCATGTACATAGGAGCAGTATTATAGTAGTTATATTCTTGTACATAGGGGGCAGTATTATAGTAGTTATATTCCTGTACATAGGAGCAGTATTATAGTAGTTATATTCTTGTACATAGGGGCAGTATTCTAGTAGTTATATTCTTGTACATAGGGGCAGTATTATAGTAGTTATATTCTTGTACATAGGAGCAGTATTATAGTAGTTATATTCTTGTACTTAGGGGGTAGTATTGTAGTAGTTATATTCTTGTACATAGGAGCAGTATTATAGAAGTTATATTCTTGTACTTAGGGGGCAATATTATAGTAGTTATATTCTTGTACATAGGGGGCAGTATTATAGTAGTTATATTCATGTACATAGGAGCAGTACTATAGTAGTTATATTCTTGTACTTAGGGGGTAGTATTGTAGTAGTTATATTCTTGTACATAGGAGCAGTATTATAGTAGTTATATTCTTGTACTTAGGGGGCAATATTATAGTAGTTATATTCTTGTACATAGAGGGCAGTATTAAAGTAGTTATATTCATGTACATAGGAGCAGTATTATAGTAGTTATATTCTTGTACTTAGGGGGTAGTATTATAGTAGTTATATTCTTGTACATAGGGGGCAATATTATAGTAGTTGTAACGGGTCTGGGAGGCGGAACCTCTGAGCTACTATACAAGGGGGCGGTCCTTGTAAGGGAGCGGGTGGCGACCAGGGTAGACGGGCAGGCAGTCACAGCAGGTGACCGGGACAGTCTCTGAATGAACGGACAGGAGGTCACGGCAAGTGACCGGGGCAGTCTCTGGATGAACGGGCAGGAGGTCACGGCAAGTGACCGGGGCAGTCTCTGGATGAACGGGCAGGAGGTCACGGCAAGTGACCGGGGCAGTCTCTGGATGAACGGGCAGGAGGTCACGGCAAGTGACCGGGGCAGTCTCTGGGTAAAGGATTGGTACGACCTGTGGCGGCAGATGATAGACGTGAGCTCCCAGGTGAGCAGGCGAGAGTCTCTGGATAATCGGGTGGTCACAGCATGTGACGGCGGAGCCTCCAGGAAGTCCAACAGACAGGTAGCAGATGAGCGCTCCCAGGTGAGCGGGCAAGAGTCTCTGGAATAGCAGGTGGTCACAGCACGTGACGGCGGAGCCTCCAGGTATTGGCCGGGGACTCCTTAGGATGGCGCGCGCGGCCCCTTTAAGAGGGAGGGAGAGCGCGCGCGCGCGCCCTAAGCACAGTGGCCGGGAAGGAGCGCGCGCTGCCAGCAGAGCGGGAGGAGGACGCCGGGCACGGAGCAGAGAGGTGAGGGGAACAGCGTCCCTGCCTAGCAGAGGGCAGGGACGCCGGCGCTACAGTAGTTATATTCATGTACATAGGAGCAGTATTATAGTAGTTATATTCTTGTACTTAGGGGGTAGTATTATAGTAGTTATATTCTTGTACATAGGGGGCAATATTATAGTAGTTATATTCATGTACATAGGAGCAGTATTATAGTAGTTATATTCTTGTACTTAGGGGGTAGTATTATAGTAGTTATATTCTTGTACATAGGGGGCAATATTATAGTAGTTATAATCTTGTACATAGGGGGCAGTATTATAGTAGTTATATTCTTGTACATAGAGGGCAGTATTAAAGTAGTTATATTCTTGTACATAGGAGCAGTATTATAGTAGTTATATTCTTGTACATAGGAGCAGTATTATAGTAGTTATATTCTTGTACATAGGAGCAGTATTATAGTAGTTATATTCTTGTACATAGGGGCAGTATTATAGTAGTTATATTCTTGTACATAGGGGCAGTATTATAGTAGTTATATTCTTGTACATAGGAGCAGTATTATAGTAGTTATATTCTTGTACATAGGGGCAGTATTATAGTAGTTATATTCTTGTACATATGGAGCAGTATTATAGTAGTTATAATCTTGTACATAGGGGGCAGTATTATAGTAGTTATATTCTTGTACATAGGGAGCAGTATTATAGTAGTTATAATCTTGTACATAGGGGGCAGTATTATAGTAGTTATATTCTTGTACATAGGAGCAGTATTATAATAGTTATATTCTTGTACATAGAGGGCAGTATTATACTAGTATATTCTTGTACATAGGGGCAGTATTATAGTAGTTATATTCTTGTACACAGGTGCAGTATTATACTAGTTATATTCTTGTACATAGGAGCAGTATTATAGTAATTATATTCTTGTACATAGGGGGCAGCTGAGGACGAAGCCCGAGGAGGAAGGAAGGATCCTGCTAGCCGACAGCCCTGAGGATGTCCCCTGGATGAGAAGGAGGACAACACCACCCCCTGGGAGGATCAGCGACCAACGCCATCCACTGAGGGACCCTGTCTGCCACCGCTGCCACAAGTCAGGTCACACCATCCAGAGCTGTCCTTTAAACGAGAAAACCCTGAGGCCGAGGGCTGACACCCAGGAGTAGACTCCCCAGGCCCAACAGACTGGTACAGCAGGTTCTTGGGAGGAAGACCTTTCCTGTCCGTTGTGCTGGACGGCATCGCGACATCCGCTCTGCTGGACACAGGATCTCAGGTAACCATCATGCCTGACGTCCTCTACCAAAGGTTCTGGTCCATGGATGACCTAAGCTCACCAGCTCCATATCTTTCCGTTTATGCCTCCAACGGCCTCCCCCTTAACCAAGTCGGGGTCAAGGATGTGGCAGCAAAGGTGGGAAGAGTGGAACTGAAGGACCAGGGACGAATTGTAGTAGAGACTAATCCTGATGATACAGACTTGTATATGGTACTTGGCACAAATATTGTTAGTAACTGTTTGGGAGAAATGTTGTTCTTGCTCCAACAGATAGCTGACACTGCCAGACCAGGGCAGAGAAGGGCGCAGCAGAAAGAGATCCGAGCCCTCCTGTACCAGCACAGGTAAAGCTAACAGGCGGTGAAATTGGTAATGTACTGGTGACAGACCCGGTACCCATTGTGATTCCCCCGATGAGTGAGATGCTGATTTGGTGTAGAGCAGCAATAGGTCTCAAAGGACGGAGCTACCAGGCGGTAGTGGAGTCCATCAGCTCAGAGCACAGACCTACACTCTTGACTGCCAGAGGGGTAGTGGATGTACACAATGGGAGGGTGCCCGTACTCCTCCTAAACTATGGGGAGGACGAGGTTAGATTACCACGCTACGCCACTGTTGCCAAACTGTACACAGTAAATAACAACTCCATACACACGGCGGAGTCCTTAACCTCACCAGACGAAGTGGAGGATAATGACCCGGCAACCCAGGTGGAGAATTGGTGTCAACAGCTCCATGTTGGGAAAGACACCACTCCTGCCCATCAGAAGCAGGGTGTACACCGGGTGGTTCAGGAATACGAGCAGGTATTCAGTAAACACCCACTTGACTTTGGGAGGATTAAGGGGGTTCAACACCATATCCCCACAGGTGACCATCCCCCAATCAAAGAACGTTACAGGCCTATACCACCAGCACACTACCAGAAGGCGAAGGAGATGTTGCATGACATGAGAAAGGCGGGGGTAGTAAGGGATAGTTGTAGTCCCTGGGCAGCTCCCCTAGTTCTAGTCAGGAGAAAGGACGGGAGCATGAGAATGTGTGTAGATTACAGACATGTAAATCGCATTACACATAAAGATGCATACCCTTTACCACGCATAGAGGAATCCCTGGCTGCCTTAAAGTCTGCAAATTACTTCTCCACCCTTGACTTCACTAGTGGGTACTGGCAAGTAGCTGTTGCTGAGGAGGATCAGGAGAAGATGGCCTTCACCACCTCGATGGGACTCTGCGAGTTCAATAGTATGACGTTTGGACTCTGCAATGCCCCCGGAACGTTCCAGAGATTGATGGAGTGCTGCCTGGGACACCGCAACTTCGAGACTGTACTACTATACCTGGATGACGTGATAGTGTACTCCAAAACGTATGAGGACCACTTGAAGCACCTGGCGGAGGTATTTGAGTCACTGTTCCAGTATGGGATGAAGCTGAAGCCCTCAAAGTGCCACCTGCTGAAGCGAAAGGTACAGTACTTGGGGCACATCGTTAGTCCAGAGGGAGTAGCACCAGACCCGGAGAAGGTCACTGCCATCCAGAAATGGCCAGAGCCGAAGAGCCTCAAGGAGGTACGTCAGTTCCTGGGACTAGTCGGGTATTACCGGAGGTTTGTGAAGGACTATACTAAAAAGCGGCGCCTCTGCAAGACCTCCTGGTAGGACAGTCCCCCAGAGGCAGAAATCCCCCATTCCAGTGGGGTAAGGAGCAAGCTGAATCCTTTAAGGTGATGAAGGAGATCCTGACCGGCGAAGAGATCCTAGCCTGCAACGAAGGATTAGGAGCTGTACTGAGTCAGAAGCAGAATGGTAAAGAGAAGGTGATCGCCTATGCAAGCAGGAAGCTCCGCCCGACCGAGAGGAACCCGGAGAACTATAGCAGCTTCAAGTTGGAGTTCCTGGCCCTGGTCTGGGCCATCACCGAGCGGTTCAAGCACTACCTAGCCTCCAGTAAGTTCACTGCCTACACTGACAATAACCCCTTGACTCATCTGGAGACAGCTAAGCTAGGAGCCATGGAACAAAGATGGATGGCTCGGCTGTCAAACTACCAATTCACTATTAAGTACCGGGCGGGCCGCAAGAACGCCAACACCGATGCCCTGTCCAGGATGCCTCACCAGTCGGACACTGAAGAAGAAGTGGATGACCTTGAGGAGATTGAACTACCTGCCTTTCATCAGAATGGAATGGTCCACGAGCAACGAGCCTCCAGGAGACCTCGCGGAAAGACATTAAACCCCCTGCCTCACCACAGCTGGAAGGAGACCCTGGACAGCGACCCGGTTGTCAGCCGTATCAAAGAACTGATAACCCAGGAAGGTTCCTCCCTGGAGAAGGAAGCGTCTCTCCAAGCCAAGCAGCTGTGGAATATGAAGAGACGGCTGTTCATCTATAGAGAGAAGCTGTGCTGGAGGTACGTCAATCCCAAAACCCATGAGATGGTATGGCAGATAGTGTTGCCCAAGACAGACATCCAGATGGTGTTGGAAGCCTACCACGATCAGGCGGGGCACTTTGGCTGGAAGAAGCTAGAAACCCTGCTGAAGTGTCGGTTTTATTGGGTAGGAATGCGCAGTTCCATTAAGAGGTGGTGCCGGAACTGTGGACCTGTAGCCTCAGAAGAAAAGACTACAACAGCCAGAAGGCACCCCTGCAACCCATCAAGACAACTCGACCTTTGGAGATCGCGGCCCTGGATCATGTCAAGCTGTCACCCAGCAGGTCAGGATATTCCTATGCCCTGACCATGGTGGACCACTACTCCCGGTTCCTGGTGGTCACCCCCGTCTAGGACCTGACGGCAGAAATAGCAGCAAAGACGTTTCAAGCGTACTTCTGCAGGCCCCTTGGATACCCGGAGTAGGTGCTGACAGATCAAGGCCCAGCCTTTGAAGCCGAATTGTTCAAGGAGTACTGCCATTTGTATAGGTGTAAAAAGATCAGGACTACACCATACCACCCCCAAACCAACGGTCTCTGTGAAAAGATGAATAACATCATCATCGACCTGCTGAAGACCTTACCACTAGAGGAGAGAAATCAGTGGCCAGACCTACTACCTGATCTGGTAGATCTGTACAACCACATACCTGTGAGTTCCACCAATTGTACTCCGGCATACCTCATGCGTGCAAGACCTGGGAAGTTGCCCATGGGCCTGGAGCTTGGTGTAGTAGAACCAGAAGCAGATATGTCCACTGAGGACTGGGACACGACCAGACAGGAGCAGTACAGAAGAGTAAAGGCCTGTGTCGAAGACAGTCTCACTTGGGTGAGGGACAAGCAGGAAGCCCACTACAATAAAAGTGCGCCCGCAGAACCCTTCACACCAGGAGAAGTGGTGTTAAAGAGGAAAAGGAGAAACCACAAACTTGATGACTAGTGGGAGAGAGAACCCTACACTGTGTTAAATTCAAGATTTGGTAACAGGAAGACCTGTTTGATCAGCAAAGACGGAGGAATAACGACTGCAACGGTATTGTTACGGATCCAGGTGGTGGAACCTCTGTGCCGCGGTGCAAGGAGGGACCCAGAGGGGCGTAACTAAGTATCAACTCAGACCGACCCTGGTCGTATGGCGGCTAACGACTCCGTGACCAGGGAGGGACCGAGCCGAGGGACCAGGTGCTACTCTGGGGACGACCTTGTAAGAGAGCAGGTGGCTCCCACGGGTCAGCAGATTGGGACTGACCGGTATAGCGGATGGACACAACAGGCAGGCAGAAGTCTCTGGATAGTTGACGGGTGGTCACGGCACGTGACGGCAGAGCGGGTTGAAGTCTCTAGGTAACAGACAGGTGGTCACGGCAAGTGACAGCAGGAGCCTCCAGGTAGGCTACGGCAAGTGACGGCCAAACAGGCTGAAGTCTCTAGGTTAGTCAGGTAGGCTATCAGGTAACAGGCAGGTAACAGGCGAGTGCTCCCAGGTGAGCGGGCTAGCAGGCCCGGCTGGTAGTAGGCAGGTAACTGGCAGGTGCTCCCTGGTAAGCAGGCGGACTTGCCCATAGACAGACTGGCGGGTAGAACGGAAGGCAGACTGTCGGGCTGGAGAGTAGTAAGACTGGCGGACTGGAACAGTAGTCAGGCTGGCAACTGGACCTGAGGGCTGAAGCAGAGGTAAGTATGCTGTGCATCAACGTTTGCTCGGGCACCTCCATATTGGAGGAGGTGCCTTATATATGGGAGGACCCTCGATTATTGGCCAGGGACGCCTTAGGACGGCGCGCGCGGCCCCTTTAAGAGAGAGGGAGCGTGCGCGCCCTAAGCAGAGTGCCCGGGAAGCTGCGCGCCGGCAGCAGCAGGAAGAGGAGCGCAGGAGGACGCCGCGCGGGGAGCGGGGAGGTGAGAGGGACGGCGTCCCTGCCTGGCAGGGGGCAGAGACGCCAATGCTACAGGTATATAGAGACCATCTGAAGTTGTGTCCAGACCTGCTAAAGCCCCAAGAAGAAGTGCCTCTCACCGTACTGGAGGAGCCTAAAAAAACAGTACTCAATACTGATTTAGAAGATTTCCCGGCAGATTGGCCTCAACTAGGAGGAGCAGTAATAATCCCTGTGATCCACTTCTTTCAACAGCCAGAAGACCCTCCACAGCAAGTAGAGCCTGTAAGTGCTTCAGAAGAGCCTGCTCAAGAAGAATCCCCGGAAGAAGGATCCCCGGTTGGAGCAGAGCAAGAAGGCCCAGCCAATGGTATACTTGCCAGTCCTGTAGAGAGGTTAAGGCAACCCTGCAGTTCCCCAACACTTAGAACTGACAGAATGGGAGGTAGTGCAAATACTTGTGCCTCACGCATCCCAGTCCCACGTACGTCGACGCGTAGCACACGAGGTCAGACCCCTGTCAGATACAGAGAATAAAGAAGGAAACTCTGACAGTGTAGATAGTTGCCCCTGGGGTATTATATTGTGTATTTTCATGTATTTATTAACTTGTGTTTTGCTTATAATGGACAATTTAAGTGAAATGGACACTTTTCTTGTTTGCCTCTAATTACCTGTCAGGGTACATACAGAACTTTGTGGCTGAAGACTATGTGCAGCCCAAAAACTACTTCTTGTAAATAATTGCACTCCCTGGAGTGCCCCTTTAGGTGACCTCAGAAGGAAAACCTTTCTGGAGTGGCACTAACGGAGGTCCAACTCGGGATCACCATGCCCTGTAGCCACTCCAGGGCCTACGTGGAGGGTTTGGGACAGGTCCCTCAAGCTACCAAGTACTCTGCCCTGTGAGATGGATATCCTGTCGGGGAACCTCACCAAAAGAGACTTGAAATCTGAGGTTGCTTATTGTATATATGTATATATTTGTTATTTCTAATGATTTATTATGTAATGTTCAAGCAAGTGCCTCCCATAAAGGGAAGATTGTTATAATTGTTGTTATAAAAAGTACTTCAGTCCGGGAGTACTGAGCTTTGCTAGGGGGGAATGTGGCACCCCTGCTGAGCATTGGTGCCACAGATCCTAGAGGGGTGCATGGACGGATTCCTCCACAAGAGGCCCTCACAGCATTCACACACCTCCACTTTCCACCTCAGACCAGCAGAGGGAGCCCAAATAGGGATATAAATAGGGAAGGTGGAGCTAGGCAGTTCAGTCTGGTCTGGAGTCTGGAGAACAGTTTCCTCAGGGGACAGAGCTAGTTCCAGTCTGCGAGAATCCAGTCTGTAGAAGGAAGCCTGTTGAGAGGAGCTCCTGCAGAAGCCATCCTGCAGTGGAGCACAGTCCAGACTCAGAGAGCTCAGGTTAGTGAGCCCAAGGCGTCCCGGCGCCATAAGAGCGGTGAAGAGTAGCGAGGCCTACTGCCAGTGTGAAGCCTAGCAGAGCAGAAGGCAAGTGGAGTAAGCGAGCTACATAGGGGGCAGAGGAGCTTAGCCAGCTCACCCCAAGACCATATACCGGACACCGGGTCCGCGTCTGCAGGGATCTCTAGGACCATTAGAAACAACCGGAACCCCTGGCGAACTACATGTCCCAGGAATACCAAAAGCTGACTGTAACATTAGGGTCAGGAGTCACTGAGGCCCAAGAGACCAGGGAGTGTGATCTCCAACAGAAGGCCCTACCACCAGGTCAGCAGGTGCAAGACACAGACCAAGTTAGGCCTAGCTTCAGGCAGGTCATAAACTTAACAGGAAAAGGCAAGAAACAGGAGGCCCCACACCCGCTCACTGGGGAGAGTCCTGAAATGCACCCGTCACCCTACAGTGCCCTGGATCGTGCCTGAAACACCACCAGTAAAGGTACTGAAGTGAACTGTCGTGTGTGTGCCTATTCTTCTTCTGACGCGGCTGGGTCTCATCTGTCCTGCATCCCTTCTCCTACGCTGCCCTGAGGCCCTGCTCCAAATGTGGGGAGCTGCACCAACTAAGCTGCCTGACCACCGGCCTCAGAGGACTGTAGCAGCACTGGTGATCCTCACCAGACACCACGGGTGGCATCACAAACGTTCCCTATCCCATACACCTTTTCCCCATTCCTTGCTTTTTAAGAGTGACCCCAGGGTACGGCCCCGGAAGCCGGCCACCGCGGCATCCCCCAAAACCAACAACAAGGCGCGGGTGCCGAGTCGTCCCCATCCCCTGGGCGCGTCATTTGTTTATGTAGCAAGGAGTATGTGTGAGAAACAGATGGTGTGTATGTGTAGCATGGAGTGTATGTGTGCAATATATAGTGTGTATGTGTAGCATTGAGTGTGTGTCTGTAATATATAGTGTGTATGTGTAGCATGCAGTGTGTGTCTGTAATATATAGTGTGCATGTGTAGCTTGGAGTGTGTGTCTACAATATACAGTGTGGGTGTTTAGCATGAAGTGTGTGTCTGAAATATACAGTGTGCATGTGTAGCATGCAGTGTGTTTCTGCAATATACAGTGTGCATGTGTAGCATGGAGTGTGTGTGTGCAACAGATAATGTGCATGTGTAGCATGGAGTGTGCATCTGTAATATATAGTGTGCGTGTGTAGCATGCAGTGTGTGTGTGCAACAGATAATATGCATGTGTAGCATGGAGTGTGTGTTTGTAATATATAGTGTTCATGTGTAGCTTGGAGTATGTGTCTGTAATATACAGTGTGTGTAGTATGCAGTGTGTGTCTTTAATATATAGTGTGCGTGTGTAGCATGCAGTGTGTAGCTGTAATATATAGTGTGACTATGTAGCCTGGAGTGTATGTCTGCAATATACAGTGTGCATGTGTAGCATGCAGTGTATGTCTGTAATATACAGTGTGTGTGTGTGTGTGCGATGCAGTGTATGTTTGTAATATACAGTGTGCGTGTGTAGCATGCAGTGTATGTGTGACGCCTCTCTGGATGGTAGAAAGAAAGCTCTACCCTGGGAAGATGGGGTACTCGGAGACGGATCCTGTGTGGTAGATGGGGTGCAGCCGTGGCCCGGACCCGTTCCGTGCCCTGGGCCGTCACATAAAAAATAATGGGCTTACAGGGTTGAGTGGTTACTATCGACTACGCCACCTGTGGTACCTGGTGAAGGCCACCAGCGCTGCTGCAGTCCTCTGAGGCGGGATGTCATGGCAGCCGTCATTGTTACTACTCCCCACAGGCGGAGCAGGGCCTCAGGGCAGAGGGACAGGATGGAGGGGGTAGTAGTCTAGGAGGTCTGGTGCTGCGTAGTGCGGTGTAGTGCAGAATAACAGTCCGGAGGCCATAGGGGTTAACTTCCAGGGTTTTTACTCACGATGTAGAGTACAGCTGCAAGGCTTCTCCCTGCTCCTCGCGGAGTTCTGCAGTCACCAGGAACGTGGGGGTCTGACAACCTCCAAGTAAGTCAAGTGTTAAATCAGGACCCTGCACCGGAGTGTTCCTAGACTTCAGACCGGGTCCTTTCCTGTCTGTGTGTGTAAATAGGCCGGGTTTCCCTCTGAACTTCACTCAGAACAAGGGCACGGGTGGCAGCTCCGCTCCTTCGGTTACCCGATGAGATCCTCAGGGCCTACCGGGCTTTCCTGACCAGGAATTGAAGCAGCAAGGTCAGGTGTTGGGGGCCGGTACCCCTCTTGAATCCCTCTGAATAGATCAGCATAGCGAGGACAGGTGGCGTACACCGCTCCGTCTGCATCCTCCCCGGGATCCATTTGCGGTGGAGCTACACTCCTAAGCTCCGGGCCTTCTTGGTCTTGGTCCCTGACCGGGCTGAGACATTCATTATCTGCAACCTGCCCCTCAACCCAAGGCCAGGATACGAGGGCCGTGCCTCCATCCTCTGCAGGTCCACACAGGATCCAAGCTCAGGGAGGGAGGTCACGATAAAGAACAGTCAAAGGACCATCAGAAAGGACTCATGACTAATAGAGACCAAAGACAATCGACAAAAGACCGAAGACAAAAAGACCAAAGACCAAGATAGCTGTGTATTAAATATGAATTATTAAGTGTCACATAATGTGAGTCCTCCACCCTCACCCACTAATCTGGTTCCCCTATCTCTTGGTTCCCCTGTCTCCCGAGTGCCAGTAGGGGCAGCACCTAGTGCATTCTAGCCCCCTCTGGTGGAGAAGTGTGGTGTTGGATGTGGAGGTAGGGTCCTGACCATCACACTGTTCTTACCTCAAAGGAGGAACACTACACTCCATTAGAGAAGTGCAGCATCCCTGTGGCGGTCGAACCCTCAGGGGCGCCACATATGCCTGTAATACATAGTGTGTATGTGTATACTGGAGTGAGTGTCTGCAATATACAGTGTGTGTGTGTGTAGCATGGAGTGTGTGTCTGTAATATACAGTGTGTGTCTGTAATATACAGTATGTGTCTGTGACTCGCCCCCTGGGCCGTGGGGTACCCGGAACCGGGCCTTCTAGTGTACGGTGCTGATGGGGGTAGTAGTGGCTCAGGGTGGTCAGACCAAAATTGTGGCAGTCTATTTATCAGTGTTTTGAATGTCCGACTACGCCACCCGTGGATTGCGGTCAGGGATAACCGCCGCTGCGAGGCAGACCGCTGAGGCTGGTGTTGGGGTGCAGCACAGAGATATGATAACTCCCCACGGGAAGAGTATAGCCTCAGGGCAGTGTAGGTGGATGCTGGGGGTGGTGGTGCAGGCGCAGAAGAAATCACACAGAGTCCAATGGTGCAGTCCAGGGTCTTTTACTCACAGTTAATATCCAAGTCACCTCTGTCAGCAATGACTGCCCAAGCCGTGCTGCGTCCACCTGGTGAGGGGCTCGGTCAACCCCCAGGCAATTCAGGAGTATGGCACAGGACCCCCTTTTCTCTCCTGACTTAAGATGGCTCCCACCTTTTATCTGTCTCTCTGTGCTGAGCCCAGGTGACCTGCACCCAATGAGCTCCTCCCTATGCTCCAGAAACCGTCCCCTACTGCTCCTACATCACTGGGTTCTCTCCCCCCTCCCCACTCCAGCCAGGGACATGGTCAGTTGTGCCTGCAATTATATGGGAGCACCGTTGAGCTGTCCCTCGGAAATGGGGTGTGTGTGGTGTGTGCAGCTAACTGAGCCCTGGTCCACACTCCATCCTTACCTGGGAGTGGAATATCACACCTCTGGCTCAGGTGCAATACCCCTGTAGCGGCCGAACCCTCGGGGCGCCACATCTGTAATATACAGTGTGCCTGTGCAGCATGGAGTGTGTGAGCAGCATCCACACTTATAAATACTGGCACGTCATCAATCACTAAATTATGTTCATTCATTGGGTGATTGGCTCATTTATGCTGGAAAAAATAATTGTTCTTGGTAGCACATTTCCAGGTGTAAACATAAGAAGTGCTGCCAATAACATGATATGTATGGGTACAGAGCGATATATTACTGATCGCTTTTTCTCCCCATCATACTTTATCAGCCTGTGTAAAGAGACTGGTAAACAAGCGCAGAATTACTTGAATATTGTTGAATGGCGCTCATTTAATGGTCTGAAATTAGCTCATCTAAATGCAACATAAATGATTGTGTGAGATAGTGCAATATATGAGCATTTGGGGCAACACTTTTACTCTTTACACGGATCTCCACCACTGATATACATGCAGCTGAGGAAAGCTCCAGCACTGAGCCACCTGCAGCTGAGGAGAGCTACAGCACTGAGCCACCTGCAGCTGAGGAGAGCTCCAGCACGGAGCGACCTGCAGCTGAGGAGAGCTCCAGCACGGAGCCACCTGCAGCTGAGGAGAGCTCCAGCACTGAGCCACCTGCAGCTGAGGAGAGCTCCAGCACGGAGCCACCTGCAGCTGAGGAGAGCTCCAGCACTGATCCACCTGTAGCTGAGGAGATCTCCAGCACAGATCCACCTGCAGCTGAGGAGAGCTCCAGCACAAATCCACCTGCAGCTGAGGAAAGATCCTGCACAGATCCTTCTGCAGCTGAGGAGAGATTCTGCTCTGATCCACCTGCAGCTGAGGAGAGATCTTGCTCTGATCCACCTGCAGCGGAAGAGAGCTCCAGCACTGATCCTCCAACAGCTAAGGAGAGCTCCAGCACTGATCCACATGCAGCTGAGGAAAGCTCCAGCACCGATTCTGACTCGCCCCCTGGGCCGCGGGGCACTCGGAACCAGGCTTCAGGGCAATGCTGGGAGTTGTAGTGGCGACCCGGTCCCGTGGCTCAGGGTGGTCAGACCAGTGGCAGTCTTTTATATGTTTTAGGTAATGTCTGACTACGCCACCCGTGGATTGCGGTCAGGGAGGACCGCCGCTGCAAGGCAGACCGCTGAGGCTGGTGTTGGGGATGCAGCAGGGAATAGTACAACTCCCCACGGGAGGAGTGTAGCCTCAGGGCAATGTAGTAGATGGAGGGGGTGATGGTGCAGGGAGTCCCAGTACCGTTAGTGCTGGCGAAGTAAGAAGCACAAAGACAACGTGTTGCAGTCCAGGGTCTTTTACTCACAGTTCGTATACTCCAAGCCACTTCTGTACAGGTAGTGACTGCCCAAGCCGTGCTGCGTCCACCAGGTGAGGGGCTCGGTCAACCCCCAGGCAATTCCGGAGTATGGCACAGGACTCCCTTCTATCCTTCCTCTGGCTCGTGCCCCACCAGTGACCAAGCTTTTGTCCAGCTGCCGCGGATCTATGCGGGTAAAAGTGTGCCCCATTTCCCGCTATCCTATATGGTGCCTTCCTAGCAAGGTTTAGCAGGGGGTCGCACCAAGTTATGATCACGACCTCCGGTTCTTGGCTGAGGGATAATTTACCTCCACCAATTTGGGATCCGGTACCCTTTTCTTGCCCGACCCGTCACCCGTAATTTCCTGGGTCCTTAGGGTCCCTTCTGCCTTCTTGTTTCTGAGCCCTTCTGTTTCTCTGTCACTTCTCCTCCTTTCCTGTTCCTTCTTCTCCTCCTTCCCTCGGCCTCTTCTCCAGGCCTACTTCTCCTTCTCCTCCCAGGCTCCGGCCTTCACCCTAGGCCTGCCTTTGAGCGGAGCTCCTACAGAGCCTCCGCTCCCTGTCTTCTCCTCTCTCTGACTGTCTGACTGAACTGAACCCTGATCTAAGATGGTACCCACCTTTTATACCTCCCCTCTGACTGTGAGCTCAGGTGACCAGCACCCAATGAGCTCCTACCTATGCTCAGAAACCGTCCCCTTCTGCTCCTACATCACTGGGTTTTCCTCCACCCTCCCCACTCCAGCCAGGGACATAGTCTGTCGTGCCTGCATTACTGTATAAATGGGAGCACCGTTGAGCTGTCCCCCGGAAATGGGGTGTGTGTGATGCATGCAGCTAACTGAGCCCTGGTCCATACTCCATCCTTACCCGGGAGTGGAATATCACACCTCTGGCAGAGGTGCAATACCCCTGTAGCGGCCGAACCCTCGGGGCACTACATTCCCCCCCGGTAAACCACAGCACGTCCTCGGGCTGGAAACGAGTAAAGACATTGGATTACAAGACATGCACAACTTTTTCAAAACTTTTCACATTAGAAAACGGACGACATTGTTCAATTCCCTTTATGGGAAACACTTTTCTTTGTCATTGTTAATACTACCGGAACTCTTTTGTCACATAAAACATTCTCATTATCATATAGCAGCATATAAAACTCTTCATATAAAACATTTTTAAGTAAAACATATTCTTGGGTACTGGCCACGGTGCAACTAACTTGCGACTAGGTGTTCATTCTTCTTAAAGGTGCAACACTCTAGCAAACTTGTCTTGAGGTAGACGTTGCAGTTCTTTTATAAAACCAATAGGGGGCGCTTTAGGAAGCGCAACTATTTACAGGGGCGGCCGTTCTCAGTCCTCGGCCAGTTTTAGGAAGGGGATGGCTGCTCTCAGTCCTCAGCCAGGTTAAGGAAAAGGGGCGGCTGTTCTCAGTCCTCAGCCAGGTAACTTGGGGAAGGGGACAACTTTAGTAGGTAACAGTCCCATAACAGTCCCAACGGGGACCACACTCTGAGCGGAAACAGTCCCAAAACAGTCTCTGTACCCTGACGGGTAACTATGTACAGTCACACTCTACCATTTACTGGTAACGGTGTCCTCCTGATGCACCTTGCTCCTCATGGTAATGGTCTTCAGACCCGTCCGGGTCCTCTTGGTACTCTGGATCTGAGTAGTGCTGTTCCTCCTCCTCTACTACTCTATGGACGTGGAGGGCGTACCACACCTTCACGCCTTGGTGTCGGGTGTAGGACACCACGTCGCCAGGATACAGATCCCGTCCACGATGACCCTCTGGCAGGTGGCTTTCCACGTCCCTTCGGGTCGCGAACACATCACTGATCGTGTCTGGGTCCCAGATGAATCCCCAGCCGTGTTCCATCTGAAATTTTACGACAGTCCCGGTGGCTCGGGGGCCGCGGGCAGCTCGGGGGTCTCGTCGGGTGCGCATCTTCTGTTCTGCACTTCGGGCTTGTAGCTGCTCTTGCCGGACACGCCGTTCTCGCTGCTCCCTCTCGAACATCGCCAGCTGTTGGCGACAGGACTCCCGTCGGCGGGCTGCGTCCGCCCGTGTCTCCTGGGTGAACCCCATTAGATTTTCTCCGGTCGGGTCCCACTCAAACTGGGCGTCCTCAAGCGGGGGCTGGGAGACTTCCATGGGCTCCGGAGCAGGTATCAGGGGTTCAGGTGAGACTCCGGCCTCCGCGGACAGGCCTCTCCGTAGGCGGGGGTTAACATATCTGGGGGGCCAAATGAAAGGGAGCCCATCCGGACCGATGTGCTGGGCGAACAGATAAGCGCCCGGGGGTGGTATTGTAGAGGCCGGGGGCGCGAGCGGGTTAGCGGCGCCCGGAGGTACTCGGCCTTGCGACCAGGCCTGCGGTGGTCTTCTTCTAGTCGCACCCAGGGGTGGCACAGCAGAGGCAGGGGGTGCTGGCTGGGCAGCGGCGCCCGTGGGCACTAGGCCTTGCGACCAGGCCTGCGGTGGTCTGCTTCCGGCCGCGCCCGGGGTTAAAGGGCACGGCGCGGGGCGAGGCTCGACGGCGGCGTCTACGGCCTGGGGCCTAGTTGGTAGCGGGGGGGTGTGGCGGCAGCTACGGCTCCCGGGGCTTCGGGTGCCGTGACGGGAGACAGGGACAGGGTCGCGGCCCCTGGACTCGGGGTAAGGGCTTCCCCGTTACCTGCCTCCGCGGCTATGGCCTCCTCCGCAGCGTTGTCCTCAGCCTCCGATCCTCTCTCACCGCCCCTGGAGGCAGGTGTGCTGCTGGGTGGTGGCGGTGCCTCTTGCTGCTGGGTCACGGTCCGCCGGGCCATCTCTTCCTTCCACCCAGCAATCACGTCCCGCTGCGCCCGGACCATCCTCCGGTCCAACTCCTCCAGCGCAGCCCGCACATACTCCGGGTCTTCCTCGGGGAGCTGTGCTAGCAGCTCCGTGAAGCTGCATGGTGGTTCGGCCTGTAACAGGGCCCTCGCCAAGGTACTTGAGCTGGCTCCTCTCTCCATCTCTGGGTGTGGTCCGGTGAGACTGATCCAAACCACACCCGGCCCCGCAGTTTTCTTCTCTTTCCGCCCCCATTGGGGGTGGTCTTGGGGCAATCTGCTGACAATCACTTTCAGGGGCAGCCCCCCCACCTTGATGGACATCTCCACAGCCGCACTCATGGCTGTTGGGGGTGGGCTCCTTCTTTGGCGCCATTCTGGGACCTGGCCCACGATGGGAGGTGGCTTCCTGTTGTCTTTTGGCGCGCACATTATGGCGCTCGTTCTTCTGGGGCGGGTGCCATCTTTAATACAGTAAAACAGTCAGTTTGTGGCGGGTTGGTCACAATCCTGCCGACTACGCCAAAACTGACTCGCCCCTTGGGCCGCGGGGCACTCGGAACCAGGTTTCAGGGCAATGCTGGGAGTAGTAGTGGCGACCCGGTCCCGTGGCTCAGGGTGGTCAGACCAGTGGCAGTCTTTTATATGTTTTAGGTAATGTCCGACTACGCCACCCGTGGATTGCGTCAGGGAGGACCGCCGCTGCAAGCAGACCGCTGAGGCTGGTGTTGGGGATGCAGCAGGGAATAGTACAACTCCCCACGGGAGGAGTGTAGCCTCAGAGCAATGTAGTAGATGGAGGGGGTGATGGTGCAGGGAGTCCCAGTACCGTTAGTGCTGACGAAGTAAGAAGCACAAAGACAACGTGTTGCAGTCCAGGGTCTTTTACTCACAGTTCGCATACTCCAAGCCACTTCTGTACAGGTAGTGACTGCCCAAGCCGTGCTGCGTCCACCAGGTGAGGGGCTCGGTCAACCCCCAGGCAATTCCGGAGTATGGCACAGGATTCCCTTCTATCCTTCCTCTGGCTCGTGGGCCCACCAGTGACCAAGCTCTTGTCCAGCTGCCGCGGATCTATGCGGGTAAACGTGAGCCCTGTTTCCCGCTATCCTATATGGTGCCTTCCTAGCAAGGTTTAGCAGGGGGTCGCACCAAGTGATGATCACGACCTCCGGTTCTTGGCTGAGGGATAATTTACCTCCACCAATTTGGGATCCGGTACCCTTTTCTTGCCCGACCCGTCACCCGTAATTTCCTGGGTCCTTAGGGTCCCTTCTGCCTTCTTGTTTCTGAGCCCTTCTGTTTCTCTGTCACTTCTCCTCCTTTCCTGTTCCTTCTTCTCCTCCTTCCCTCGGCCTCTTCTCCAGGCCTACTTCTCCTTCTCCTCCCAGGCTCCGGCCTTCACCCTAGGCCTGCCTTTGAGGATCTCTCCTTCTGCAGCTGAGGAGAGATCCTGCTCTGATCCACCTGCAGCTGAGGAGAGATCTTGCTCTGATCCACCTGCAGCTGAAGAGAGCTCCAGCACTGATCCTCCAACAGCTAAGGAGAGCTCCAGCACTGATCCACATGCAGCTGAGGAAAGCTCCAGCACTGATTCACCTGCAGCTGAGGAGAGCTCCAGCACTGATCCACCTGCAGCTGAGGAAGGCTCCAGCACAGATCCACCTGCAGCTGAGGAGAGCTCCAGCACTGATCCTCCTGCAGCTGAGGAGAGATACTGCTCTGATCCACCTGTAGCTGAGGAGAGCTCCAGCACTGATCCACCTGCAGCTGAGGAGAGATCCTGCTCTGATCCACCTGCGGCTAAGGAAAGCTCCAGCGCAGATCCACCAGCAGCTGAGGAAAGCTCTAGCACTGATCCACCTGCAGCTGAGGAAAGCTCCAGCACTTATCCTCCTGGAGCTGAGGAGAGATCCTGCTCTGATCCACCTGCAGCTGAGGAAAGCTCCAGCACTTATCCTCCTGCAGCTGAGGAGAGATCCTGCTCTGATCCACCTGCAGCTGAGGAAAGCTCCAGCACTGATCCACCTCCAGCTGAGGAAAGCTCCAGCACTGATCCACCTGCAGCTGAGGAAAGCTCCAGCATTGGTCCACCTGCAGCTGAGGAGAGCTCCAGCACTGATCCACCTGCAGCTGAGGAAAGCTCCAGCACTGATCCACCTGCAGCTGAGGAGAGATCCTGCTCTGATCCACCTGCAGCTGAGGAGAGCTCCAGCACTGATCCACCTGCAGCTGAGGAAAGCTCCAGCACTGATCCACCTGCAGCTGAGGAGAGATCCTGCTCTGATCCACCTGCAGCTGAGGAGAGCTCCAGCACTGATCCACCTGCAGCTGAGGAAGGCTCTAGCACTGATCCACCTGCAGCTGAGGAGAGCTCCAGCACTGATTCACCTGCAGCTGAGGAAAGCTCCAGCACTGATCCACCTGCAGCTGAGAAGAGATGATCCAGCTGCGGCTGAGGAAAGGCCGCACTGGGCTCTGCCATAAAAGGGAGTCCGGCATGACAGGATTTTGAGCTGGGAAATTAAGTGAAAGGGGTTTTTTCTTTGGGATACAGGAAGGGTTAAAAGTATGAGTGGCTTAGTTTGGGATGTATTGGTGGGAGGAGAGATCGAAAGGAGTTTTATAAATGACTGACCAGGAAGAGCAGGCAGCCATTTTAGGTTGCCCTGTAAGAGGAACAATCTTCCCATCATCTGTACTCATCAGGGCTGCAAGATGGAGGCTGCACTTCAACAACTAAGAAGCGCAGCAGGGGTCCTGGGACCGGATGGGCTGCAGGCAGCAGTGCAGAGCCTGCTTCAGGGGGTTGGGGGTGACAGTTTCCAGTCACCCCCTGCAGTTTGACAGCAACAGAGTACTCGGCCTCTGGCGCGCCTGAGCCCAGATGTTACCGCTAGGGTCCGGTGCTGCTTATGGAGCCCCTCAAGGAACCCTCCAACCAGGACTGCAGGCCGGCTTGCCCCCGACCGCTGTTCCAGGCCTGGGAGGAATCCAGGCATGTGGCGGGGCTTACAACGGGGGAGGTGCTGCTGGAGCTGCGAGTGGTCCTGTGTGGCACCCCAGAGGGTCTGGTTGCCACAGTGGTAGTAATACCATGTCTGGGAGCAAAACAGGAGTTTCCTGGTCAGGGAACACACAACATACCTCCTGCTCCAGACCAGAAAAGGGGAGGATCCTGCCCTATATAACTGAATCTGGAGGCGGGGTTAGCGAGTTGAGTTTAGTCTGAGTCTAGACAGTGTCAGGAGTCTAGCAGGACACAGGAGCAAGAAGCCAGGGACTGGAGCTGTGCAGAGCTCGTCCTGGCCAGAGTATATACAGAGAACCGGACACCGGAGTCCGAGGCTGTGGGACCCTTCAAGCCCAGCAGCAGATACCGCAAGGCAGGAGACTGCAGGTCTCCTGGCCCCCAGAAGCCCGGAGGCTCAGCCACACGAAAGGACCCGTACCGCCACAGAGGAGCGAGGAGTACACGGGATCCGAGTCGCCAGCCATACGGGTGAGCACAGCACATCACACTCAGGGACGTGGGCTACAACATGACTATAAGCGGGATAGCCAAAAGAGTACAGTCAGAACGGCAGGCCTACAACTCCACCTGGCCAGAGGAATTCTAGGATTGCTCCCAGACTGACCAGGCCCTCATCCCATTGAGGCCTATATAATTGCCACCAGTAAAAACCCTGGGACTGCACTGCAAAGACTCCGTGTCATCATTACTGATCCAGGTACTATTGACTAGCCCAGGTGGATGGGGATAACTCGGTACCCGGGCCTTTGCCTTGGGGATGTCACGGTGGTCGGTTCCCGGGCCCGTACCCTGGGTCACTCTTTAAAAGCGTGGATTTTTTGTTAATTTATATAAGTTTGTGACGCCACCTGTAGCTTCTGGTGAGAATCACCAGCGCTGTGCAGTCCACTGAGGCCGATGACAAGGCAGCTCGATGGTATAGCTCCCCACAGGTGGAGCTAGGCCTCAGGGCAGCGTACGGAAAGGGGATGCAGGACAGGCGAGACCCAGCCGGGTCAGAGGAAGAACAGGGACAGACACGATAGTCACTTTAGTACCTTTTACTGGTGGAAATTCAGGCACATCCCGGAGCACTGTAGGGTGAAGGGTGCATATCAGGATCCTCCCCAATGAGCGGGTGTAGGGCCTTCTGTTTCTTGCTTCTGCGTAGTAAGTTTCTGACCTGCCTGGAGCTAGGCCTAACTTTGTCTCTGTCCTGCACTGGCTGACGTAGTGGTTGGGCCTTCTCTTGGAGTGCACGCTCCCAGCTTACGGGGCCTATGTGTCTCCTGGCTCTGTTACGTATGAGCACTTTAGCGATCCTGGAACTTGTAGTTCTCCAGGGATTCCGGTTATGCTTTACTGGGTCATAGAGATCCCAGGAAGCTCGGACCCGGTGTCCGGTAACTGATTCGAGGTGAGCTATTAAGCTCCTCTGCCCCCTATGTACTAACTCTCCACTCGCCTTCGGCCTACTCGGGCAATCGCTAGGCTATACACACTAACGGCAGCTTGCCGCACTTCACCGATCTTATGGCGCCGGCACACCTTAAGCTCTAACTGAGCTACAACTGACCTGAGCTCGACTCTGTATTCAGACCTGTACTTGCTGAACTCTCCAGAGGAACTGCTGAATCACTGAGTTCCACTGCAGACTGACCTCTCCTTGGCTCATCTCCTGCAGGAACTGAACTGCTTGGCTCCACCTTCCCTATTTATCTCCCTAACGGACTCCCTCTGCTGGTCTGAGGTGGAAGGTGGAGCTGTGTGAATGGTTATGGGGGCCTCTTGTGGAGGAATCCATCAATGCACTCTTCCAGGATCTGTGATACCAAGCGCAGCTGGGCGTCACATTCCCCCCTAGCAAGGCTCAGCACTCCCGGGCTGAAGTACATTTTAAAACAACAACAATAGGAAACATGAACAATCTTCCCTTTATGGGAGGCACCAAGCTTAAATGTTGCATAACAATATTAACATATACAAAGTGTCCTCAGAATTCAAGTCTCTTATGGTGAGGTTCCCAGACGGGATGTCTATCTCACAGGGTAGAGTACTTGGTGGTTTGAGGGACCTGTCCCAAACCCTCAACATAGGCCCTGGGGTGGCTGCAGGGCATGAAGATCCCGAGTTGGACCTCCAATAGAGCCACTCCAGACAGGTTTTCCTTCTGAGGTCACCTAAAGGGGCACTCCAGGGAGCGCAATTATATACAAAAGCAGTTTTTTGGGATGCACATAGTCCTCAGCCACAAAGTTCTTAGGTAAACAATAAAGGAAGTCATTAAGTAAAACACAAAGTAATATACTTATGCATGAAAATACACAATTAATACTGTACATTACAATTTTAATACCCCAGGGGTAACTATCTACACTTGTCAGAGTTTAACTATTTTACTGAGTGTATCTAACAGGGGGTTTACCTCTCGTTGTACGTGTAGATCTGCGTAGTGCGGTGGTTTGTGTGGTAACAGAGTCTGTATTGTTAGTTAACCTACCAGTTCTACGTGTGACTAAGTTGTAAAACTGCCTTAACCTCTCTCTGGAACTGGCAAGTTCACCGTTGGCTGGGCCCTCTTGCTCTGCTCCTACCGGGGATCCTTCGTCCGGGGATACTTCTTGAGCTGGCTCTTCTGCAGCACTTACAGGTTCAACTTGCTGTGGAGGGTTTTCTGGCTGTTCGAAGAATTGGAGTATTGGAATGATTACTGCTCCTCCTATTTGAGGCCAATCTGCCGGGAAATCTCCTAGGTCAGTGTGTATCACTGCTTCTTCAGGTTCTTCCGGGATTGTGAGAGGCACTTCTTCCTGGGGTTTCAATAAATCTGGACACAACTTTAGGTGGTCCCTGGACACTGTTGTAGACGTTCTTCCTCCATCTCGACTAATTATGCAGGTCTTCTTATTGTCAAACCTTGACTGTAACACTGTGTAGGGTACTTTTTCCCACTGGTCATCAAGTTTGTGGTTGCGTCTTTTCCTTTTCAATACTGTTACACCAGGTGTGAAGGGCTCTGCGGGCGCGTTTTTGTTGTATTGAGCCTCCTGCTTTTCTCTCACCCGAGAGAGACTGTCTTCGACACAGGCTTGTACTCTTCTGTACTGCTCTTGTCTGGTCGTGTCCCAGTCCTCAGTGGTCATATCAGCTTCAGACTCAACAACACCAAGCTCCAGATCCATGGGCAGCTTTCCTGGCCTTGCCCGCATGAGATATGCCGGAGTGCAATTGGTGGAACTTACTGGTATATGATTGTACAGATCCACTAGGTCAGGTAGTAGGTCTGGCCACTGGTTTCTCTCCTCAAGTGGTATGGTCTTTAGCAGGTCGATGATGATGTTGTTCATCTTTTCGCAGAGACCGTTGGTTTGTGGGTGGTACGGTGTAGTTCTTATCTTCTTACACCCGTAGAGATGGCAGAACTCCTTAAACAACTCAGCCTCGAAGGCCGGGCCTTGGTCCGTCAGCACCTGCTCAGGATAACCATGGGGTCTACAGAAATACGCTTGGAACGTCTTTGCTGCTGTCTCTGCCGTCAGATCTTTGACGGGGGTGACCACCAGGAAACGCGAGTAGTGATCCACCATGGTCAGAGCATAGGAGTACCCTGACCTGCTGGGGGACAGCTTGACATGGCCCAGGGCCACGATGTCCAGGGGTCGAGTCGTCTTGATGGGTTGCAGGGGTGCCTTTTGGCTGCTGTAGTCTTTTCTTCTAAGGCCACAGGGTCCACAGTCCCGGCACCACCTCTCAATGGAGCTGCGCATTCCTACCCAGTAGAATCGACACTTCAGCAGGGTCTCTAGCTTTTTCCAGCCAAAGTGCCCCTCCTGATCGTGGTAAGCTTCTAATACCATTTGGATGTCTGTCTTAGGGACCACTATCTGCCATACCATCTCATGGGTTTTTGGATTGACGTACCTTCGGCACAGCTTCTCACGGTAGATAAACAGCTGGCTTCTCTCGTTCCACAGCTGCTTTGCTTGGAGAGACGCTTCCTTCTCCAGGGAGACACCTTCTTGGGTTATCAGCTGTTTGATGCGGCTGACAACCGGGTCACTGTCCTGGGTCTCTTTCCAGCTGTGGTGAGGCAGGGGGTTTAAGGTCTTTCCACGCTGCCTCCTGGAGGCTCGTTGCTCGTGGATCATCCCATTCCGGTGAAAGGCAGGTAGCTCAATCTCTTCCAGGTCATCCACTTTTTCTTCTGTGTCTGACTGGTGAGGCATCCTGGACAGGGCATCAGCGTTGGCGTTCTTGCGGCCCGCCCGGTATTTAATTGTAAATTGGTAATTCGACAGCCGCGCCATCCATCGTTGTTCCAGTGCCCCGAGCTTAGCTGTTTCAAGATGGGTCAAGGGGTTGTTATCTGTGAAGGCAGTGATCTTACTGGAGGCTAGATAGTGCTTGAACCTTTTAGTGATGGCCCAGACCAGGGCCAGGAACTCCAACTTGATGCTGCTATAGTTCTCTGGGTTCCTCTCGGTCGGGCGGAGCTTCCTGCTTGCATATGCGATCACTTTCTCTTGGCCATTCTGCTTCTGACTTAGGACAGTGCCCAGCCCTTCGTTGCTGGCATCAGTATACAGCAGGAATGGTTGGCTGTAGTCAGGGTAGGCTAGGATCTCATCGCCTGTCAGGATCTCCTTCATCTCCTGAAACGACTCTGCTTGCTCCTTACCCCAGTGGAATGGGGGATTCCTGCCTTTGGGGGACTGCCCTACCAGGAGGTCTTGCAGAGGAGCTGCTTTCTTGGTGTAGTCTTTTACAAACCTCCGGTAGTATCCTACTAGTCCCAAGAACTGACGCACCTCCTTGAGGTTCTTCGGCTCCGGCCACTTCTGGATGGCAGTAACTTTCTCCGGGTCTGGTGCTACCCCTTCCAGACTGACAATGTGCACCAGGTACTGTACCTTTCTCTTGAGCAGGTGGCACTTTGAGGGCTTCAACTTCATCCCGTACCGGGACAGTGACTCAGATACCTCTGCTAGGTGTTTCAAGTGGTCCTCGTACGTTCTGGAGTACACTATTACATCGTCCAGGTAAAGTATCACAGTCTCGAAGTTGCGGTGTCCCAGGCAGCACTCCATCAATCTCTGGAACATTCCAGGGGCGTTGCAGAGTCCAAACGGCGTACTGTTGAACTTGCAGAGTCCCATCGGGGTAGTGAAGGCCCTCTTCTCCCGATCCTCCTCAGCCACAGCTACTTGCCAGTACCCACTAGTGAGGTCAAGGGTGGAAAAGTGATTTGCAGACTTTAAGGCAGCTAGGGACTCCTCTATGCGTGGTAAAGGGTATGCATCTTTATGTGTAATGCGATTTACTTGACGGCAATCTACACACATTCTCATGCTCCCGTCCTTTTTCCTAACTAGCACTAGGGGAGCTGCCCAGGGACTACAACTATCCCTTATTACTCCCGCCTTTCTCATGTCCTGCAACATTTCCTTTGCCTTCTGGTAGTGGGCTGGTGGTATAGGCCTGTAGCGTTCTTTGATTGGGGGATGGTCGCCTGTGGGGATATGATGTTGAACCCCCTTAATCCTCCCGAAGTCAAGTGGATGTTTACTGAACACCTGCGAGTATTCTTGAACCACCCGGTGTACACCCTGTTTTTGATGGGCAGGAGTGGCGTCTGTCCCAACGTGGAGCTGTTGACACCAAACCTCCACCTGGGTTGCAGGGTCATTATCCTCCACTTCATCTGGTGAGGTTAAGGACTCCGCCTTGTGGATACAGTTGTTATTTACAGCATGTAATTTGGCAACAGTGGCATAACGTGGCAATCTGACCTCATCTTCCCCACAATTAAGAAGACGGACGGGCACCCTCCCATTACGTACATCTACCACTCCCCTGGCGGTTAAGAGCGTGGGTCTATGCTCGGAGCAAAGGGGTTCTACTACCGCCTGGTAGCTCTGTCCTCTAAGACCTATAGCAGCTCTGCACAAGATGAGCATTTCACTCATTGGGGGGATGACAATGGGTATGGGGTCTGTCACCCGCACGTTACCGATTTCACCTTCTGTTAACCTTACTTGTTGTTGGTACATCAGGACTCGGATCTCCTTCTGCAGCGCCCTCCTCTGTCTTGGTCTGGCAGTGTCAGCTATCTGTTGGAGCAAGAACACAACTTCTCCCAAACAGTTACCAACAATGTTAGTGCCAAGTACCATATACGGATTAGTGTCATCAGGATTAGTCTCTACTACATACATAGTACATAGTTTGCAAAGCCGAATAAAGACTTGCGTCCATCAAGTTCGACCTGTAAGTTCTGTAGTTGCTAAAGTTGATCCAGAGGAGGGCAAAAACCCCAAATGATTTAGCCAATCTTCACCTGAGGAAAAATTCCCTCCCGACTCTGAAACCAGCAGTCAGAATAAATCCCTGTATCAACCTACTATTTTATTCTATTTTTAAGTATATGCAGAAATCTGCCTGGTATCTAGAAAAGCATCCAGTCCCCGCTTGAACTGGTGTAGTGAATCCGACATTACTGTCTCCTCACTCAGTGAATTCCATATTCTCACTGCTCTTACCGTAAAGAACCCCTTCCTATGCTGGTGCTGAAACCTTTTCTCTTCCAGTCTTAGTGAATGCCCTCTTGTTACCGTAATATCCCTCCTTTTGAACAAATCCCTGGCAAGATCTCTATACTGTCCCCTAACATATTTGTACACATTTATTATGTCCCCCCTCAACCTTCTCTTTTCCAGGCTGAATAGTCCTAGTTTTGCCAACCTCTCTGGGTATTGCAGTCCCTCCATTCCCTTTATTAATTTTGTTGCCCTCCTTTGTACCTTTTCAAGCTCATTTATATCCTTTCTATATATTGGGGCCCATAACTGAGCACAGTATTCCAAGTGTGGTCTGACCAGTGCTTTGTACAGTGGAAGAACAATGTTCTCCTCCTTTGCAGCTATACCTCTTCTGATACATCCCATTACCCTGTTTGCCCTTACAGCAGCGGCCTGACTTTGGGCACTCCAATTTAGTTTGCTATCAATCAAGATGCCCAAGTCCTTCTCCATCTCTGAATTCCCCAATGATTTCCCATTCAGTGAGTACTGGTGACTTCCATTTTTCCTTCCCATATGTATGACCTTACATTTCTCCTCGTTAAACCTCATTTGCCATTTAATGCTCCACCTACCCAGCTTATCCAAGTCCCTCTGAAGGTCTTCACTATCCTCTTTTGTATTAATTGTTTTACATAACTTTGTGTCATCTGCAAATATTGATATTTTACTATTTATCCCATTGACTATGTCGTTAATAAAGATATTAAATAACATTGGGCCTAGTACAGACCCCTGTGGTACCCCACTAGTGACGCTTACCCAATCTGAGTATATTCCATTTATAACCACCCTCTGCCTTCTATCCTTTAGCCAGTTAGCTACCCACTTGCAGACATTTTCCCCCAGCCCCATCATTCTCATTTTGTATACCAACCTATTATGTGGCACGCTATCGAACGCTTTTGAGAAGTCGAGATACACGACATCCACTGGTTCCCCCTGATCTACTCGAGAGCTAACCTCCTCGTAGAAGTCAATCAGGTTTGTTTGGCAGGAGCGATTCCTCATGAATCCATGTTGGTTCGGGGTTAATAGATTATTAGCGTCAAGATGCTCCATGATTGCCTCATTAATAAAGCCTTCAAAAATTTTGCCCACAACGGACGTCAGACTCACCGGCCGATAGTTTCCGGCGTCACTTTTTGCTCCCTTTTTGAATACTGGCACTACATTCGCCTGTCGCCAATCAAGTGGTACAGACCCAGTCTCAACAGAGTCCTTAAATATAAGATATAACGGTCTGTCTATCACATTACTTAGTTCCCTTAGTACCCGTGGGTGTATGCCATCAGGTCCTGGTGATTGGTTTATTTTAATGTTACTGAGGCGTTTCTGTACCCCAGCTTGGGTTAGATTTGTCATACTTAGTGGAGGATTAAGCTTGTCACTTCTCATTTCGCCTGTTAGTTCTTTTTCCTTTGTGAAAGTTGACGAAAAAAATTTATTTAATAGATTAGCTTTATCCTCATCTTTCTCTATGATTTTGCCTTCATCACTTTTTATCGGTCCAATATTATTCGATTTAATCCTTTTACTATTTATATACGTAAAGAACAGTTTGGGATTTGATCTACTTTCCCTAGCAATACGTCTCTCTGTTTCCTCCTTTGCTATTTTTATTTGTTTTTTGCAGGTTCTCGTTTTTTCCTTGTAACACATTAGTGCCTCCTTACTGTTTTCCTGTTTTAATCTCTTGAATGCCTCTTTTTTGCTATTTAACGCCCCTTTTACGTTCTTATTCAACCATATTGGTTTCCTCTTATTTCTGGCCCTTTTATTCCCATACGGTATATACCTCTCGCACTGAGTATTCAGAATTCTTTTGAAGGTTTCCCATTTACTATTCGTATTTCCTTGATTAAGAACTTTGTCCCAGTCTATAAGTTGAAGGTTTTCTTTCAGCTGATCAAACTTCGCCCTCCTAAAGTTTAATGTTTTAGTTGTTCCCTTATTGATAACCCTACTGAAGGGCATTTTGAAATTGATAATATTATGATCGCTATTACCTAGGTGCCCCCCTATCTGTACCTCAGTTATTCTATCAGGCCTATTAGTCAATATTAAGTCCAACACGGCCTTCCCTCTCGTTGGTTCCTGCACTAGTTGGGAGAGATAATTATCCTTGATATTTGTCAAGAACCTTTTTCCTTTCTGCGATCTACAGGTTTCTGTTTCCCAGTCAATATCCGGGTAGTTGAAATCCCCCATTACAATCACTTCATTATGTTTTGCTACTTTGTCTATTTGTCCTAATAGCAGTTTCTCATTCTCCTCTGTTATATTGGGTGGCTTATAGCAGACCCCCAGTAATATTTTATTATTATTTTTTGCCCCCTCTATCTCTACCCACATGGACTCGACCCCCTCTTCTCCCTCTCCTATATCTTCCCTTAGTCTGGGCTTTAGACGTGACTTTACATATAAGCAGACTCCTCCGCCCTTCCCCTGTTTCCGGTCCCTTCTAAATAAACTATAATCTGTTAAATTTACCGCCCAGTCGTAGCTATCGTCTAGCCAAGTCTCTGTTATACCTACGATGTCATACCTCTCCTCCGATATAAGCGCCCGCAGCTCATCCGCCTTATTGGTCAGGCTTCTTGCGTTGGTCAGCATGCAAGATAAAACTTTGGGGTTATTTAGCATCCTATTCTTCTCTAACGATCTAACTGTACTATCCCCACCCCCCTCTCCACCCTCATTATATTCACTTCTCCCCTTCCCCCTTGCTTGCCTCACATCCCACCTATTTCCTTGGTTTCCCCCCCCCCGTCTCTAGTTTAAAAACTCCTCCAACCTATTAGCCATCTTCTTCCCCAGCACCGCTGCACCCTCCCCATTGAGGTGCAGCCCGTCCCTACGGTAGAGCCTGTAGCCGACAGCGAAGTCGGCCCAGTTCTCCATGAACCCAAACCCTTCTGCCTTGCACCAACTCTTTAGCCACTTATTCACCTCCCTAACCTCCCGTTGGCGCTCCTGTGTGGCTCGCGGGATTGGTAGTATTTCTGAGAAAACTACCTTGGAGGTCCTTGCCCTAAGCTTCCTACCTAGATCCCTGAAATCATTTTTAAGGACCCTCCATCTACCACTCACTTTGTCATTGGTGCCAATGTGGACCATGACCGCTGGGTCTTCGCCAGCCCCACCCAGTAACCTGTCAACCCGATCCGCGATGTGCCGGACTCGAGCGCCAGGGAGGCAGCACACCGTTCGGCGATCCCGGTCTTTGTGACAGATTGCCCTGTCTGTCCCCCTAATAATAGAGTCACCCACTACCAGGACCTGTCTAGCCTGCCCTACACTTCCCCCCTCCCCCTCATTACTGGAGCATACACTCCCCCGGCGGTCAGAGGATCTGTCGTGCTCCAATAATGCCGGTTCTGAACCAGCCTTCCTATACTTCTTCCCTCTATCCCTTCTAACCGTTACCCAGCTCCCTGCCTGTTCAGCCTGCGCTTCCCCACTAAGCTCCACCCCCAGTGTTGACCCATTGAGTGTCTGCTCGGTGAGCAGCAAACTCCGTTCCATGTTGTCGATGCTCCTCAGTACCGCTATCTGAGCACTTAGATCCAGGATTTGGGCTTCCACATGCACGATATGCTCACATCTCTCGCAGCAGTATGGATCCCTGAGCGGTAGCTCAGGGAATGCATACATTGCGCAAGATGTACACTGCACGGCTCCGGCCAACATGGACGTCATTCTAAATATGGGGATACAGTCAGTATATATGTACAAGTACAAAACACAATTATTTATATATAGGTGTATGGACGGGGATCAATTAGGGATGTGCAAGTGTATCGATTAGATATTGGCGCGGGATAGGTTAAGTATGGACGGGGGATCAATTAAGTATCAATTAAGTATGGACGGGGGATCAGCTGAGTGGGTCAGGTGGATTAATTAAGTGTGGACGGTGTGTCAATTAACTATGGACTGGGATCAATAAGTATGGACTGGGGAAATAATTAATTGTGGACTAGGGATTCAATCAATTAATTATGGACAGGGGGTTTAATTAAATAGGATGGGGGGTAAAGCAAAAAAATAGGTATGGACGGTGGGTCAATTAACTAAGGACTGGGGATCAATAAGTATCAATAATATCAATAAATATGGACTGGGGAAATAATTAATTGTGGTCTGGGGAATCAATCAATTAATTATGGACAGGGGTTAATTAAATATGGTGGGGGATAAGGCAAATAGATAGGGACTGGGGATGAGTAAAAGTGGACAAGGGGAATCTATTAAATAGGACAAGGGGGATCAATCAATTATGGGCTGGGGGGGTCAATCATTTAAATGTGGTCAGGGGGATCACTTTAATATGGACGGGGGGTGGTCGGGGATCAATTAAATGAGGACGGGGGGGTCAATTTAATGTGGTCAGAGGGATCAGTTAAATATGGACGGGGGTGTTCAGGGGAATCAATTTAAATATGGACGGGGGGTAATCAATTAAATATGGACTAGGGAATACAATACAATTACAATACAGATACAAATACAATACAGTACAGTACACACTTGGGTTCAGTAGGGCCGCTTATCGCGGCCTCCTGCCCCTCACTCACCTCCTCTAGGGACGCTGCACGCTATCACAGCGCGCTTGTCCCTCCGGTCGCCTCTTACCGGTCCTCCTGATCACCTCCTGGTAACCACCACCTGGCACCCTCCGCTGGCCGGCACTGCACGCTGCCACAGCGCTCTCTTGCGCTCGTCCCTCCGGTCGCCTCCTACTGGTCCTCCCGGTCCGCTCGGTCACCTCCGCCTGGCTCTCCTCCCTTCCCAGGAGCTCTCTCCACACACAGCACAACTCTTGCAGCACACGGCAGGCTCCGCCTCCACCACAATTAGCCCCTGGTCCTTCAGCTCCACTCTCCCCACCTTTACAGTCACATTCTTAACCCCGATTAGGTTAAGGGGGAGTCCGTTTGAGGCGTAAACAGAAAGATTTGGAGCTGGCGGACGTAGGTCGTCCATGGACCAGAACCTCTTGTAGAGGACGTCAGGCATGATGGTTACCTGAGATCCTGTGTCTAGCAGAGCGTGCGTCGGGATGCCGTCCAGCATAATGGACAAAAAAGGTCTTCCTCCGACGAACCTGTTGTACCAGTCTGATGGGCCTGGTGAGTTTACTCCTGGGTGTCGGCCCTCGGACCCAGGGTTTTCTTGTTTAAAGGACAATTCTGGGCAGTGTGTCCGGTCTTGCGGCAGCGGTAGCAGGCAGGGTCCTTCTGTGGCCGGCGGTGGTCACTGGTCCTCGTAGAGGGTGGTGTTGTCCTCCTCCTCCTTCGCATCCAGGGGACATCCTCAGGGCTATCAGTTAACAGGATTTTCCCTCCTTCCTCGGGCTCCGTCCGCAGCTGCAGGGCACTCAGCACAGTGGTCAGGGTTTTGCTCAACTGGCGCACTTCAGAGCGCAGACTGTCCAGCTCTCTAGGGGACGTCGCTGGAACCTTGACTTCAGCAGCCACTGGGGAAAAGGTGAGTGAAGCAGGTACTGGGGTAGCCGCACCCTGGTAACATTGGATGGCATTTGTTTCCAGGGGCTGTAGTCCTTTTATAGCCATGTCCTTAAGATTGTCAAAGGTGGCATCTGGATGATCCAGGGACCACCAACGCACAGTCCTGCTCTCCTCTGGGGACCTCAGGCCCCGGACAAACTGGTCCTTCAGCATTTTATTCTCATTTTCGATGCTGGTTGGACTAACCTGTTTCAGAGCCTGCAGGGCCCCCTGTAGACGCCAGGCATAGTCCCGAACATTGTCCTCCGGTTGTTGGGAACAGTTATAGAACCTCATCCGGAGGTCTGCCTCAGTAAGATCCTCAAAGACAGTCTGTAGTTTTTGAAATATTGTGGACACTGACTCCTGGTCTGCGGCCGACCATGTTTCCACTTCCCGTTCCGCAGCACCAGTCAGTTGCCCTAATACAACGGCGGCTGTTTGTTTGCCGGTCATAGAGTACATGTCCAAGATACCGCATACACTGTGTTCCAAATTATTATGCAAATAATATTTTCTCAGATTTTCCCAAATTACCTATATGAAGTGCAGTCATTGTAATTTTCCAGTCAAATAACTATTAGAGTACAATTGAAAGGTTTTTGTACAAACTGCCTATGATAACAGTATATTTTAAAAAAAAATAACACTCAAACTGCACTCAAAATGCATGTTCCAAATTATTATGCACAGCAGAGTTTTCAACCTTTTAATTTTAATAAAGAGCCAAAAAATGGTCATTTTTTAAATTATAAGCATTAGCAGGTTATTACAAACTGAAATCAACAGTTTTCAACTCAAAACTTTATTCTAGGTGATGTTACATTTGCACATAGGACCACTTGTTCGAAAGGAGCTTCTGAACTTTCTCGTCCATTGAATTTGTCAGGTTTTGGATGGTTTCTGCTTCAATTGTTTTGCATGAGGACAGAATACCCTCCCAGAGCTGTTGCTTAGATGTGAACGGCCTCCCGCCATCATAGACACTCCTTTTGATGGTGCTCCAGAGGTTCTCAATGGGGTTGAGATCAGGGGAGCATGGGTGCCACACCATAAGTTTGTCCCCTTTTATGCCCATAGCAGCCAGTGATGCAGATGTGTTATGTGCAGCATGAGACGGGGCATTATCATGCATGAAAATGATCTTGCTGCGGAATGTACGGTTCTTCTTCTTGAACCATGGAAGGAAGTGCTGTTTGAGAAACTCAACATACATTATGGAGTTCATCTTTACCCCTTCAGGGATCCTAAAAGGGCCGACAATCTCTCTCCCCATGATTCCAGCCCAAAACATTACTCCACCTCCTCCTTGTTAGCTCCGTAGCCGTGTTTGCATGGGGTGTCCATCAACCAGCCATCCTCCACTCCATCCATCTGGACCATCGAGATCATTTCATGCATGATAATGCCCCGTCTCATGCTGCACATAACACATCTGCATCTCTGGCTGCTATGGGCATAAAAGGGGACAAACTTATGGTGTGGCACCCATGCTCCCCTGACCTCAACCCCATTGAGAATCTCTGGAGGATCATCAAAAGGAGTGTCTATGATGGCGGGAGGCAGTTCACATCTAAGCAACAGCTCTGGGAGGGTATTCTGTCCTCATGCAAAACAATTAAAGCAGAAACCATCCAAAACCTGACAAAATCAATGGACGAGAGAGTTCAGAAGCTCCCATGTGCAAATGTTACATCACCTAGAATAAAGTTTTGAGTTGAAAACTGTTTGATTTCAGTTTATAATAACCTGCTAATGCTTATAATTTCAGAAATTACCATTTTTTTGTTCTTTATTAAAATGAAAAGGTTGAAAACTCTGCTGTGCATAATAATTTGGAACATGCATTTTGAGTGCAGTTTGAGTTTTTTATTTTTTTAAAAATATCCTGTTATCATAGGCAGTTTGTACAAAAACCTTCCAATTGTACTCTAATAGTTATTTGACTGGAAAATTACAATGACTGCAATTCATATAGGTAATTTGGGAAAATCTGAGAAAATATTATTTGCATAATAATTTGGAACACAGTGTATCTTCCGTTTGAATCCAGACAGGGTATCTGGTTTGCCGTTGTACTGGGGGAGCCACTTTGCTCCAGGAATGTACGGTAGAGTTATGGGGATGACAGGGGTTACAGGCGCTGTTGGTGGAGCGGCCGCTTCGGCCTGCCCGGCGTCGGGCGCGGGTTGAACATCAGGGACGTTGGCCGATATTCCGGCGTTGTGCTGTTCGTCGGACATTCTGGCGCCCCCCTATCTAACCGTGGCCTACCTTCTAGTTTTTCTTCCGGTAGGCCGCAGCTCCGCAGGTGACGGACGTCTTCAGGACCTTGCGTCACTTGCGTCCTACATCAGAGCGTTCAGCGACGCTCCTTCCAGGACCTGGCGCTTCCCGATTTGACGTCGAGGCATGCGGCGTGTCCGGGGCTTCGCGCTCTTTCGCAGGTACGCCCCTCAGTTTCCCACGGTTACGCCCTTCTTCTCGCTCGGCGGCCCAACAATGGCGGCAATCTTCACTACAGTCAAAACACACAGTTTCTGATTAAAGGCGCACAGTACCCAGTTGCAACTGGCATAACACTCCGTCGTTGCAGCGGGCACGCGATCCTGTTCGTGACGCCAGAAGAGATGACTAGCCCAGGGGGATGGGGATAACTCGGTACCCGGGCCTTTGCCTTGGAGATGTCGCGGTGGTCGGCTCCCGGGCCCGTACCCTGGGGTCACTCTTTAAAAGCGTGGATTTTTTGTTAATTTATATAAGTTTGTGACGCCACCTGTGGCTTCTGGTGAGAATCACCAGCGCTGCGCAGTCCACTGAGGCCGATGACAAGGCAGCTCGATGGTATAGCTCCCCACAGGTGGAGCTAGGCCTCAGGGCAGCGTACGGAAAGGGGATGCAGGACAGGCGAGACCGAGCCGGGTCAGAGCAAGAACAGGGACAGACACGATAGTCACTTCAGTACCTTTTACTGGTGGAAATTCAGGCACATCCCGGAGCACTGTAGGGTGAAGGGTGCATATCAGGATCCTCCCCAATGAGCGGGTGTAGGGCCTCCTGTTTCTTGCTTCTGCGTAGTAAGTTTCTGACCTGCCTGGAGCTAGGCCTAACTTTGTCTCTGTCCTGCGCTGGCTGACGTAGTGGATGGGCCTTCTCTTGGAGTGCACGCTCCCAGCTTACGGGGCCTATGTGTCTCCTGGCTCTGTTACGTATCAGCACTTTAGCGATCCTGGAACTTGTAGTTCTCCAAGGATTCCGGTTATACCTTACTGGGTCATAGAGATCCCGGTAAGCTCAGACCCGGTGTCCGGTAACTGCTTTGAGGTGAGCTAGTTAAGCTCCTCTGCCCCCTATGTACTAACTCTCCACTCGCCTTCGGCCTACTCGGGCCATCACTAGGCTATACACACTAACGGCAGCTTGCCGCACTTCACCGATCTTATGGCGCCGGCACACCTTAAGCTCTAACTGAGCTACAACTGACCTGAGCTCGACTCTGTATTCAGACCTGTACTTGCTGAACTCTCCAGAGGAACTGCTGAATCACTGAGCTCCACTGCAGACTGACCTCTCCTTGGCTCATCTCCTGCAGGAACTGAACTGCTTGGCTCCACCTTCCCTATTTATCTCCCTAATAGGCTCCCACTGCTGGTCTGAGGTGGAAGGTGGAGATGTGTGAATGGTTATGGGGCCCTCTTGTGGAGGAATCCATCAATGCACTCTTCCAGGATCTGTGATACCAAGCGCAGCTGGGCGTCACACTATCACCACCATCATTCACTCATGCTGCCCTGAAGCAACACTTTTCCTGTGGGGAGTTACACTACCTTGCTGCATATATCATCAGCTTCAGCGGACTGCTCCGCAGTGGCGGTTACCAATGACCGCAATCCACAGGTGGCGTAGTCGTACTATTTAAACCAGATACACATAGACTACCCTGGTTTGACCGCCCTGGGTCACGGACCGGGTCGCCGCCATGGTGACTACTACCCCGAGCATCTACAAGGCCCGGCTCTGGGTATCCCCACGGCCCAGGGGGCGCGTCAACTTTGGCGTAGTCGGCAGGATTGCCTGCCCGCTACCACCAGGAACTGCGCGCCTTCACAGACTGTGTCGCATACCGTGGTGAAGATTTCCCGCCATCTGTCGCCGTTTTCCCGCCATCGTCCGCCATTTTCGGGTCGCCGCGTGGGAAGAAGAGGGGCGTGATCGCTGAAAACCAAAGTCCCGCCCCACGCACGGACGCAGCACCAGGTCCTGGAAGGAGCCACAGCGAGCGCTGACGTCAGACGTGTGCGACGCCAGGTCCTCGACGGAGTCCATCGCCTGCGGAACTGCGGCCTACGGATGGAAAAAGAAGGAAGGTAGGCCACGGTTCACTAGGGGGGAGGAAGATGCCCGATATGGAGGGAACTTCAACCACCGGCGCAGCCGCTGCCGCGGTAATGCCATTCACCATGACTTATATACCGGGGGCAGCGTGGTTGCCCCAGTACTCAGGAGAGTCGCACACCCTGAGCGACTTCAAGGAGAGACTAAACAGTTCATTTAAAGCAGTGATTTTCAACCTTTTTTGAGCCGCGGCACACTTTTTATACTTAGAAAATCCTGGGGCACACCACCAACCAAAATAGCACAAAATGACACTAAAACAGTCATATTATACATATAGTTAATAATATAGATTCTAAATTTATTTTACTCACTCAGTGTGAAACCTGGGCCTGTTTCGATAAACACAAAAGGGATATCCTGGCAGGAATGGTGGAAATACACACACGAAGCTCTTCCTCAACAGTTCTCAGTTTCTCCCTGTTTTTAGTTTTTATCGCAGTCAAGTTTGAGAAGCCCAGCTCACATAGATATGTGGATGAAAATGGGAGCAATGTCAAAATAGCTTTGTTGGCCAGAATAGGGAACTCCTTGGCAACAGATAACCAAAAACTGTCCAAAGGAAGATCAGCAAACTTTAGCTTTAAACCGCGATCTTGCTTCAGTTCAACGAGTTCCTCTTGCTCCTTTAAAGTCATGTCCTTTCCAGCAACGGATAATGAGCTGTATGGGTCCCTAACCCAGTCAAGGCATTCTGTGAAGGCTGAAGAGAAATAGAACGATAACTTCTCCTCAAGAGTTTTCAAATGTCTGCCAATCGCTTCGCACATTGCAGCAGTATTGTCATCATGCAGTTTCTCGGTGAGTGGGAACATCTGAAGGTTGCCACCCTGCACATGTTGTTGCCAGAGCTGCACCTTTAAACGGAATCCGTTCATCTTATCAGTGCTTGTAAGCAGGTTTTCATTTCGACCTTGCATCCGTGTGTTTAGTTCATTCAGATATTGAAATATATCAGCCAGGTATGCCAGCTTTGCACACCACTCATCACTTGCAAGCAGCTTTGAATAATCGGACCTCTCGTTTGTAAGAAATATTTTAAGTTCCTCTCGCAACTCATACACACGGGCCAGCACTTTGCCGCGTGACAGCCACCTGACCTCCGTGTGGAGCAATAAGATTACTGATGCGCACCTTTTCCAAAACAACTGTTTCAATGTCCGCAGACAAGTCATCAATCCGTCTGGCAATTGTGTTATCAGAGAGAGGCACTTTAGCTATCTCTTTAGCTGCTTCAGGGCCAAGCATCTCATTTACAATAGCTTTACAAGCTGGTAGTATTAATGTTTCTGCCACAGTGTGGGACTTTTTTGATTTAGCTATGAGTTCAGCAACAAGGTAGCTAGCTTTGAGGGCTCTCTCATTTACCTTTGTGCTTTTTCTCAAAAAAGTTGCCCCTTTCTCATTGTTTGTATGTAAGCGTACAAAATACTCCATCGGTTTATTTTGAACGGAAGGGTGTTTCGTTTGGAGATGGCGTTTAAGTTTGCTTGGCACCATAGCGCTATTGGAAAGCTTCTCACCACACACCAAGCTCAGTGGTGTTGGTGCTGTCGCATCCCCAGTGGAAGTAAATCCAAATGAAAGATAGCTTTCACTGTATTGCCTTGAGCTCACCGTCCTGTCTTTTCTCTTTTGTCGAACTCTCATACTAGGGCCTTCATTTGGGTTAGAATTGTGTCCAGGGTCCTGTTCGGCATTTGCCTTTTCCATTCTCAAATACTTCTCCATCACTGCTGAGATAGTGTGCGCAGCCACACACTAAAATAGAAGAGTATTACATTATCTGCCACACTTAAAGGACCTCTGCTAGGCCTATTTCATTCCTGAGGGCTTAAAAAGCAGCTCTCGTGGTGACAAGAAGCTGATTTAAACCCCCCAAGAGGGAACTTCGCGAGAGCTGTATGTGTGTGATAATAACTTCTATTACTACGGTCTGCATTTCCTGCTTGAATTGACACTAGTGACGTAGCACTCAGCTTTCTCTATAAGTAGAATAGAGCCGGCTGCCAAGTGCTACGCCACTAGAGTCAATTCAAGCAGGACATGACTGCTGAAGAACGGTACTAATATCATTTATTATTCCATACATACAACTCTCACGGAGTTCACTCTTGGGGGTTTTAAATCAGCTTCTTACCACCACAAGAGCTACTTTTTTAGCCCTCAAGAGTGAAATATGCCTGGCAGAGGTCCTTTCAATAAATTATTTATTTTAAAAAGGTGAAATAAAAAAGGATAACCCCCTCATATATTCAATCCCATGTAACCTCATAAATACAGTCCCACGTATATGAGCACATGATTATCAGCATTATATACTGTGGTGATGTGCACTGTACAGCGCCACAGTATATGGTGCTGATTATTATGTGGCTCATATACTGCAATATAAAGGGGTACAATGAGAAGTACTATGGCCATGAGGCCAGAGTACAAGTGCCAGCTCATATACTCAGCATATGAGCTGGTACTTGTAGTACTCCAGCCTCATGACTATAGTATTTCTCATTTTACATTTCTCATTGTTATATGCAGTATACTGCTGGAGTACTAAAAGTACCAGCTCATATGCTGAGTATTCTGCCAACAGTTCATATACTCAGGCAAAAGCTCATATAGTCAGCATTATTGGCGGGCATTACCTTGGCGGCGGGCAAATGCGAGAGTCTCTCCGCTCTCAGGATGACGCGCCGGCCTCGGTGACGTCATTAAGTCGCGCGAGGTTCAAAGGTTGCGCATGTGTTATTGTACACGTCTCCTACATTGTAAGAAGGCGTGACTGCGCATCGAGCGCATTGCCGGGAAACAAAACACAGGGGGCACCATAGTTTGGGGAACTTTCCCCGCGGCACATCCGACCATGTGTCGCGGCACACTAGTGTGCCGCGGAACACTGGTTGAAAATCACTGATTTAAAGTATACCCCCTGTCCGAGGAGCAGAAAGTGAGCATCCTTATAGGCCAGTGGATTGGTGCAGCCCAGAGAGAAGTAAAGTCCTGGTCAACCAGGGAAAAAGGGACTGTAAAAGAGGTACTGGCCTGCCTAAAGGACACTTTTGACACCCGTACTACAGCAGAGATAAAGATGAAGTTTTATGGGTGCAAATAACGGGCACAGGACAGTGTGCGGGACTATGCTTTAAACCTGCAGGAGGCGCTGAGGGCCATCAAACAGGTAGACCCCGACAGTGTGCGTGATGAAAACAGACTGTTAACCGAACAATTTATTGAGGGTTTACTGTCCAGCGCCCACCGAACCCAGCTGCGCATAATGGCTCTGCAAAACCCCGATCTGGACTTTGCTCAATTTAAGGACAGGGCCATCCGGGTGCTACGGGAACCAGCACCAGGTGGCGCTATAGGTCACCGGCGCCCAGCTATCACCTACCACCAGGAGGTGGCACCCTTTTCCCTGGAGCCTGTAGGAGCTGATGCACAGACTCTGGACAATGCCCCGTCTACAGACCTGCACCATCAGGTCCAAGAGTTAACTAAAAGTGTAGCTGCGCTAACCAAAACTGTGCAGTCTTTGCAGGTGTCCCCTCTAGGAAAGATCCAGCTGGCTTCCAGTCCCGAGGACGTCCCGTGGTGCCGACAGAAGAGGATTCCACCATCCAGAGGGAGGAACAGCGACCGCTACGACCAGGACGGACAACCCATCTGCCGCCGCTGCAACCAGCCAGGACATTATGCAAGGTACTGTCATTTAAACGAGCAAAACCTGGGGCAGAGGGCCAACCCCCAGGCATAAGACCACCAGGCCCATCAAGCTGGCGAGACAAATATGTGAGAGGACGACCGGTTCTACCTGTCGTGCTGGACGGCTTTCCAATGAGCGCGTTGCTGGACACTGGATCCCAGGTGACCACCATCCCCTACATTCTTTTCAAACGGTACTGGACTGATTCGGACATTGCCCGCCGTCCAGATGAACATTTGAGCATTTATGCCAGCAATGGTCAACCCGTACCTCAGGTGGGGTTCAAAGAAGTGACCATAAAGGTTGGCAAGGTCGAACTGCCAGCACAAGGACTGATTATTGTCGACATTGATCGCCGAGAAAGTCATCCCATGATAACCTTAGGCACTAATGTTATTGAAAATTGTCTTGCAGAAATAATTGTCTTGTTACAGCAGGTTGCGGAGACCGCCAGTTCCAGCCAGCAGAGGGGTTCTACAGAGAGAGATCAGGGCCCTGATGAAAAGACAACAGGTAGAACTGTCTCGTGGTGAAATTGGCAGTGTCAGGATGAGTGACCCATTCCCTATTGCCATGCCCCCAAGAAGTGAAGTGCTGATATGGTGCCGGGCAGCCATCGGTCTAAGGGGTAGAGATTACCAGGCCCTGGTAGAGCCCGTCTACTCTGACAGTAGGCCCACCATTTTGACAGCCAGGGCGGTGGTTGATGTCCACCATGGGGGAGTGCCAGTCCGCATCCTGAACATTGGGGAAAAAGAAGTCCACTTGCCCCGGTATGCCACCCTAGCCAAGCTATTCACCGTCAATCAAAATTCTATAAAGACAGTGGAACCCTTACCTCCATCCAAACAGGCGGAGGATAATGGCTCAAAGGGACAGATGGAGAACTGGTGCCAGAAGCTGCATGTGGGCACTGACTCCACCCCTCCACACCAAAAACAAGGAGTATACCGGGTGGTCCAGGAGTATGAGAGGGTCTTCAGTAAACACCCACTCGACTTTGGGCAGGTAAAGGGGGTTCAACACCATATCCCCACGGGAGACCATACACCCATTAAAGAAAGGTACCGGCCTGTACCGCCAGCACACTACCAAAATGCCAAAGGGATGTTACGAGAGATGAAGGAGGCTGGGGTAATAAGAGACAGTTGTAGCCCCTGCGCAGCTCCATTAGTTCTTGTAAAGAAAAAGGATGGCACAATGAGAATGTGTGTAGACTACAGGCAAATTAACCGCATAACTCACAAAGATGCATACCCGCTACCCAGGATAGAGGAGTCACTAGCTGCGTTAAAATCTGCTAATTATTTCTCTACTTTGGATCTCACTAGTGGGTATTGGCAGGTTCCTGTAGCAGAGGCGGATAAAGAAAAGACCGCATTCACCAACCCGATGGGCCTCAGCGAGTTCAACTGCATGCCAATCGGGCTCTTCAACGCCCCAGGAACCTTCCAGCGGTTGATGGAGTGCTGTCTAGGGCATAAGAATTTCGATACAGTCCTCCTGTACCTGGATGACGTCATAGTATACTCCAAGACATATGAGGATCATCTGGAGCACCTGGCGGAAGTGTTTGAAGCCCTGGCTAGCTTTGGCCTGAAGGTGAAGCCATCAAAGTGCCACCTGCAGAAGCCCAAAGTACAGTACTTGGGACACGTGGTAAGCGCTGATGGTGTAGCACCAGACCCCGATAAGATCACCATAATCATGGACTGGCTGAGACCTTCCACCATCAAAGAAGTGCGGCAGTTCCTCGGGTTGGTAGGCTACTACCGAAGGTTTATACCAGGCTTCACCAAGATGGCGGCACCCATGCAGGATCTCCTGATAGGCCAGTCCAGGAAGGCCAAGAACCAGAAACCACCATTCAAATGGGACAAGCTGGAAGATGAGTCCTTCACCAGGTTGAAGATGGCCCTAACAGGAGACGAGGTCCTGGCGTACCCTGATTATGGACAGCCCTTCATCCTCCACACGGATGCGAGCAACGTGGGACTAGGAGCGGTGCTGTCCCAGATCCAGCAAGGCAGAGAAAGGGTAATAGCCTACGCCAGCACGAAGCTCCGGCCCACAGAAAGAAACCCAGAAAACTACAGCTCCTTCAAGTTGGAGTTCCTTGCCATCGTCTGGGCCGTGACAGAGCGCTTCAAGCATTATCACGCCTCCTCCAAATTCACTGTCTTCACGGATAATATTCCCCTGACACACCTGGACACTGCCAAACTTGGTGCCCTGGAACAAAGATGGATGGCCCGGCTGTCTAATTACGAATTCACCATCAAGTACCGGGCTGGGCACAAGAATGCAAACGCAGATGCGAAGCCCAGAATGCCTAACTTGCCAGACGGGGGAGAAGACCCAGAGGAGCTGGAAGAGATAGAGATCCCCGCGTTCCACCGCCATGGGATAAAGCAGTGCTCCCATTGTGTGAAGAACAGGTGCTCTGCCAACAGAGAAGCCACATTCAATCCATTGCCCCACCATGGATGGGCAGAAACACAAGACAGTGACCCGGCTGTCCACCTAGTCAAAGAGTTGCTGACACAAGCTGACTCATACCCTGATTCAGATGCTCCAGAAGAGACCAAACAGCTGTGGAAAGAAAAGAGCAAGCTGTTCATCTATGAAGGGAAGCTGTGTCGAAGAACTGTCAACTCCTGGACACATGAGCTGGTCTGGCAGGTGGTAGTCCCGAGCCGAGATGCGTCTATGGTCCTGGAAGCATACCACGATGGAGCAGGACATTTTGGATGGAAGAAGCTGGAAGTCCTGCTACGTGATTGGTTCTATTGGGTTGGCATCAGGAAAGCAGTCGAGAGGTGGTGTCGAGAATGCGGACCGTGCAACCTGAGAAGAAAAGACCGTGACAGCCAGAGGGCTCCCCTGCAGCCCATTATCACCAAGCAGCCACTCAAACTGGTAGCCCTAGACCATGTGAAGCTATCCCCGAGCAGGTCAGGCTATGTCTACACTCTCACCATCGTAGGCCACTACTCCCTATTCCTGGTAGTAGTGCCAGTTAAGGACCAAACGGCTCAGACAGCAGCCAGAGCTTTCCAACAGCACTTCTGCTGCCCGCATGGTTATCCAGAACGTGTGCTAACTGACCAAGGTCCATCCTTCGAAGCAGAAGTATTCCAGGAGTTCTGCAACCTGTACGGCTGCAAGAAGATCAGGACAACGCCTTATCACCCCCAGACCAACGGGATGTGTGAAAAGATGAACCAGGTGGTGATAGATCTACTGAAGACATTGCCCCTGGAGGAACGCAGTCTGTGGCCAGAAAAGTTGCCAGACCTGGTGGACCTCTACAATCATATCCCAGTGAATTCCACCAACTGCACACCAGCTTACCGGATGAGAGCGAGACCTGGTAAGCTGCACATCGACCTGGATATGGGAGTTCTGACACCAGAGGACGCCTCACCAGATGCGGATTGGGACACTGAGCGGCAACAGCAATACCGTAAGGTACTGGAAAGTGTTGAAAGAAGTCTGTCTCAAGCAAGAGAGAGGCAAGAGAGGACTTACAATCAACATGCACCTGCTGCCCCCTTGTCACCTGGAGAGCAAGTCCTAAAGAGGAAGAGGCGACTCCACAAGTTGGATGACCAGTGGGAAGAAGAGCCGTACACCGTTCTACCCTCAAACCATGATAACACCAAGGTGTGCCTCATAAGTAAGGACGGAGGTGAGACAACAGCAACAGTTTCCAGAGACCACCTGAAGAAATGTCCCGAGCAGCTACAGCATGCTGAAGAAGGCCAAGATATCCCTCAACCCGCAGAGGAAGTGGAAGAAATGGTCAACACAGTACTCTGAGAATTTCCACGGTTGTGGACACAAGTAAATAATGAAATAGTTGTGCCAGTCCTTACATTTCTCCAACCAGCCCCTCAAGAAGCTGTAGAAGTCCCAGTAGAGTTGGAAGAACCATTGGCCCCGGAGACAGAAGATTCCTCATCAGCAGACCAGGAGAATCTACCCTCTGCTAGTAGCGAGCCTGTCATACCCACGGTAAGCCAAAGGATCCGTAGGAAGCTGCCCAACCTACCAGAGACACCCCCAAACACCTGTAGTGAGGTGAACATTGAGCCCACCACACCAGGGGTAAATACAGGGGACCAGAGCGGAACACAGACAGACAGCGTGTTACGCAGGTCTACCAGAAGCACCAGAGGTCAGATCCCTGCTCGTTGGAGAATTTAAATGTAACTATAACTGTATTATTTCAAATGTTGTATATGTGTGTATTGAATGTGTTTTCCCAGTTACCCTACAGGGTCCAAAAAGACTTTCAGGTTATGGACAATGGATAACCAAAAACATTACCTGTACATAGTTGCACCTATAAAGTGCCCCTTTTGTGCCAGAACACAGAACAAAAACCCGTGGAGGTGGCTGAAGACGTGGTCCAACATCCGGATCATCAATGCCCTGTAGCCACCCCAGGGCCTCCGTGGAAGGTTTGGGACGGGTCCCTCAAACTACATCTTCAGTGAAAGGTACACCTGGTTACGGATGATACCATGACCTATAAAGACTGTAGTGTTTGTACTATTCTAATGTACCTTGTATTTACTATTGTATTTGTTACCTGTTATTTTTGCAAAATATGTTCAGTCCTGGAGTACTGAAATTTACTAGGGGGGAATGTGGCACCCCAGAGGGTCTGGTTGCCACAGTGGTAGTAATACCATGTCTGGGAGCAAAACAGGAGTTTCCTGGTCAGGGAACACACAACATGCAACACCTCCTGCTCCAGACCAGAAAAGGGGAGTATCCTGCCCTATATAACTGGATCTGGAGGCGGGGTTAGCCAATTGAATTTAGTCTGAGTCTAGACAGTGTCAGGAGTCTAGCAGGACAAAGGAGCAAGAAGCCAGGGACTGGAGCTGTGCAGAACTCATCCTGGATAGAGTATATACAGAGAACTGGACACCGGAGTCCGAGGCTGTGGGACCCTTCAAGCCCAGCAGCAGATACCCGCAAGGCAGAAGACTGCAGGTCTCCTGGCCCCCAGAAGCCCGGAGGCTCAGCCACACGAAAGGACCCGTACCGCCACAGAGGAGCGAGGAATACACGGGATCCGAGTCGCCAGCCATACGGGTGAGCACAGCACGTCACACTCAGGGATGTGGGCTACAACACGACTATACGCGGGATAGTCAAAGAGTACAGTCAGAACGGCAGGCCTACAACTCCACCTGGCCAGGGGAATACTAGGATTGCTCCCAGAGTGACCAGGCCCTCATCCCTAGCAAGTACTCCCGTTGAGGCCTATATAATTGCCACCAGTAAAAACCCTGGGACTGCACTGCAAAGACTCCGTGTCATTATTACTGATCCAGGTACTATCACCACCATCATTCACTCATGCTGCCTTGAAGCTACACTTTTCCTGTGGGAGTTACACTACCTTGCTGCATATATCACCAGCTTCAGCGGACTGCTCCGCAGCGGCGGTTAACAATGACCGCAATCCACAGGTGGCGTAGTCGGACTATTTAAACCAGATACACATAGACTACCCTGGTTTGACCGCCCTGGGTCACGGACCGGGTCGCCGCCACGGTGACTACTACCCCCAGCATCTACAAGGCCCGGCTCCGGGTATCCCCACAGTCCAGGGGGCGCGTCACCTGCACCTGCGCCAGAGGAAGGACAACATCACCAGGCTTCCGGATCTGCATCTGCTGGAGACACAGCACCCAGGCAGTTAGGTGAGAACCCGCAACATTTTTTCAATAGTCCTCCGCTACCTGTAAATAGTGGGTTATTGGCCATGTACGGGGGGAAGGTTGCGTCAGGGGTTGTCCCAGGGGGTGTTGGCAGAGGTGTTAGTATGCAATTACAGGGGCTAAAAGAATAGGCTGCGGTACTTGAACCTAGGGGCAGGGCCGGCTCCAGGTTTTTCTGGGCCCCGGGCGAAAGAGTCTCAGTGGGCCCCTTTAACACATACCACGATTCATGATGCAGAGATACGGCGGAGAAATATATATATATAGTACAATGCAAAGATTTCACTTCTTACATTACATGAGTGATATCTATTGTAAATTCCACAATAGCTCAGAAACCGGTGAATCACTCCACACAGAATACCTGCCCCCATATAAGGCTCCATACGGAATACTGGCCCCCATATAAGGCCCCATACGGAATCCTGGCCCCCATATAAGGCTCCATACGGAATACTGACCCCCATATAAGGCTCCATACAGAATACTGGACCCCATATAACGCTCCATACAGGATACTGGTCCCCTTATAAAGCTCCATACAGGATACTGGCCCGCATATAACGTTCCATACAGGATACTGGTCCCCTTATAAAACTCCATACAGGATACTGGCCCCCATATAACGCTCCATACAGGATACCGGTCCCCTTATAACGCTCCATACAGGATACCGGTCCCCTTATAACGCTCCATACAGGATACTGGTCCCCTTATAAAACTCCATACAGGATACTGGCCCCCATATAACGCTCCATACAGGATACCGGTCCCCTTATAACGCTCCATACAGGATACTGGCCCCCATATAACGCTCCATACAGGATACTGGCCCCCATATAATGCTGCATGCAGGCTGTTACCCCCCACATAATGCCCCATACAGGCTGTCCCCCCCCTTATAATGCTCCATGCAGGCTGTTACCCCCCACATAATGCCCCATACAGGCCCCCCCCTTTTAATGCTCCATGGAGGCTGTTACCCCCTACATAATGCCCCATACAGGCTGTCCCCCCCTTATAATGCTCCATGCAGGCTGTTACCCCCACATAATGCCCCATACAGGCCCCCCCCTTTTAATGCTCCATGCAGGCTGTTACCCCCCACATAATGCCCCATACAGGCTGCCCCCTCCCCTTATAATGCTCCATGCAGGCTGTTCCCCCCCACATAATGCACTATGCAGGCTGCCCCCTCCCCCTTTATAATGCCCCATGCAGGCTGTTCCCCACCTTATAATGCCCCATGCAGGATGTCACCCCCCCCTCTTTATAATGCCCCATGCAGGATGTCACCCCCCCTCTCTTTATAATGCCCCATGCAGGATGTCCCCCCCTTCTCTTTATACTGCCCCATGCCTCCATACATTAAAAAAAAAAAATCAAATACTCACCTCCCTTCTCCGCACCTGCTGCCCGCTGCCCGCTGTTCGGGTCCGAGCTCCAGCGTTGTCGGCGTCTTCTTGCTCTGCGCTCCCTGTGACGGCTCAGGGGAGGGCGCGGTGTAAAGACGTCACCGCGCCCTCTGACCTGAGACGTCACAGGGAGCGCAGAGCAGGAAGACAGCGGATCTGCGAAGGCACGGGGAGAGGTAAGTATCCGGCTGCCGCGGCCCTAAGCAAGCGGCGGAGAAGGGCGGGCGCTGACACCGCTCTCCTCCGCCCATAGCCCAGCGGGGTGCGCGACCGCCAGTGGGCCCCTCTGCCTGCTCAGGGCCCCGGCATTTGCCCGGGTGCGCCGGGTGCTGACGCCGGCCCTGCCTAGGGGGATCCATAGTGGTGGTTCACCTGCAGCAGCGTGAGCAGGCGTTCCAAGTTCAGATTTAGATGTAGGACCAGGTACTTATAGTTCAGTTTTGGGTGGCACGGGTTTGGGGGCTTTAGCGGCAGGACCAAGTTCAGGAACGGGAGCAGGTACTACGAGTGCGGCTTTGGGAGGTACCGGGTTGGGTAGCTAGACACCATGATCAGGATAGGGGCGGAAAATACCAGTGGGGGCATTGCGGTAATTTCAGTACCATTGGGGGGGTGATTGAAAAGGACAACACAATTAGGCTTGATGACTCAGCAAAAGGAGAAGTGTATGTGTGTTTTGAGGGGCCACAGGGGGCACATTTAAAGCAGGAAGTTAGAGAAAAAATTAGGAAAAATGAATACGTAGACATTTTTTCTCTGTTACCGTTGGAGCGTTTTAATTTGGATAGACTTAAAAAGGATGACTCAAAAAAAGAGGATGAGGAAAAGAGAAGGTAACGATTAATTCCGCGTACCTTCTCCAATTGGTTACAGGCATTCACTATTTTGGCTAGAGTCATTGGGGAGAAGGCGCCCGAAAATTGTTCAGCCTTGTTTTGTTACATGGATGCTATAGGAGAGGCATATAGGGTGTATGGAGGGCAAGGGTGGCTACGGTATGACAAACAATTTCGCCAGCGTAAGGCGGTGCAGTCCAACATTCATTGGGATCATAAAGATATCTCCTTCTTATCTAAAGGTTAATGCTCCTAGTAGGTCGGGTCAAGGGAGTCAGTCCTTTCGAGGGAACACCGGGGGTTCAGGCGAGTCTGGGCACTCAGTGGCCATGCAAAGAGGGTTGTGCTTCTTATTCAATGAAGGGGCTTGTAGATTTGGAGCCAAGTGCAAATTTAAGCATGAATACTCCGCATGTGACAGAAGTCATAGTGCATCAAAATGCTTTTGGGGGGTGGGGGGGGGAGCAAAAAGGAGGAGATAGTTCTGAAAAAAGGGGTGACGTCGGTTTGGCTGGCAGAGATATGACATTTTCTAAGTAGATACCCGGATAGGGAGGCGGCGATTCTGCTTGAGGAAGGTTTTCAGGATGGTTTTAGGATTCCGTTCGTGGATCAAAAAGTTAGGTTTTCTACAAAAAAATTTGAAGTAGGCTTTGGAGTTTCCAGAAGTAGTGTCAGAAAAATAAATAAAATACGTTTTGCTGGGTCGCATGGATGGTCCTTTTTCGGTAGTTCCCCTAAAGAATTTTATGGTGTCACAGTTGGGAGTCGTACCCAAAAAGGAGCCAAACAAATTTTGGCTAATTCACCACTTGTTTTTTCCAAAGGGCATGTCTGTGAACGATGACATAGACCCAGAGTTGTGTTCAGTAGTTTACACTTCATTTGATGCAGCAATTCAGTGGGTGCGGTTGTTTGGTAAAGGGGCACTTCTAGCAAAGACTGACATCAGATAGTATGCACCTGTTGGGCTGTTTTTGGGAGGAGGGATTCTTTGCTGACGATTGTCTTCCTATGGGGTGTTGATTATATTGTGCTTTTTTTTAATCATTTAGCACTTTTTCGGAATGGGTAGTGAAGTACGTTTCATGGGTAAAATCCCTCATCTACTACCTGGATGATTTTTTGTGTATAGGCCCGGCAAATTCGGGGGAGTGTTCATTGTTTCTACACACTATGGAGGGAATAGCCCGCAGGTTTGGGGTTCCATTGGCGGAAAAAAAACAGAAGGCCGGGTAACGGAATTAAGTCTTTTGGGCATAGTTATTGACACATGCACCGTGAAGTGTAGGTTACCACAAAAAAAAGTTATTGGATCTCATGGCAGAGGTTAAAATGATCAGAGAATTGAAAAAAATAGCGCTGAGGGCGTTACAGTCCTTGCTTGGCAAATTAAATTTTGCCTGTCGCATTAGGCCGATGGGCAGGGTTTTCTATCGAAGGTTAGCAGCAACAACGGCTGAAGTCTTGGTACCACATCATTTCATAAGGTTGGAAAAAGAACTAAAAGATGACTTGCGAGTATGGAAACATATAACGGTAGATCTTCGTGAATGGAACCAGTGGTTAGTGCCGGAGAGTTGGAGTTATTCAGACACAGCTGAACCGAATGGTTTTGGAGCATACCGCCAGGACAGCTGGGTTTTTGGAGAATGGCCTGAGAAATAGTTTGCTCAGGGCCTAGTTAAAAACCTAACGTTACTTGAACTGTTTCCCATTGTAAATTTGGGGTGACAGGTTCAGGAATAAAAAATTAAAATATGTCTGTGATAATGTGACGGTTGTGTCCGCAATCAATTCCTTATCCGCGTCATCTCCCCCAGTTGTCAGAGTCTTACAACGACTGGTATTATTGGGCTTGTCTTTGAATGTGTGGGTGGTGGCAGAGTTCTTTCCAGTTCTTTATCTCTCATTCGCAGTGGGATCATTTTTGGGAGTTGGCGCCTTTCGCGGAGGCATCGGGTTTGAGCTGCCCAGTGGAGTTGTGGGATCTGCCATTCGAGCAGGCAGGCAGGACATGGTCAGCGCATTCACTGGCTTGGAAGGTCTGGGAGGAATGGTAGGTATCCCTAGGTGATAGTGTTGGAGAAGAAGGTTTGGTATTACTGTTGGTAGGTCACTGCTGGGAGGAAGGGTGGTCGGTACCAAAAATCAACAGGTTTGTAGCGAGTTTAGCATTTGGTTTCAAGCTTAGGGGTATGAATGATCTGACAAAATCCTTCCTAGTTTTACAAGCATTAAAGGGATGGAGGAGGGGCTGGAAGGTATCCGATAGAAGACGGCCAGTGTCGTACAAACTATTATTACTCCTGAGTAGGCAAGCGGAGGGAGCTTGTAGGTCACAGTGGGAGTTTCGCTTATTTAAACTGGCTTTTTCTTTGGCCTTCTTTGCAGCTCTGAAGTTGGGGGAATTAGTCAGCCCCTCAAAAACAAAAAAGGGGGGTTTGTTGAGAGAGGATATGGACTTGTATGAGGACAGGATTGAGTTAGTGATCTGTTATTCAAAAACGGATCAAAGTGGTAGAGGTCACAGATAAGTGATCTTTTAGGTCATTGGGTCATCAATGTGCCCAGTAAATTGCTTAAGGGAATTTGGTCAAGCCGCTGGAGGACCTAGTGCTCCTTTGTTGGTACATGAGGATGGTTCATTTTTGTCTCACTTTCTATTTATTACCATATTTCGGCATTGTTTGCAGTTAGGTGGGGTGTCACCAATGGACTATAGGGGTCATTCCTTTAGAATTGGGACGGCTATTGAGGCCGCAAGGAGAGGGCTAGGTGATGAGGTGGTGAAGGGGATTGGCAGATGGGAATATGCCAGATTCAGGTCTTATATCCAGCCGAAACTTTTATGAGTTTTGTGTTCTGATTTTAAAAAAAAAGTTTAGGTGAGATAGAAACTATTCTCGTTTCAATTTTCACAAGCACCGGGCTCCAGCTAGTGTAGAGCAGAGGCCATTCCTTTGTTTTCTGGGCGGCGTTGCGGACATCGGTAAGGCCGTCGGGCAGACAAATGGGGTTTTCCAGGGAAGAAGCCATTCTCTGGTGGATTGGTAATCGGGCGATGGTCTGGAGTCAATTCCTTCCCGAATTTCACTGTTTTGTGAGGTTAGACCGGCCCCTGGATGTATTGGTACTGCACATCAGGGGCAATGATTTGGGTAGGAGTCCAGTACGTGAATTGATAAGGGATATAAAATTTGATCTCTTAAGGCTGTAGGCAATGTTTCCTAAAGTAATCATTGTTTGGTTGGACATTGTAGCAAGTAAGGTATGGTGACGGGTGAGATCTATCGAGAGGATCAACAATGCAAGGAAAAAACTTAACAGAGCGGTAGGTCAGTTCATGGCTAGGAATGGAGCAGTTTCTGTGTGAGACACGTGGAATTGGAATCAGGCGAGGGGGAATTTTGGAGACGAGACGGGGTGCATCTTAATGGTGTGGGATTGGATATGTGGTATCTAGTCATTCAGGAGGGTATTGAGCTTGGCTTGAAATTATGGAGGGACATAAATGTTTGAGGGATGCAAAACATTTATGTGGATGGCGGAAGGGGAAAGGTCCTCGAAGTTGGTGGTTGTTGTTGGTGAAAAAACGGTGGGGGGGAACCCATAAGGTTCTGGACCCCCCAAGTGGACACAAGTACAGTTATATGAAAAAGTTTGGGCACCCCTATTAATCTTAAGCTTATTGTTTTATAAAAATTGTTGTTTTTGCAACAGCTATTTCAGTTTGATATATGTAATAACTGTTGGACACAGTAATGTTTCTGCCTTGAAACGAGGTTTATTGTACTAACAGAAAATGTGCAATCTGCATTCAAACAAAATTTGACAGGTGCATAAGTATGGGCACCTCACCAGAAAAGTGACATTAGTATTTAGTAGATCCTCCTTTTGCAAAAATAACAGCCTCTAGTCGCTTCCTGTAGCTTTTAATGAGTTCCTGGATCCTGGATGAAGGTATTTTTGACCATTCCTCTTTACAAAACAATTCCAGTTCAGTTAAGTTTGATGGTCGCCGAGCATGGACAGCCCTCTTCAAATGATCCCACAGATGTTCAATGATATTCAGGTCTGGGGACTGGGATGGCCATTCCAGAACATTGTAATTGTTCCTCTGCATGAATGCCTGAGTAGATTTGGAGCGGTGTTTTGGATCATTGTCTTGCTGAAAGATCCATCCCCTGCGTAACTTCAACTTTATCATTGATTCTTGAACATTATTGTCAAGAATCTGCTGATACTGAGTGGAATCCATGCGTCCCTCAACTTTAACAAGATTCTCGGTGCCGGCATTGGCCACACAGCCCCAAAGCATGATGGAACCTCCACCAAATTTTACTGTGGGTAGCAAGTGTTTTTCTTGGAATGCTGTGTTTTTTTCCCGCCATGTATAACGCCTTTTTGTATGACCAAACAACTCAATCTTAGTTTCATCAGTCCACAGGACCTTCTTCCAAAAAGAAATTGGCTTCTCCAAATGTGCTTTTGCATACCTCAGCCGACTCTGTTTGTGGCGTGTTTGCAGAAACGGCTTCTTTCGCATCACTCTCCCATACAGCTTCTCCTTGTGCAAAGTGCGTTGTATAGTTGACCGATGCACAGTGACACCGTCTGCAACAAGTTGATGCTGCAGCTCTCTGGAGGTGGTCTGAGGATTGTCCTTGACTGATCTTACCATTCTTCTTCTCTGCCTTTCTGATGTTTTTCTTGGCCTGCCACTTCTGGCCTTAACAAGAACTGTCCCTGTGTTCTTCCATTTCCTTACTATGTTCCTCACAGTGGAAACTGACAGGTTAAATCTCTGAGACAGCTTTTTGTATCCTTCCCCTGAACAACTATCTTGAATAATCTTTGTTTTCAGATCATTTGACAGTTGTTTTGAGGAGCCCATGATGCCACTCTTCAGAGGAGATTCAAACAGGAGAACAACTTGCAAGTGGCCACTTTAAGTAGCTTTTCTCATGATTGCATACACCTGGCTATGAAGTTCAAAGCTCAATGAGGTTACAAAACCCAAAAAAGTGCTTTAGTAAGTCAGTAAAAAGTAGGTAGGAGTATTTAAAACAAGAAAATGATAAGGGTGTCCATACTTATGCACCTGTCAAATTTTGTTTGAATGCAGATTGCACATTTTCTGTTAGTACAATAAACCTCATTTCAGGCAGAAACATTACTGTGTCCAACAGTTATTACATATATCAAACTGAAATAGCTGTTGCAAAAACACCAATTTTTATAAAACATTAAGCTTAAAATTAATAGGGGTGCCCAAACTTTTTCATATAACTGTAAGTGGTGGCGGGTAGTGGAACTCCCGAGTTAAAGCTGGAAGGGCCCACCTTAGTGGACTATTGGTGGAAAAAGTCGGGTTGTTTACCAGGTGCCTCTGAGCTGGTGATAAACGGCTAGAGGTAGAAGTCAACCCTGAGCAGTTGTGGTTAGGCATATATAGACACTGCTCGTTGCAAGTCTGAGGCTTCGAGGACCATCCTCTAATGTTAATAGGATTTATGTGTTACATTTGTATGTTAAAATAAATGGCTGCTGTGGCCAATTTAACCCATCTTGGTGTCAGCCTGTTTATTTCGGGTAAGGGGAGTGGGGAGCAATATAGGAATAAGGTAACTTGACGTATGACTCGCCAATACCCACTGTCAAGCAATTGAGGAGAGATCCAGCCCTGATCCACTTTATGAACGAACTCAGCCCAGGAGTCTGCTCTCAAGGAGGAACGCAGTCAGTATAAAGTACAGAGGATCAGAGAACATCCTCTCCAGAATATACAGTGCGAAAGTTCTTCTGAAAAAGTTTATGAAATTGTAAGGAGTATGAGGTGTACGCTCTGATCCAAATAACTTCCCGCAGGGTCTAGGACATTAGCTTTAAGCTGCAGTATCATCTGGATCTGTTCTGAGTTGAGCGTGACTTGTGTAATAGGGGCATTTAGAAGGAATATATGTTAATCAAACAAAACTTTTGGCCATCAGCTACAAGAAGTGGATAGCCAACTTTTTTTTTTTTTTTTACAATTTTGGTCAAGTCAGAAAACAAGGAAACGATGATTACTTTTCATGCACTTTCTTACTATACTAATATATTTCATGAGAAGAGTAAAGTATGGATCTCCTGACCTTCCCATAAGTCAAGGATCAAAATTATTTGTTCCTTTGTAATGTCTAATTAAAACAGGGCAATTTCCTTTAATAGACTTTAGTCTTTGAATTTCGTCAAGACAATGGTGGACTCGTATCATGAATGAAAGGGTCTTAGATAAGCATCGTATTGCATTTGATATCATGGTTCTATTATCTTTGTTCCTTCACAATATGTTTAGAAAGGTTGGCAAACGTTTCTTGGGAGTCATGATTTTGAGTAATATTTCTTGGCATATCATTTATGAGGACAATACCTTCTTTGTTATTAGCGAGTGTGAAGTATCAGAAGGGGGAAGAGGAAACCCCTAATGGAGTAGTGAATAGACCACTGAAAGGGGATAATAAACGTTGTCCTGGATTTCCTCGTCCAGCAGGTGCTTCCTATAATACGTCTATTCATTCATGCTTTCACAAGTAAGAGGCTGCCAAGGTCCAGAGTTCAGGCTCTCATAAGTGAGGTAAGATTCTCTTTAGCAGAGGGATTGAAGACTTCGTAATTAGTATGACATCTTAAACCATGTCTTCAAGGTCCTCAGGTTAGAAATAATGGTTTCCTTGTGTCTAAGGCATGTTGCCCCTTCAGTCCTACTCCCAATACCCATAATTTGGTCTATAAACTCAACCATCCACCTCTCCACTCTTCAGCAAGTCTTCCTAACCATGGGTCCTCCTGTTTCTGCAATTGAGTAGGGTTGTGGGTTCCATTCTGCACGGTTAAGTGAAGTTGTGTGCCATGTTTATACAGAACTATCCAAAGCATAATATGACTTATTTTCTCCAGAGTACAGTGCTACAGAAGGGATGACAAGACACCCATGCTAGACAGCTCTTAAATTAGAGGAGGTGGGCAGGAGGTTGAATACTTTTATGGTTATTAAAGTAATTTTTCTTAAAAATTAAAATAAGATTGACTTACTCAAACAATGACCACACGAAAGGTAGTAATGGTAGTTAGGAACGCTTCATTAATTCATTACCTCTAGCTTTACAGGTGAGCACGGTCAATGAAACAATGTAATCCCTCCAAAGAATAAATGACTTTTGTAAATTGGCACAGACATGACTACTTTGATGAGACAGCGAGATCGTTCTTTTTTCACGGTAAATCTAGAATTATGCCATAAAATTTGCTAAAGTAAAGACTTGTAGCAAACACTGTATAACTTTACAATATGTCACTTCCCTTCACTTTATGGAGGAGCAACTATTGAGCGAAAACCATACAGTAGTAAGTAATACTATGCGAATAATCTATGGTAATTTTTAGTGATGATCGAGTATGCTCGTTGCTCGAGATTTACGAGCATGTTCGGGCGAGTACCTATTATCTTCAGCGTGCTCGGGGGTTAAGTTTTTGTGCTCCGTGAACATGATTTGCGACTGTTTGACAGCTTTAATACATGTGAGGAATGCTGGAAAAACAGACATTCCTTACATGTATTAAAGCTGTCAAACAGTCGCAAATGTTTACGGAGCTAGGAAAACTTAACCCCCAAGCACGCTGAAGATAATAGGTACTCGCCCGCGCATGCTAGTAAATCTTGAGCAACGAGCATGCTCGATCATCACTAGTAATTTTACAATCCTCGTTTTCAGCCCAAATTTCTGAACTTTCTATATACACATTGTTGTAGACCTTTCAAGGTTAAATCTATGCCCTCAACCACATTCAGCAGATTAGTATGGTTATCTTATGCTTGGAACTCCTCCTTGAGACTCTCCTTTGAGTCTCCTGTTGGCATTGGCTTCCATTCTGATGGACTTGAGCCGTTCTTGTATTACATGGACTGCTTTTTATAGGAATAGTTGCCATGTAATGCTACCTGGTTGGCTATGGCTTCCTCTAGAAAAATCAGGGGTTTTCGGTTGAAGAAGGGATGACGGAAGAGGAACCTGCCGGCATTTTTCTTGCAATCCCTACATTCAGTAGGCTCCCAAGAAGTAGGAGACTGGTAGGAGAAAGTATGACTGCAGGATCAGACTACATAGGATTTGTTTGTAGTCACATTTGTAGACACATAGGTTTGTTTAAGAGGTGCATAAAGGACCTTTTAATCAGGTTTTATTGAAAAGTTTCTTTGTTCTTGAAAGTGTACACAGCCCAAAACTACTGCTAAGACAATAGGCCCTCTACTCATTTGACTTAGGATGTAGAAACTCGACAATTTTGGTCTAATGTGTATGGGGTCAAACAACTGTCCCCCGGTAGATGATGTCAAAGGAGAGAAGGATTCGGCACATTGGATTTCCATTGGCCAATCCTTTTGTTCGGAGGGGAGATGAGCCGATGCCAGATGATTTTCTCTCATATAGGACCCAAAAGAACTCGTCCGAAAGTCTACATCCTTTTATTGGGTTTTAAGTGGAAAATTAGGCTTATCTGATCTATGGTCAAGCCTGTTAAGTCAGATAAGGTCCACGTTCTAGTATTTTCTTTCCAGGGTCGTGTCTGACCTACTGCTATAATAGTAAACACTTTTGTTTGGTCAGAAAATGGCGATTTCTTACTTCTTCCGTCTTTACTGTCTTTTAGAGCATGTACTTGACCCTTTGTTTTTTACCCATGACATCAATACCGCTGGGTCCGTGCCGCCGTCCTGATCAATCCTGTGTCTATTTATAAGTCATTTATCAGGAAGTTCGCCGAGAGGCTAAACAAGAGTCCCAATATGATAAATGAAAAGACAGGAAGATTCGAGTCATAAGCCAATAACACAGCAATGTCCTCGCTGTCCTTGTATTGCTTCCTATATCACACGGGTCACCAAGTATATTACCGGCTCATGTTTTATTATAGTCTCTGGTGAAGGTCGTCTTGTATCCGAGACCTTTCTTCCTCTACATGCACCTGATTAAATACACGTACGCTATTGTTATAGGCATTTATCATCTATTTTTAATGGACTCACATTGCGGTGACAAAGGGATCAAATATTTTTTTATATTTGTAGCTGTTTATGGACTGTTAAAATGTTAGATTTCTCTTTTTTTCAAGTAAAATTTTGCAGCTGTGCAAAATTTTAAATTATTAAAAAGAGCAAAGAAAAGAATAAAGCAGCTTCGGTAAGGACAAAAGGACTTTTCTGTCCAGTCTAAGCTCCAAGCCGCCAAACCAGCATATTTACTCCAAAGTTAATAAAACAGGAGACAACAGACTAAAGGCACCGCTATCTAACTAACTTGGTAACACCAAAATCCACCACTCCATCCAACCAGTGGTAATTGATATATATTGCTAGGGTAATTGTCTACCAGTGGATAATAAAACTAATACTAATTAATTTCACCTTAAGTCTCCACAGGATAGCACTGTATTTTGGGGAATATCATTAACAAAATTATCCGTACCTACTACGGGACAAGCCATACGGCAGAGCCAGATAACAACAGAGATATACCTCTCACTGGTAATGTGCTTGGTTCTTATCGTTTTATTTGCAGGTATAATATTTTGTAAAATTTTGCACTAACTACCTCCATTTTAAATTAATTTACCTACATATGCCTTAAAATAAAAATGAGTCAATCAAGGTTACAACAACCCCCTTCTACCTGACTCCTAACAATTATTTCCTTAGTTTCCACAGTCAACTACTTCCTCAGCTTTTTAAACATGCCTGGTTCCCCAGAACACCTGGATCAAAAACATCAAATCAAAGATCCAACTTCCAGCCTACTAATCAGGTAATTACCCAATCATCCTAAAAGTAAAAATAAGTAGTCAAACAGTGCCCCTTAACCCAGATGCTTTTTCTTTTTAGTTGGTCACTTTGACTGCATCTGACCAGAGACGCCTACTAAAACTCCAAGTAGAACACGAATACTACCTACCTCTGCCTCAGGTACAGACGGTCCACTTTCAATTTAGGTTATCTACAAGTTACCTAAAGTAGTAAACTAAAAGATGTCTATAAATTCCTTTTAGGTACCTACACGCTCTGGATCCCTCAGAAGGCCTTAGCCTCCCTTCTATATCACACAAAAAATTGAACCCGGGCCTTCAACAACATCCTTACCCCATATCCTTAACAATCAAAACTCCTGTATTTATACTTCTTTGTATTTTATGTTTTTATGAATTTTAACCTGTAATAAAAAAAGAAAAATAGATTTTTTATAAACTACCCAATTACCTTGTTCTCCTGGCCTTGGTACACTGGCGCGGTAGTCATTCTATTTCACTTTCAATTCTTCTACCTATAGGGTATATGGTGCCCCTTGCTACTCGCTGCAAGTGTCACTGAGTGTACCCACCAGCGCCCCTAACCTGACTTCTCTCCTTTTACCCAAATGTATAATTAATGCTCCTATCATAAGTACAGATGTAGCAATCCTTAACTTGTCAGATGGCACAATACTTTATTAACCATGTATCACGTTATCTGGCAAGTTATAGATTGCTACATGTGTACAAGATCAGAACCAAGAACACCACATGAATACAGAACCAGAACCACGATCAATACAGAAATACATCACCAGAACCACCATCAGTACAGAAATACAGTGCCTACAAGTAGTATTCAACCCCCTGCAGATTTAGCTGGTTGACACATGCGGAATTAACTTGGCATTGTGACATTTGTACTGTAGATCAGCCTGCAAGTGGGAAATGCACTGCAGCAAATTTTTTTTTTTTTTTTTTTTTTTTTTAAAAACGTTAAAAGTTAATTCAGAGTGTCATTTATTATTCAACCCCTCAAACCACAAGAATTCTGTTTGGTCCCCCTAAAGTATTAAGAAGTAGTTCAGGCACCAAGAATAATGAGCTTCACATGTGTGGATTAAAGATCTCTTTTGCCAGCCTTTTCTGACTATTTAAGACCCTCCCCAAACTTGTGAACAGCACTCAGACATGGTCAACATGGGAAAGACAAAGGAGCATTCCAAGGCCATCAGAGACAAGATCGTGGAGGGTCACAAGGCTGGCAAGGGGTACAAAACCCTTTACAAGAAGTTGGGCCTACCTGTCTCCACTGTTGGGAGCATCATCCGTAAGTGGAAGGCTTATGGAACTACTGTTAGCCTTCCACAGCCAGGACAGCCTTTGAAAGTGTCCTCCCGTGCCGAGGCCAGGCTTGTCCGAAGAGTCAAGGCTAACCCAAGGACAACAAGGAAGGAGCTCCGGGAAGATCTCATGGCAGTGGGGACATTGGTTTCAGTCAATACCATAAGTAACGTACTCCACCGCAATGGTCTCCGTTCCAGACGAGCCCATAAGGTACCTTTACTTTCAAAGCGTTATGTCAAGGCTCGTCTACAGTTTGCTCATGATCACTTGGAGGACTCTGAGACAGACTGGTTCAAGGTTCTATGGTCTGATGAGACCAAGATCGAGATCTTTGGTGCCAACCACACACATGACGTTTGGAGACTGGATGGCACTGCATACGACCCCAAGAATACCATCCCTACAGTCAAGCATGGTGGTGGCAGCATCATGCTGTGGGGCTGTTTCTCTGCCAAGAGGCCTGGCCATCTGGTCCGCATCCATGGGAAGATGGATAGCACAGCCTACCTGGAGATTTTGGCCAAGAACCTCCGCTCCTCCATCAAGGATCTTAAGATGGGTCGTAATTTCATCTTCCAACAAGACAACGACCCAAAGCACACAGCCAAGAAAACCAAGGCCTGGTTCAATAGGGAAAAAGTCAAGGTGTTGGAGTGGCCTAGTCAGTCTCCTGACCTTAACCCAATTGAAAACTTGTGGAAGGAGCTCAAGAATAAAGTCCACATGAGACACCCAAAGAACCTAGATAACTTGGAGAAGATCTGCATGGAGGAGTGGGCCAAGATAACGCCACAGACCTGTGCCGGCCTGATCAGGTCTTATAAAAGACGATTATTAGCTGTAATTGCAAACAAGGGTTATTCCACAAAATATTAAACATAGGGGTTGAATAATAATTGACCCACACTTTTATGTTTAAAATTTAATAAAATTCAACTGAGCAACATAACTTTTTGGTTTGTAAGATTTATGCTTCTGTTCATAAAACCTACTCTCGTTTGCAGTTTGAAGGCTCTAACTTATTTGCATCTTATCAAACCAGCTAAATCTGCAGGGGGTTGAATACTACTTGTAGGCACTGTACATCACCAGAGCCGCCATCAGTACAGAAATACAGCATGCTACCTCGATCAGTGCAGGAATACATTAGCATAACCACCAACAGTACAGAAATACATCACCATAACCACCGACAGTACATAAATACATTACCAGAACCATCAACAGTACTGAAGTTCAGCATCACAACCACCATCAATACAGGAATACACCACCAGAATCACACATAGTAAATTAATACATCACCAGAACCACAATCAGTACAGGAATACAGCACCAGAACCACCATCAGTACCGAAATACATCACCAGAACCACCATCAATACAGCATCACAACCACCAATAGTACAGGGAAACATCATCAGAACCACAACTACAGCAGGAATACAGCACCAGAACCAGCATCAGTACAGACATGCAGCATCACAATCACCATAAGTACAGGAATACATCACCAAAACAACCACCAGTACATGAATACAGCACCAGAACCACCAACAGTACATAAATATATCACCGAAACCACAATCAGTACCGAAATACAGTATCACAACCATCATTAGTACAGGAATAAATCACCACAACCACCATCAGTACCAAAATACATCACCAGAACCACCATCAGTACAGGAATACAGCATCACAACCACCAATAGTACAGGAATACAGCATCACAACCACCATCAGTACAGGAATACAGCATCACAACCCCCATCAGTACAGGAATGCATAACCAGAACCACAATCGGTACAGGAATAGAGCACCAGAACCACTATTAGTACTGAAATACATCACCAGAACCACCATCAATACAGCATCACATCCACCAATAGCACAGGAATACAGCATCACAACCACCATCAGTACAGGAATACATCATCAGAACCACAACTAGAGCAGGAATACAGCACCAGAACCAGCATCAGTACAGAAATGCAGCATCACAATCACCATAAGTACAGGAATACATCACCAGAACAACCACCAGTACATGAATACAGCACCAGAACCACCAACAGTACATAAATATATCACCAAAACCACAATCAGTACCGAAATACAGTATCACAACCATCATTAGTACAGGAATAAATCACCAGAACCACCAACCAAACAGAAATACATCACCAGAACCACCATCAGTACAGGAATACAACACCAGAAGCACCATCAGTAGAGAAACACAGCATCAAAATTATCATCAGTTTTGAAATATATCACCAGAATCCCCATCAGTACAGAAGTACAGTAACAGAACCACCAACAGTATGAAAATACAGAACCACAACCACCATCAGTACAGGAATACATCACCAGAAACACCACCAGTACAGAAATACATCACCAGAACCACCATCAGTATATGAACACAGCACCAAGCTTAGTACAGCTATCAAATGTAATGTCAGGTCAGCCCCATTTACAATTGTATAGCATGAACCTACAACTTCCGGTATGTCCTTAACAATGGTAAGGGGATACCTTATAGGTGACATCGTCTCTGATTGAAGTCATTCTCTTTCTTTTCTTCTCCATCTTGTCCTGAAGCCATGAGGACTTTTCATATCCACAGCTCATTTCTGCAGACTTCCCTCTTCTCTGGTCTTCTGCAGCACAACCCTACATGGTGCCCTTAAAAAAACTGTGTCATTGCAGTGCTCCTAAATACAAATATCTGCCCTATGCTGTGTCCTTAAATAATTGCCCCTGTGCTCCATGCTCAAAATATGACCCCCACACTATCCCTCTTATGGTACATGGCCTTCACACTGTCTTCTCCTTTCCATACTGGGCCCCCTCTTCACACTGTCCCTCACACTGTGTTTCCCCTATACTGCCCAGTCTCTATACTGTGCACCCTCCTCAAACTACCCCTTGCATACTGTCCCCACATACTGTGCAATCAAATAGTCCTCCATGCTGCCCCCTGTCTATATTGCCCCCCACACTACCCAGTCTCTATATTGGGCCCTCTCAGACTTTTCTCCCCCTTACTGACCCCTCACACATCTCCCCTAATGATCACTCACATATATCCCCCCCTCTCCATACTGTCTCCTCATACATTCTCCATACTGTCTCCTAACACAATCCCCCATACTATCTTCACACACATTCCCTACTCCCTATACTGTCTCCTTACACATTTTCCCCCTCCCAATACTGTCTTCTCACATAATCTCACTTCCCCATACTGTCTTTTCACACATTCAATCCCTGCCTATACTATCTCCTCACACATTCCCCCTTCCCATACTGTGTCTTCAAACATTCTCCCCTCCCCATACTGACTCCTGTTATATGTTCCACCCTGTCCATACTGTCTCCTCACACATTCCCCCCATACTTTCTCCTAACACAATCCCCATATCTTCACACATACAGTTATATGAAAAAGTTTGGGCACCCCTATTAATCTTAAGCTTAATGTTTTATAAAAATTGGTGTTTTTGCAACAGCTATTTCAGTTTTCTATATATGTAATAACTGTTGGACACAGTAATGTTTCTGCCTTGAAATGAGGTTTATTGCACTAACAGAAAATGTGCAATCTGCATTCAAACAAAATTTGACAGGTGCTTACGTATGGGCACCCTTATCATTTTCTTGTTTTAAATACTCCTACCTACTTTTTACTGACTTACTAAAGCACTTTTTTTTGTTTTGTAACCTCATTGAGCTTTGAACTTCATAGCCAGGTGTATGCAATCATGAGAAAAGCTACCTAAAGTGGCCACTTGCAAGTTGTTCTCCTGTTGAATCTCCTCTGAAGAGTGGCATCATGGGCTCCTCAAAACAACTGTCAAATGATCTGAAAACAAAGAATATTCAGCATAGTTGTTCAGGGGAAGGATACAAAAAGCTGTCTCAGAGTTTTAACCTGTCAGTTTCCACTGTGAGGAACATAGTAAGGAAATGGAAGAACACAGGGACAGTTCTTGTTAAGGCCAGAAGTGGCAGACCAAGAAAAACATCAGAAAGGCAGAGAAGAAGAATGGTGAGATCAGTCAAGGACAATCCTCAGACCACCTCCAGAGAGCTGCAGCATCAACTTGCTGCAGATGGTGTCACTGTGCATCGGTCAACTATACAACGCACTTTGCACAAGGAGAAGCTGTATGGGAGAGTGATACGAAAGAAGCCGTTTCTGCAAGCACGCCACAAACAGAGTCGGCTGAGGAATGCAAAAGCACATTTGGAGAAGCCAATTTCTTTTTGGAAGAAGGTCCTGTGGACTGATGAAACCAAGATGGAGTTGTTTGGTCATACAAAAAGGCGTTATGCATGGCGGCAAAAAAACACAGCATTCCAAGAAAAACACTTGCTACCCACAGTAAAATTTGGTGGAGGTTCCATCATGCTTTGGGGCTGTGTGGCCAATGCCGTCACCGGGAATCTTGTTAAAGTTGAGGGACGCATGGATTCCACTCAGTATCAGCAGATTCTTGACAATAATGTTCAAGAATCAGTGACAAAGTTGAAGTTACGCAGGGGATGGATCTTTCAGCAAGACAATGATCCAAAACACCGCTCCAAATCTACTCAGGCATTCATGCAGAGGAACAATTACAATGTTCTGGAATGGCCATCCCAGTCCCCAGACCTGAATATCATTGAACATCTGTGGGATCATTTGAAGAGGGCTGTCCATGCTCGGCAACCATCAAACTTAACTGAACTGGAATTGTTTTGTAAAGAGGAATGGTCAAAAATACCTTCATCCAGGATCCAGGAAATCATTAAAAGCTACAGGAAGCGACTAGAGGCTGTTATTTTTGCAAAAGGAGGATCTACTAAATATTAATGTCACTTTTCTGGTGAGGTGCCCATACTTATGCACCTGTCAAATTTTGTTTGAATGCAGATTGCACATTTTCTGTTAGTGCAATAAACTTCATTTCAAGGCAGAAACATTACTGTGTCCAACAGTTATTACATATATCAAACTGAAATAGCTGTTGCAAAAACACCAATTTTAAGAAAACATTAAGCTTAAGATTAATAGGGGTGCCCAAACTTTTTCATATAACTGTATTCCTTACTCCCTGTAATGTCTCCTCACACATTGCCCCCTCCCAATAGTGTCTTCTCACATAATCCCTCTTCCCCATACTATCTCCTCCACACATTCTCCCTTCCCATACTGTTTCTTCAAACATTCTCCCCTCCCCATACTGACTCCTGTCATATGTTCTACCCTGCCCATACTGTCTCCTCACACATTCCCCCCATACTTTCTCCTAACACAATCCCCCATATCTTCACACATATTCCTTACTCCCTATAATGTCTCCTCACACATTGCCCCTCCCAATACTGTCTTCTCACATAATCCCCCTTCCAGGGGCAGACACTGAGTGCTTGGGGCCCCTGTGCAAGAAATGTGTCTGGGCCCCCCACCTTTTATGGCGACAAAGCTACAGATTTATATACAGCCACACCTACATATATACCTCTTACATAGCCTCCTTTATTATGTATATTGCCGTCCCTTATTACACAGTGCCCTCTCTTGCTTATTTATAGCCTTATTTTTATTGCATACCACCCTCTCTTGTTAGATATATAAAGCAATGACTGCTGATGGAGCAAGGGAAAGCTTCTTTTCTTATGGAGGAGCTGAATGACTGGTCTTCTGGTCACCAGCTACTCCATTAGCAGTCATTTTATATCTAACAAAAGACGACTATGTAATAAAAGAGGGTGCTGTGACAGACAAAAATAACAAGAATATGCTATGTAAGGGACAGCACTGTACATAACAGCAGAGGTAACTTTATAATAAGAGACGGCACCATATATAACTAGAGAGGATGGTACGCAATAAGGGACGGTGTTATACATAATATAGGATGAACCTATGTAACTAAGGATGGCGCTAAACATAATAAGTGAGTACACTATATACTAAGGGACTGTGCAATACATAATAAGGCTACATTCCTGTATCCGTGTGCAGTGTCGGTGTGCTGCCCTGTTTTACTGACGCATTGAGCATGTCCTATTCTAATCCTCAAAATCGGATCAGAACAGGACATTCTCTGACCCTCACAGATCTCATTCTCAGATCCATGATTTTCATGGATGTGGGAATGGATCTATAAAACTCTATGAGTCCGTGGACCATCCGATAAAAAATCTGGCAGCACATGGACATTTCACACAAATGTGAGAATGAAGCCTAAGGGATTCTACGGATAACATTATCACTTCACGTCACACAGTGCAGATACAGAATAATATTTACATCCAGGCACTTACCGCTGACGTCTCATCTGATTACAGTCGGTTTCTGCTGCTTCTTCTCCATCTGGTCAGACCTTCATGTCGACATCTCCCAGCCACGACTCGTCTTGTCACGATGATCAGTGCAGCCCTAAAAATAACAAGGTCACATATATTGTATATATGCATGTGTCATGGCTCTCTCCCAGCACCCACATCATTTTTCTGTCCCAGCACCTCTATCATTGCTCTCTCCCAGCACCTCCATCATTGATCTCTCCCAGCACCCCCATCATTGCTCTCTCCCAAAACCCACATAATTGCTCTCTCCCAGCACCCCATCAATGCTCTCTCCCTGCACCCCCATCATTGCTCTCTCCCAGCACCCCCATCATTGCTCTCCCAAAACCCACATAACTGCTCTCTCCCAGCACCCCATCATTGCTGTCTCCCAGCACCCCTTCATTGCTCTCTCCCAGCAACCCATCATTGCTCTCCCCATCCCCATCATCCTCATCATTGCTCTCCCCATCCCCATCATTGCTCTCCACATCCTCATCATTGCTCTCCCCATCCTCATCATTGCTCTCCCCATCCCCAACATCCTCATCATTGCTCTCCCCATCTCCACCATCCCCATCATTGCTCTCCTCAGCCCCATCATTGCTCTCCCCAGCCCCATCATTGCCCTCCCCAGCCCATCATTGCTCTCCCCAGCCCCATCATTGCTCTCCCCACCCCCATCATTGCTCTCTCCCAGCACCCCCGTCATTGCTCTCTCCCAGCACCTTCATCATTGCTCTCTCCCAGCACCCCCATCATTGCTCTCTCCCAGCACCCCCATCATTGCTCTCTCCCAGAACCCCCATCATTGCTCTCTCCCAGCACCCCATCATTGCTCTCTCCCAGCAACCCATCATTGCTCTCCCCATCCCCATCATTGCTCTCCCCATCCTCATCATTGCTCTCCCCATCTTCATCATTGCTCTCCCCATCCCCAACGTCCTCATCATTGCTCTCCCCATCCCCACCATCCCCAGCATTGCTCTCCCCATCCCCACCATCCCCATCATTGCTCTTTCCATCCCCACTATCTCCATCATTGCTCTCCCCATCCCCACCATCTCCATCATTGCTCTCCCCATCCCCACCATCTCCATCATTGCTCTACCCATCCCCACCATCTCCATCATTGCTCTCCCCATCCCCACCATCCCTATCATTGCTCTCCCCATTGCCACCATCCATCATTGCTCTCCCCATCCCCATCATTGCTCTCCCCATCCCCATCATTGCTCTCCCCCACCTCATCCTCCTGTTTCTCTCCTCAGCATTTCAGTAAAAAAAAAGAAAAAAACAACTTACCTCTCAGCTCGCTCCCAGGCATCATCCTCGTTGCCGGCAACTTTCTCCCTGACCCAGGCGCGCGCTGCATGATGACATCATCAAGCTGCATGCGTCTGTGTCAGGGAGGAAGTACCGGACAGGAAGCAGAGGACGGATCCCTCCAGCTACACTGCCATTTTCCCCTATCAGCAGAGGAGCAGGAGGGATCGTTCCCTTCCTACCGTGTGTGATGAGGGCAATCTGGCCATGGGCCCCCTGGAGCTTTGGGCTCTGAGAAGCAGGCCAGATTGCCCTTAAAATTAGCCGCCCAGCAAGGGCCCCCCTAACCCTCTGGGCATGTCCACCCCTGCCCCCTTCCCAATACTCTCTTTTCACACATTCAACCCCGCCCCATACTGTCTCCTCACACATTCCTCCTCCCCATACTGTTTCTTCACACATTCTCCCCCTCTCCATACTGACTCCTGACATTCTCCGCCCTGCCCATACTGTCTCATCAAACATCACCCATCCCCATACTGTCTCCTCACACATTCCCCCTCTGGCTCATAGTGTTTTTTCACACATTCCCCCACCTGCCCATACTATCTCCTTACACATCCCCCACTTCCATATTGTCTCCTCATGTTTCCCCCTCTCCCCCACCCATATTGTCTCCTCACACATCCCCCTTTCCCATGCTGCCTCCTCACACATTCCTCCCCCTCTGCCCATACTGTCTCATCACACATTTCCCCCTGACCATACTGTCTCCTCACACATTCCCTCTCCCTCATACTGCCTTCTCACACATCCTCCCTTCCCATAATGTCTCCTCACACATTCACCCCCTCACCATATTGTCTTATAACACAATCTCACCCTCCCCATACTGTCTCCTCACACATCTCCCCTGCCCATACTGTCTCCTCACACATTCCCCCTCTGGCTCATAGTGTTTTTTCACACATTCCCCCACCTGCCCATACTATCTCCTTACACATCCCCCACTTCCATATTGTCTCCTCATATTTCCCCCTCTCCCCCACCCATATTGTCTCCTCACACATCCCCCTTTCCCATGCTGCCTCCTCACACATTCCTCCCCCTCTGCCCATACTGTCTCATCACACATTTCCCCCTGACCATACTGTCTCCTCACACATTCCCTCTCCCTCATACTGCCTTCTCACACATCCTCCCTTCCCATAATGTCTCCTCACACATTCACCCCCTCACCATATTGTCTTATAACACAATCTCACCCTCCCCATACTGTCTCCTCACACATCTCCCCTGCCCATACTGTCTCCCATACATTTCCCCTTCTTCCCCACCCATACTGTCTCCTCACATAGTCCCCCTCACACATTCCTTGCCCATACTATCATACTTACCTTGCTGTCAATCACATGCTCTGCGGTGCAGGAGTGACCTAGAAGTGCCAGCAGTCAGGTCTTCAATTGTACTCGCATTTGAAAGAGCCGCTATTTCAAACCTTCTCTGAGCTGGCTGTCACTTTTACAGCCGTCTCAGAGAATGGAAAAATTACACTTCGGGGGCAGCAAAATGCAGCTGCCTGGGAGACATGTCAGACTGACACATCAGGTGGCCTGACGACACATCCCTGTTGGCTGCACCCAGGGCGAATGCTCCATCTGCCCCCCCTACCAAATATGCCACTGAGGAACCATAAACCTAATATTTATCAAACACGCCTCTCCTGGGCTAAAAGATACAATTGTAAAAAGCAGGTAGGATCCAGTAATGATTAACATTAACCTTAGACTGATGGAAGCCAAAATACATGCCATATACAGGGGCATGTAAAAGTTTGGGCACCCTTAGTCAAAATTACTGTTAAATTGAACAGTTAAGCGAGTTGAAGATGAAATGATCTCTAAAAGGCTTAAAGTTACAGATGACACATTTCCTTTGTATTTTAGGCATCTTTTACATTTACAAATCCAAAATCTTCCATCACATCTTCAGCTTCTGGGAATAAACCAAGAAGGTGATCAGAGAAGACATCAACTACGAGTCACTGGATTTATTGAACACTGTGGCGGTATTATTTGGGTTCTGTATAGTGCCTGTGTGCAATATGGCAGTATTACCTAATCACTGGCATTCTGTGGACACTGTATGGCACAATTATTTGGACTATCTGATGGTGTTATTACCATCATTATTAGGACAATTCATTGTGGTGTTATTTATACATTATATGGTGGCATTATTTAGGCACTAGATGGATGAATTAATATTACACTATACAGAAAGTAAATCACAATATCATTTGAACTTATCAAGGCAGTATTATTTATCATCAATATGGCGGCACTATTTTGACACTGTGCGGCGGTACATTTTTTTCTTCCTCATGATATTTGCAGGAAGTCCAAAACCAGTGCACTGTGGGCTATTATTATTTTGGATGGATTTTTCATTTACCCAGTCAACAAATAATTGCATAAGGTGTAAGTAGTGTGAACTGTGTGCAAACCTCAAGAATAAATAATGATAAAAAAAAAAAAAATACATTAAATTAATGGAAACATTACATTTTTTTCTTAACAAGATGGGAAATTTTGGACAAACTTCTTGCATGTACAGGTCAATAAATAAATAAGCTTCTTATAAAAATTAAAGACCCCCCAGGGGGCATCCATATCCGAAGAAGACAATAAGAATGGAGGGTTTCCTACGGAATCAGAACTTTTTCTCAATCACCTTCCACCAAGTGAAAAACAAGGGTCCGTGAATGAACAATGCCCGCACGCCCGCACGTGTGGAATACATTCAAGCAGGTCCATGTGAATGGAGGAAGAGAGGCGAGCGCGTGTCCACGGGGAGTTCTCGTCGCCCAGCACCAATCCGACCTTCCCTTTTCGAGTTTATTGTTCGGCCACGAGAAATATAATGACAATTCCATCGCTTTTGACAAATATGAGAAACCGGCGGTCGGCGTACAGATGTTGGCCGGACGGAGCAGGTTCCCACACAGGGAGGAAACGAGCGAGCACAAAAGACACATCGTAGCCGGAGGAAGTGGAAGGGTCCCTCTTTGTGACCGAGGACCGTGGTGGGATGAGGGGAAAGCTGATCTGGCTATTTTTAGAGGGCAGGCTGGACGGCAGACACTTTCTGCGCAGACTTCACATCAGCCAGTGTTTGTCTATGAGAATGTGCTCATTCATCCCCCATTACATCCCCGGTTCCTTACATAGGAAACAGAATGTAAAAAGTCTAGTATCTCCGTACAAAGGCTCGCTGCGGGCACGCTTCCAGCTAAGGTCACGCTGCTTGTTCTTATGAGCTTATGTATTTGCAACCTACAGGGCAACACATTACTGTTTGGCCATAGGTCTTGCTGTAAATCTTTTCTATTATTTAAAGCTCCTAAAAAAAGCAACAAAATTTCAACAAAATCTCATTAAAAATAAACTCCTGTTTAAAAAAAAAAAAATGTTACATCAAAGATGGAGAGAAACAAATCAAAGCTCCAACATGAAGACGTCACCGGCTCTTGAACGATAAATTTGGGAGTCTTATTTCCCATTTCACATGTGTCAATTATAGTATCGGTGTTCATAAGTAGTGTTGAGTGAATTTGTTCGGCATTTCAAATTCGGGTTGGTGTTCAGGGTTCCGGCTTGTTCGCTGCAAAAAATCGGCTCCCCCCATGAACATCCCTGATTTGCCACGCTGTCACTCAAATAATATCTGCTGCCAAATGTTATCTGCGTGACAGCGTGGCAAATCAGGGATGTCCATGGGTGAAGCCGATTTTTTGTTGCGAACAAGCCGAAAACCCTGAACACGAACCCGTATTGGAAATGCCGAACAAATGCGCTCAACACTATTCATAAGGCACGAAGTTTGGATGTAAACTTTGATCCATGTGGTCCTTCTGCCACATAACAAGACAATAGTATCATAATTGGCACAAAATTGTGGGGAACTCGTTGACAACCCTAATAACAAGGACTCACCCCCCTCTGAGATTTGTAGGTATCCACTATTGTTCCCTTTTTGGCATATTTGCAATCTTAACAAGAAAATTCAAGAGTTTCCAGAAAAAGAAATGAGTTCGCGAATCTTCTAAAACCTCCAAGAAAGCAGCACCCCGGGAAAGTTTTTTACGTGCCACCGACACATGGGTCCAACATTCAGATGCACATTCATTGGTATGGAAATTTTGGGACCTATAAAAAGGGGTGTAGTGATACAAATTTTTTTGGTGGAATCTACACTACTGTTCAAAAGTTTGGGGTCATTTAGAAATTTCGTTATTTTTGAAAGGAAAGCACATTTTTTTTCAATGAAGCTAACATTAAATGAATCAGAAATACACTCGATACATTGTTAATGTGGTAAATGACTATTCTAGCTGCAAACGTCTTGTTTGTATTGCAATATCTACATAGGTGTATAGAGGCCCATTTCCAACAACCACCACCCCAGTGTTTTAATGGTACATTGTGTTTGCTAACTGTGTATGAAAGCTAATGGATGTTTAGAAAACCCTAGAAAACACTTGCACAAGTATGTTAGCGCAGCTGAAAACGGTTTGGCTGATTTGAGAAGCTATAAAATTGACCTTCCTTTGAGCTAGTTGAGAATCTGGGGCATTACATTTGTTTGTTCTATGAAACTCTCAAAATGGCCAGAAAAAGAGAACTTTCATGTGAAACTCGACAGTCTATTCTTGTTCTTAGATATGAAGGGTATTCCATGCGAGAAATTGCCAAGAAACTGAAGATTTCCTACAACGGTGTGTACTACTCCCTTCAGAGGAGAGCACAAACAGGCTCTAACCAGAGTAGAAAGAGAAGTGGGAGGCCTCGCTGCACAACTGAGCAACAAGACAAGGACATTAGAGTCTCTAGTCTGAGAAATCGACGCCTCACAGCTCCTCAACTGGCAGCTTCATTAAATAGTACACCAAAACGCCAGTGTCAAAGTCTACAGTGAAGAGGTGACTCCGGGATGCTGGCCTTCAGGGCAAAGTGGCAAAGAAAAAGCCATATCTGAGACTGGCTAATAAAAGGAAAAGATTAATATCGGCAAAAGAACACAGACAATGGACAGTGGAAGATTGGAAAAAAGTTTTATGGACAGACAAATCAAAGTTTGAGGTGTTTGAATCACACAGAAGAACATTTGTGAGACGCAGAACAACTGAAAAGATGCTGGAAGAGTTCCTGACGCCATCTGTCAAGCATGGTGGAGGTAATGTGATGGTCTGGGGTTGCTTTGGTTCTGGTAAAGTGGGAGATTTGTACAAGGTAAATGGGATTTTGAATAAGGAAGGCTTTCACTCCATTTTGCAATGCCATGCCATACCCTGTGGACAGCGCTTCATTGGAGCCAATTTAATCCTACAACAGGACAATGACCCAAAGCACACCTGCAAATTATGCATGAACTATTTAGGGAAGAAGCAGACAGCTGGTATTCTATCTGTAATGGAGTGGCCAGCGCAGTCACCAGATCTCAACCCCATTGAGCTGTTGTGGGAGCAGCTTGACCGTATGGTACGCAAAAAGTGCCCATCAAGCCAATCCAACTTGTGGGAGGGGCTTCAGGAAGCATGGGGGGAAATTTCTCAAAATTACCCCAGCAAATTAACAACTAGAATGCCAAAGGTCTGCAATGCTGTAATTGCTGCAAAGGAGCATTCTGTGACCAAAGCAAAGTTTGAAGGAGAAAATTGTTCTTTCTAATAAAAATCATTATTTCTTACCTTGTCAATGTCTGGACTATATTTTCTATTAATTTTGCAACTCATTTGATAAATAAAAGTATGAGTTTTCATGGAAAACACAAAATTGTCTGGGTGACCCAAAACTATTGAACGGTAGTGTACCTCCCAACCGTTTATAAAGGTTGGCAAGTAAACTTTTTGGTATTTTTTTCTCCATCCTGCCCAGACCTTGATGACTTTTTCCTGCTGTGTCTCGCCTCTGTTGAGTTTGCAGCTGTACTTTTTGGGCTCTTCATATTGTAGCTGATACACTGTACCCCTTAAAAATTATAGCTCCACACAATGTGACTCAATGAAAAATAATATAGTCACACACTAGGTACCCCTGTAATATAATGTCACACTTTTCCCCCTGAAAATAATTCTGTCACATGCATTGTTCCCACTGAAAACAATACAGTACTGCCAGAAACTGTTCCCCCCTTGAAAATAATAGGTTCACACACTGCTCCCTATAAATAATAGCTCCACACACTGAGCTCCTAAAAATACTGCCAGTGCCACACATTGTGCTCCTTGAAAACAATCCTACTAATATTATAAATGTGCAAGTTTGTGAGTATGTATGTTTGTTACTCTTTCACGAAAAAACTACTGGACGGATTTGCATGAAACTTTACAGTAATATAGATTATACATCGGAATAACATATAGGCTACAATTTGTAATGATTTTATGTAATTTTGGTCGTAATATAACGATACATGTCAATTAAGTCGGAAAAAAATCTGGCCTCTGAGAGTTATCTTGGCGTACGCTGCCTAAACCGTTGGAGTTACACAAAGATGATGTACCGTAGAATTGTTTGTCTTGAATAGTTCTAAATAAAAGTCTGCGACAGCATATATCTACCTTTTATGTGGAAGCCACTATGACCAGAATTGTGAACCATAAATTTAATTAAATTAGATACTATTTTACAATGCACATTTTAGTATATTTATCAAACTTTTTAGTATATTTATCAAACTCTTATATACACACATACACAGGTGATATTTAAATGGCTGATTTACAGCAGTCAGAAGAGATTGATAATACAATCATTTGCCCATAGTGGATCATTGTATAGTGAGGTCACAGTTGCCGCCTGTCCACAGTCAGAATACAGGGGTGATCATATACCGTGGCCAGGTACAAGTGTGGCACAGGGGGTTCACACACGACCCCCAGGGACTGACATTTCCTAGAAACTTTGGCAGCTGTCAGTCATGAGTTCACCCTGATACATTACACTCTGGAAACAGCTGAAGGGAGAAGGATAATTTATGACACTAGGGAACTACACGTCCCAGCACGGCCTGCCCGCGCCCACAGCCCGGGGGGAGTGTGAGGCTTCCTCCTGCAGGTTGCCCGGGGGCACCGGGCCGTCATTGTCCTCACACAGGGGGTCCGCGCCGCCATTGTCCCTCCACATAACACCGTATAATAAAACACGCGCTCACCTGCGCCAGCTGCTGCAGCCGGGAAAGTTCGGAGCGCCTCACCTGGGCGGAGGGGAAGTGACTCACACACGGGGAGGGGCAGTAACCTGAGCGCGGCTCCATGGAGGATGCACACACTGCAGCCTGACAGCACCGGCAGCAGCGCTACACAAATGGCGTCCTCCCCTCCTGTGTGCAGCACAGCCCTGTGTGTGTGCAACGCAGCATGTCACCCACAGCACCAGCAGGCTGCTCTCAGCTCCCACAGAGCACTGGGAATGGTTGCTATGGGTAACCGCGCCACAGCTGCTCCTCATAGACCAGTCATATACAACTGATATCGTCTGTACAGCGATCGTAATATAACTAATTAGATTGTTTTAGTATTTTGTTTGAACTTTACTAAGTACCTATTTTGTAATTAATGCCGCGAAAGCTTAAGTCTAACATTTCGCAAAGCTCTAATAAAGCCCGAGCTATGAAAATAATTAGACGTGATGAGACGTCTCAACAAGCCGAGCAACGAAGGCTTGAGCAGGCGGTGCGTTGTGCGGCCCATAGAGCTGCAGAGACTCCAGAACAGTCCCAAGCCCGACGTGAACGGAATGCGGAGTTTTTGGCGTCTCAACGGGCTGCTGAAACTCAAGAACAGTCCCAAGCCCGACGTGAACAGCATGCGGAGTATCTGGCGTCTCAACGGGCTGCTGAAACTCCAGAACAGTCCCAAGCTCGACGTCAGCAGCAAGCGACTTACATGGCGTCCCAAAGAGCCACTGAAACTTATGAAATGGCCGAATCTCGCAGACGCACTGTTGCTGAAAGGGCAGCACAGCGACGTCAAACATTTACAAGAAATACATGGATATTGTTTAATAAAGCTGCATTTGAGTATGACGAGACTCTTGATTATGAAACTCACAAGCTTATAAAAATAGAAGCAATGACCATAGATTGCAAATATTGCGGAGCTCTTAAGTGGAAAGAGGAAGCAGCAGGTATGTGTTGTTTGGGCGGGAAAGTAGCTCTTCCTTATATAGACGAGCCAGTTCAACCTTTAAAAGAGCTTTTCTCTAATGAAACTGATGAATCTCGCCTTTTTCTAAATAATATAAGAAAATACAACATGTGCTTTCATATGACGTCTTTTGGAGCAGATCAAATTCTCTCAATGCCAGGGTTTTGCCCGACCTTTACAATACAAGGACAAGTATACCACCGTATCGGTTCTTTAATTCCTACGTCCATTTCGCAACCACAATTTTTACAAGTTTATTTCATAGGTGACGAAGAAGAACAAATGAACAGGCGTACTGAGTGCGTGCAAAGCGTAGATAGAAACATAGTTAAAAAATTACAACGAGTACTTCACGACCACAACATTTTGGTGCATGAATTTAAAACAGCTAGAGACAGAATGATCAATGACGATCATTTCAAAGTAGTGATTCACCCAGACCATGTACCACGTGGTCAACATGAGAGACGATTCAATGCCCCTACTACAAATGAAATAGCTGCTGTAATAGTTAGTAGCGAACAAACTATGTCTTGGGACATCGTTGTGCAGCCGCGCGATGGCATGCTCACTAGGGTTCCCGATACACATAGATTCTATGACGCTCTCGAGTACCCAATAATTTTTTGGAAAGGACAAGAGGGGTACAGCATTGATATTCCTCAGATAAATCCAATTACCAAACAAGCAATGCCAAGCAAAAAGGTGTCCTGCAAAGATTTTTATGCCTTTCACTTGATGGTCCGTCGCAGCGATTTTAATTTGATGCTTAAGTGTAGGCTCCTACTTCATCAGTTTCTGGTCGACATGTATGTAAAGATGGAAAGTGAGCGCTTAAGGTTCATTTCTTTAAATCAAAAAAAACTGCGCGCAGAAAATTATATTCACTTGCAAGATGCAATAAGAAATGATGCGGATTTGGATCCAAATAACTTAGGTCAGACGGTGATTCTCCCGTCATCATTTGTAAATAGCCCGAGATACCTACACGAATACACACAAGATGCGTTCACATACGTACGTAATTATGGGAGGCCTGATTTATTTATTACAATGACTTGCAACCCCGCTTGGCCAGAAATCACCAAAGAGCTTATGGCTGGTCAAAATTCAACGGACAGACATGACTTAACAGCTCGAGTATTTAGAATAAAGTACAGAAGTTGGTAGCTCTACTTACAAAAGGTAACATATTTGGTGATATGCAATGCTTCATGTACTCGATCGAGTGGCAAAAGCGAGGTTTGCCTCATGTGCACTTACTGCTGTGGTTAAAGGAAAAATTGCATCCGGACCAAATTGACGAAATCATATGTGCTGAGATACCAAACCCAGAAACCGATCAAAAGCTCTATGATACTGTGACAAAGAATATGATTCACGGGCCATGTGGTACATTCAATTCTTCATCGCCATGCATGAAGGAAGGAAAATGTACCAAAAAATATCCGAGGAAGCTTTTAAAAGATACTCAAACCAATGACAAAGGTTATCCTTTGTACAGGCGCAGAGCACCAGAGAATGGTGGACGCACGACGATTATAAAAACCCGTAGAGGAACACAGGAAATATTGGTGGACAATAGCTGGGTGGTCCCATATTCTCCACTCTTATCAAAAATTTTTAATTCTCATTTAAATGTAGAGTTCTGTAATACGGTACAGGCGATAAAATATATTTGTAAATATATTAATAAGGGTAGCGACCAGGCTATTTTTAACATCCGCCAGCAAGGGAATGTTAACATTCACCCAAGAGATGAGGTGCAGACCTTCAGAACCGGCCGATATGTTAGTAGTAACGAAGCAGCGTGGCGGATCTTAGGTTTGCCTCTGCACGAGAGACACCCAACCGTCACTCATCTCGCGATTCATTTACCCAATGGCGAGAGGGTTTACTTTACGGAAAATAATTTTAGAGAGAGATTAGAAGCACCACCTAAAACTACACTAACTGCATTTTTCCTGTTGTGCCAAAGTGATACGTTTGCAAAAACATTACTTTACATTGACGTGCCTCGCTACTATACTTGGAATGTGGCACGGAAGCAATGGAAACGTCGTTTACAAGGAACACCTGTCGATGGCTGGCCAGGTGTGAAGGCAGGAGACGCTCTAGTTAGCAATTTTGAATGTTATTGCTTGCGTATGCTGCTGAATGTAATAAGGGGTCCAACCAACTTCTCGGATTTAAAAACATTTGAAGGTCAAGAACTTGCAACTTTTCGGCAGGTGTGTGAGAAGATGGGGTTGTTGGAAGATGATAACCACTGGGATACCACCTTAGAAGAGGCCGTGCTATGTCGCTCCCCGGCGCAAATAAGAGAGCTGTTTGCCATATTGATATGCACTTGCGGTTTATCTAATCCTCTACAACTCTGGCACAAGTATAAAACTGCGTTATCAGAGGATATCATGCACAGATTTGAAAGAATGGATCACGTTAACGATGATCTCTGTTTCAATGAGGCGTTGGGGCTTATCGAAGACAAAATATTAATAATTTCTGGAAAGAAATTGTCCGATTTTGGTCTACCCTCACCGCGGCGTAGAGGAGAGCTGTCGAACGAGTTGATAAAAGAGCTAAGCTATGATACCAACCAGTTAGACGCTCACGTTTGCGAAACTGAGCCACGTTTGCTACCTGATCAAAGAGAGATTTATCACAAAATAGTAGGACGAGTTGAGAATGGTGAAGGCGGACTTTATTTCCTTGATGCCCCGGGTGGTACAGGAAAAACTTTCTTGCTTAATTTACTTTTAGCAAAAATTTGTAGCGGCCATAACGTTGCATTAGCTGTGGCTTCCTCTGGAATTGCTGCAACATTGCTAAGCGGTGGACGGACGGCACATTCAGTCTTTAAATTACCTCTTAATCTGGTGAACGAAGAAACCCCATCGTGTAATATCAGCAAGAGCAGCGCCCGTGGCCTCCTGTTGCATCAGTGCAAACTAATCGTGTGGGACGAGTGCACAATGTCACACAAACGCGCCATCGAAGCTCTTGATCGTTGTCTACAAGACTTACACAGTAAACAAACAATAATGGGTGGTGTGGTTGTTTTATTGGCTGGGGACTTTAGGCAAACTTTGCCTGTCATCGAGCGAGGCACTGCAGCAGACGAAATTAACGCATGTCTGAAATCCTCATATTTATGGACCAAAGTTGAAAAGCTGCACCTCACCACCAACATGCGTGTCCAGTTATTCAGTGATCTAGAGTCGGGCGCGTACGCTGAGAAACTGCTCGAGATCGGTGAAGGTCGAATCGAAACTGACGAAGAAGGTATGGTTCTATTCACTAACCAATTTTGTCATGTTGTGGATTCGGAAGACGCACTTATTGCTCAAGTTTTTCCAAATTTGCAACAAAACATCCACGATGAAAATTGGCTATGTGAAAGAACTATACTAGCACCAAGAAATGAAAGAGTTGCGAAAATCAATAAAATTATCTTGGACCAAGTAACCAGCGATGCAACAACCTACAACTCCATCGACACAGTCATGTCATCTGAAGACTGTACGAGCTACCCCGTGGAGTTTCTTAACTCTTTGGAGCTATCCGGGGTCCCATCTCATAAGCTCGAAGTAAAGGTCGGTATACCCGTTTTGTTAATGCGCAACTTGGACGCCCCGAGATTATGTAATGGCACTAGATTGCGAGTCACTGAACTAGGCAGGCACATTGTAAAGGCCACAATTTTAACTGGAGAAGCTAAGGGTGAAAATATTCTTATACCACGCATCCCAATAATACCCAATAACTTACCCTTTAATTTCAAACGTTTGCAGTTCCCACTTAAAGTTGCATTTTCAATGACCATCAATAAATCGCAAGGGCAAACTTTGAAGGTAGCGGGGATACATTTAGGCGCGCCCTGTTTTTCCCACGGTCAGCTATACGTAGCTTGCTCACGTGTTTCTAAATCGCAAAATCTACATATTTTCGCTGATCGAAAGAAATCAAATAACATAGTTTACAGGAGTATATTGCAGTAAAAACACATAGATAAATTACCTGCAGATGTCCATTATTCCAATTACATACTAATTCTTTACTAACACGAACAATATTAAACGCAAGTAACTTCAGTCCGTCCTGTTTATTAATCAGTGTTTAGTAATCCGTTTGTGATGAAATTGGATATGGATAATTTCAAGCCTGGGGAAGGACATGGGGCTACTTTTTATAAACACACCATACAGGCGAAGATTATATAAAACTGTAAACCTGATTGACTGACACACCTAGCGGTCAACGCACAGCCGAAACCACTGAACTTAGCATCTTGAAATTTGCAGATAGGTTCTATTATAGCTTAAATGAGCACTAAGAAAGGAATTTTGATAATTCCACCCTCAAGAGTTTCCCTCTTCATATTATAGGGGTTCAAAGATTGTATGGAATCCGTCAGTTTTGAAGTTAGACATCTGAAATTTTGGATGTACGAGTAACTAAATAAGATTATTTTTTTTTACTATTAAGATTATTTTTTTTTACTATTTTTACTATTTTTTTTTACTATTAAAATGATCTGTCACGAACAGATACTATACTGAACCCCTAAATATGATAGCTCTACATACTGTAACCTCTGAATATTATAACTCCACACACTGTGATGCATGGATATGATATCACGGGCTGTGCCTCCTGAAAACTATACTCCTAGAAATACAGTGCCCTGAAAAAGTCTTCATACCCCATGAAATTTTCTACATTTTTTCATGCTACACCCACAAACTTAAATATATTTTATTGGGATTTTATGTGATGCCAACACAAAGTATCAAGTATTTGTGTAAAGGAAATTATACTTGGTTTTCCAAATATATTAAAAATATAAATCTGAAAATTGTGAGGTGCATTTGGCTGGGGGCATTTCACTATGTGCGCTACCCTTTTAAGAGCACGGAAGCGCACACTAGGCACAACACCTGAGAACAGGGAGCACACCGAGGAACACGCCGCATGGCTGGGGCGGTGAGTATGCTGGTGTCCCTGCATGGAGGGAGAAGGGGAGCCATGCGGGGACGTCAGCAGCAGCATTACAACTACGTAGCACGCTGCAGCAATTTTTTATTTTATGCTAAGACACTTCCAAACCTTGTCCAGTTCTTTATATGCGCCCACAAATAAATATTGCTGTTTGTAAGGATCATTAGAGTTCCCGTACAACACAAAATTGCTTTCATCGACGCTAAAGTGCCCACCACAAACATTTTGATGCCCTCTCAATGCCCATCGAGCCACCCACTCACAATGTGATGCACCGACAGGACATTCACTCCCACACAGTATGATCTCCACAGTCCTTCACCTGCACAGTATGATGTCCTCCAAGCAATATGATGCTCACTACCCTCCACATTATGGTGCCCCCCAAAGACTCCCAAAACAGTATAGTGCCCTCACAACTCCCTACACATTATAATGCCCTCTGACCCCATATTATGATGCCCACACAGTCCCCCACACAGTATGTTGCCCTCACCACCCCCACACAGTATGATGCCCCCATCTCCCACACAGAATGATGCCCCCATATTCCACACCCACATTATAATGCCTACTGCCCCCATATTCCATCCCCACATTATGATGATCCCACAGTCCCCCCACAAAGTATAATGATCCCAAAGTCTTTTGCTCAGTAAAATGCCATTGGAGAACTTCACACATTATGATGATCCCCACAAAGTATAATGCCCTCACAGACCCCCCCCACACATTTTGATGTCCCCACAGACACCCACACACAATATGATGCACCAACACAGTATTATGCCCCTTCAGTACCCCCACAGTATATTTTTCCAACAGCCAGCCACCAACATAGATACCTCCACAGCCCTCCACACAGTATGATAGCCAATGCATCCACAGCCCCCCATGCACAGAATTCTAACCTATAGCCCTTACACAATTTGAGGCCCCATGGTGCCTCCACACAGTATGATGCCCCCACATTTCCCCCAGACAGTATGTTACCCCCACAGTCCCCCTGCCAGCATATGATCTCCCACAGTCCCCCAGCACTCAGTATGAGGCGACCAAAGTCCTTGCAAGCACTATGATGTCTCACTTTATGATGCCTTTCCAGCCTTCCACAAACAGTATTATACCCCCACACAGTATGATGAACCCCCAATACACCCACGCAGTATGATGAAGCCACAGTCCCCCACACAGTATGATGCCTCCACAATCCTCCCACACAGTATGTTACCCCCACAACCCACCACACAGTATGATGCCCCCACAGTCTCCCAAACAGTACGAGGCACCCAGATTGCCCCACAATATGCGCCCCACATTATGATGTCTTCACTGCTACCCACATACTGCCTACAGCCACCACACAGCATGATGACCCTACAGTGTCACGCAAGGTGTGGGAAAGACTTAGTGCAACACAAAGGGAAGAGTGAAAGGGAGCCCAGGCTCTAGGGAAAGGGGGGAGTGGAGACCTCCTAGTCTGGTCTAGTGTCACAGTGTCTCCCCTAACGTCCCTGAATTGGCTCTTCACCAATAGCCGCAAACGTACCTCGCCCTGTCTTTCCCTGGCGTATGGCTATAGCTAGGGAAGGGAGGAGATGAGCACTAGTCGATCTCCACTAAACTCTATAGACAACAGGGGTGGACAAGCAGGGGGAAATTGCTTAGCTTTAGACGAACTCCAGACAAATGTGCACACGGACTCAAGCTCAGGGGCGGAACTACCGCCCGTGCAGCCGGTTCATTGAACGGGGGCCCCGAGGGAGAGGGGGCCCCTCCAGCCTCCAGCAGGGCCGCCATCAGGGCATGACTGCCCTGACTCCAGTATGGGGCCCGGCCGGTAGGGGCCCCCTCGGGGGCCCCCCTCTTGTGCGTCTCTCTCCTCATGGGGCCCCCGGCCCCATGCTATGCGCCGGGTCCGGGACATTTCAGCGCTGAGCTGCGCTGTTGCAGCAGCGCCTTCATGATTCCCCTGACTTCCGGTCATGTGACGGTGCCGTCACATGGCCGGAAGTCAGGAGAACCTGCTGTCAGCGATTTGGACGAGCGCCAGGATTCTGCAGGGATCGCATGGGGGTAAGTATAACAAGTTTTATTTTTTTTAAAATACAATTAACTAGGAGTGGAGAGATGGGAGAAGCACATGTGTGTGTGTATGTGTGTGTGGGGGGGGGGAGATGGGAGATGGGAGATGCACATGTGTGTGTGTGGGGGGGGGAGATGGGAGATGCACATGTGTGTGTGTGGGGGGGGAGATGGGAGATGCACATGTGTGTGGGGGGGGGGAGATGGGAGATGCACATGTGTGTGTGTGGGGGGGGGAGATGGGAGATGCACATGTGTGTGTGTGGGGGGGGAGATGGGAGATGCACATGTGTGTGGGGGGGGGAGATGGGAGATGCACGTGTGTGGGGGGGGGAGATGGGAGATGCACATGTATGTGGGGGGGGAGATGGGAGATGCACATGTGTGTGGGGGGGGAGATGGGAGATGCACATGTGTGTAGGGGGGGAGATGGGAGATGCACATGTGTGTAGGGGGGGGAGATGGGAGATGCACATGTGTGTAGGGGGGGGAGATGGGAGATGCACATGTGTGTAGGGGGGGGGAGATGGGAGATGCACATGTGTGTGTGGGGGGGATGGGAGATGCACATGTGTGTGTGGGGGGGATGGGAGATGCACATGTGTGTGGGGGGGGGTGGCAGATGCACATGTGGGGGGGGATGGGAGATGCACATGTGGGGGGGAGGATGGGAGATGCACATGTGTGTGGGGGGGGGAGATGGGAGATGCACGTGTGTGGGGGGGGAGATGGGAGATGCACATGTGTGGGGGGGAAATGCACGTGTGTGGGGGGGGAGATGGGAGATGCACATGTGTGGGGGGGAGATGGGAGATGCACATGTGTGGGGGGGGGAGATGGGAGGTGCACATGTGGTGGAGGGGGATGAGAGAGGGGCACATGTGGGGGAGGGGGATGAGAGAGGGGCACATGTGGGGGAGGGGGATGAGAGAGGGGCACATGTGGGGGGGAGGGGGTGAGAGAGGGGCACATGGAGGGGGATGAGAGCTGCACATGGGGGGGTTTGAGAGCTGCACATGGGGGAATTGGGAGTAGGGGGATAATGAGCTGCACATAACGAATGTGGGGTGGGGGAGAGTAAATGATAAATGATGATGGGGTGGTGAGAGCACGGACATGATATAATGAATTGGGGCAGGGGGTGCATGTAAATATTGAATGCGGGGAGCAGGAAGTATAGAGTAGGGGGCGTTGCGGATGCAGGAGTGTGACTGGTAACAAATTGGCGGAAAGAGTAGAGGTTCTAATTAAATTATATATTAAGTGCCTATTTACAGTTAATGGGGGCACAGTGGTGGATTACAATTTATATTTGGAATGGTAGGTTGCCTAATAACTAACCATATATTGATGGTGGATGCACGTCTGTATTCAGCTGCGTAATGTAGAAGTTGGGGAATGTGCTCTAGATAACTGTGTTATTTTATGCAGAGACGAGTCCTGGCTGGAAGACGTGATGGCGGTCTGTGCTGGATGAAGGAGAAAAGCGAAGATGAAGGACTTCACGTAGAGACGTCACCGGTGAGTTAGTCTATTACATGTACACTGTGTATAATGTCACTGGTGATCACTGTATTACCTGTACACTGACACTATATACAGAGCTCCTGTGTATAATGTCACTGGTGATCACTGTATTACCTGTACACTGACACTATATACAGAGCTCCTGTGTATAATTTCACTGGTGATCACTGTATTACCTGTACACTGACACTATATACAGAGCTCCTGTGTATAATGTCACTGGTGATCACTGTATTACCTGTACACTGACACTATATACAGAGCTCCTGTGTATAATTTCACTGGTGATCACTGTATTACCTGTACACTGACACTATATACAGAGCTCCTGTGTATAATGTCACTGATGATCACTGTATTACCTGTACACTATATACAGAGCTCCTGTGTATAATGTCACTGTATTACCTGTACATTGACACTATATACAGAGCTCCTGTGTATAATTTCACTGGTGATCACTAGATTACCTGGACACTTACGTTATACATACCATGTATAGAGCTCCCGTGTATAATGACACTTATGGTAATATTAGTAATGTGGTGGTAATATTAGTAATGTAGTGGTAATATGTGGTCTGGTCATGGTGTGGCAGTTTTTCTCCCTTCTGTGTGGTATTATTCGGTCACTATGTTGTGGTAATATGTGGTCTGGTCATGGTGTGGCGGTATTCCCTGTATGTGGTATTATTGGTCATTTAAAAAAAAAATGTATATGACACATTCCCTTAAAGAAAACTAAATAAAAATATATCTAAAAAGAGTATTGGATATTTTAAGAAAATTTTAATAGGTTAGAGTAGGGCCCGCCCAGAAGAGTCTACCTTATCGTGGTGGCGGCTTTAAAAATCTTTTGGCCAAAACAAAAGCTGATGGCTATGTATGTGGCGCCGTCACATGGCCGAACGTCAGGAGAACCTGGTGGCAGCGACGTGGACGAGCGCCAGGATTCTGCAGGGATTGCATGGGGGTAAGTATAACAAGTTTTATTTTTTTTAAATACAATTAATTAACTAGGAGTGGGGGGAATCAGAGATGCACGGGGGGGATGAGAGATGCACATGGGGGGGGATGAGAGATGCACATGGGGGGGGATGAGAGATGCACATGGGGGGGGTGAGAGATGCACATGGGGGGGTGAGAGATGCACATGGGGGGGGTGAGAGATGCACATGGGGGGGTGAGAGATGCACATGGGGGGGTGAGAGATGCACATGGGGGGGATGAGAGATGCACATGGGGGGGATGAGAGATGCACATGGGGGGGATGAGAGATGCACATGGGGGGGGATGAGAGATGCACATGGGGGGGATGAGAGCTGCACATGGGGGGGTGAGAGATGCACATGGGGGGTTATGTTTACATAACTTTGTTGCCTTATGAAGGGCAGGGGGGGCCCCCCAAAATTTCTTGCACAGGGGCCCACTACAGTCTGTGTCCGCCCCTGCTCAAGCTCCAGAGAGGACGAAGTACTGCTCTTGCTAAAGCTTTCACAAGTAGTAATGAATATCGCTGGCACCTCCCACTGAAACACAGCAGGTATTTATACACCCAGGCAGGGAGTTAATTAGCCAGAGGGAGGTATCCGCTGGGTCCTAGCGACAGCCTATAAGAAGATGTCTGTAATGCCAAACGTAGAGATCTCCTGCAACCAACTGCAGGGCGACTGTCTGTCACCTCTGACATACTCGTGACATACAGTCTCCCACACAGTATGGCGCCTCATAATCCCTCCACATAGTATGATTTCCCCACAGTACTCCCAAAATATAATGCCCCCACAGCCAGCCCCACGCAGTATAATGCCCCCACAGCCCTGTGTGTTCAATTGTATATGTCCTGGGAGTACAGATACAGTTGAAGTCGGAGCATATCCCCAACTTCTTGGGACAGCGGGAGAGCCCCCAAACTGACTGTTCAGGAGGATCCGGGATGGTTTGGCGGTATGGCCAAAGGTCCTTAAGGTGAAGTACCCTGTGACGATGCAACATTTAATTTTAATTAGGCTAGACGTATTTTTCTTCAGTAGGTCATGAGACCAGAGCCATTGTTCATAAGGGCTGGAATGTTGACTCCTGAGTTGATGTTTGTTGTAATTGTCTTCTATCTTTGGGGGACACTGGCACAGGACAATTGAACAATCAATTTTTGTTCATTACCCATTGTATAAGTCCATGTAGCTTATGGCTGCAACACAGTGACGGCCAAACTATGCAGATTGATTAAATACTCAAACAATAAGAATTAATCTCATCCCACCTTCCCTCTGACCTGTGGATGATGGCCTGAACCACAGATCTGGGTATAAAAAGGGATCTATATCCTTCTGCACAGAGACTCTACAGAACAGCTGCCAGGACACCATGGCTATATCAAGAGGGACACAGATTTAACATTCTACAGCATGCCAGCCTAAGGGACCACGGTCCTAGCTGGAAGAATACAGATCTGCTCCATTGACCATGACTGAATCCATGGAGACGTTTGGGGAAGCCAGGTTGGGACCCACCGGTCACCTGGTCTCATGGAGACATTCGGAGAAGTCAGGTTGGGACCCTCCGGTCACCTGGCCACATACCTCAATGGACTGGCAGCTTCCTAAGCTTGTCGTTACCTCCTCTCGGTGGGTGCCACTGGTGGGGGTATTCGGCCCTTGAAGCCAGCGGAAGTCAGCGAAAGAGTGAGACTCTGTAATTTTCACCATCTTGGGTATTTGCTGAGACTGTTCTATATATTATTGTCTGCTTTGTGGTTCAATAAAGTATTACACTGTTTTACCCTCACCCTGTGTTGTCTGAGTAGTATTCTGCCTACGGAAAAGGCGTTCAGTGGGATGAGCCCTGGTCTCGTGCCAGTGGACGAGAGCACCCACTGACCCCCGTGTCTCCACATACCCCTTTAACCTCTTCACAACAGGTTCCGTATAAGTACGTCGTTGGTCGTGTACCTGCCTTTGATGCAGGCTCCGGCGCTGAGCCCGCATCTTTCCCCACACATGACAGCTGATCTAATCAGCTGTCATGTGCATCTGGGTGAATGCATGATCCACCCATGCCTGTTAAGTTAAATGCCGCTGTCAATCTGTGGCAGTGGCATCTAACACGCGCTGGCCGGAAGTGCGTCACAAGACACGCCCATCGGTGCCTCTGTCACGTGATCGCAAGGCTCCGATGGGTTATCATGATGACAGCCAGTGGGTCTGCAGAAGTACCTGTAATTGTAAATCTCCTATGAACGCCGGCCCATTGCCCATGATTTATGCTACACATAGCAGGGCTGAAACCCTGATATATGTAGCACAGGCGATCAGATGATCGCAGCTTCAAATCTCCTAAAGGGACTATTGCAGGAAGTAAAAAGTAAAAAAAAAAGTTTAAAAAAAACACAAAAAGTTCAAATCACCCCCCTTTTTGCCCTATTCAAAACAATAAAAAAATACACATATTTGGTATCGTCGTGTTCAGAATCACCCGATGTATCAAAATATAAACTAAATTAATCTGATCGGTAAATGGCGTAACAAGCAAAAAAATCGAAACGCCAGAATTTGATTTTTTTTGGTCACCGCAACATTGCAATAAAATGCAATAATAGACTATCAAAACATTGTATCTACCTCAAAATGATATCAATAAAAATGTCAGCTCGGGGGCCCAAAAAATAAGCCCTGACCCAGCCCCCGATCCTGAAAAATGGAGATGCTACGGGTCTCGGAAAATGGCAACATTTTTTTTTTCTTACAAACTTTGAATTTTTTTTAAATAAATAAAATAAAAAGAACCTATACATGTTTCATATCTGCGTACTTGTCCTGACCTGGGGAATCATATTGGCAGGTCAGTTTTAGCATTTAGTGAATATGAAAAATAAAAAAAAATAAAAAACAATTGTGGAATTGCACTTTTTTTTCCAATTTCGCCGCACTTAATTTTTTTCCCTGTTTTCCAGTAAATTATGGTGTTATTCAAAACTACAACTCGTCCCTCAAAAAACAAGCCCTCATGTTGCTACATTGCCGGTAAAATAAAAAAAAGTTATGGCTCTGGGAAAAATGGGGAGGAAAAAAACGAAAACGAAAAATGGAAAATTGCCTGGGGGTGAAGGGGTTAAGAGCAGCTAATATGTTTCTCCTTCCGGCCTCAGACCAGCAATGGGCTATGAATCATCTGATATGACTTTGTTTCCATATGCACAATTTCTTATTGAGGCTGATACATTGTATATTAGAACCTTGCACCTCTCATCCAGGATCACAGAGCGGGTGGTGCACAATAGATGTGAGGGTCTCTCAGACGAGCCAGCGCCCCTCCTCACAGCTGGGTCTTACTTCAGACAGGAAATATTGTTTACTCTCATACAATTCCCCCTTGACACAGAGAATGAGAGTATTATGTAGATAGAAACAATATATACATCACCTGTATACAGAGCTCACTATAGCCGGAAGGAGCAGAAACAAAACAGAGAGGACGAAAGGAGACAAACGGCCCGTGATGTATAATAACTGGTGATAAAGACATGACTTATAGCCCGACAAGGGGCCTTCATCCCTGCTTTTTCTGATTTGATTTATAGAATTTTGGTTGCCTGCAGCCACCACTAGAGGGAGCTCACTGCACCTGGATTTATACAGTCACCACTAGAGGGAGCTCACTGCAACTGGATTTATACAGTTACCACTAGGAGGAGCTTACTGCATCTGGGTTTATACAGCCACCACTAGGAGGAGCTCACTGCACCTGGATTTATACAGTCACCACTAGAGGGAGCTCACTTCAACTGGATTTATACAGTTACCACTAGGAGGAGCTTACTGCATCTGGGTTTATACAGCCACCACTAGGAGGAGCTCACTGCACCTGGATTTATACAGTCACCACTAGAGGGAGCTCACTGCAACTGGATTTATACAGCCACCACTAGGAGGAGCTTACTGCACCTGGATTTATACAGCCACCACTAGGAGGAGCTCACTGCACCTGGGTTTATACAGCCACCACTAGAGGGAGCTTACTGCACCTGGGTTTATACAGCCACCACTAGGAGGAGCCCACTGCACCTGGATTTATACAGCCACCACTAGGAGGAGCCCACTGCACCTGGATTTATACAGCCACTACTAGGAGGAGCTCACTGCACCTGGATTTATACAGCCACCACTAGGAGGAGCTCACTGCACCTGGATTTATACAGCCACCACTAGGAGGAGCTCACTGCACCTGGATTTATACAGTCACCACTAGAGGGAGCTCACTGCACCAGGGTTTATACAGCCACCACTAGGAGGAGCTCACTGCACCTGGATTTATACAGCCACCACTAGGAGGAGCTCACTGCACCTGGATTTATACAGCCACTACTAGGAGGAGCTCACTGCACCTGGATTTATACAGCCACCACTAGGAGGAGCTCACTGCACCTGGATTTATACAGCCACCACTAGGAGGAGCTCACTGCAACTGGATTTATACAGTCACCACTAGAGGGAGCTCACTGCACCAGGGTTTATACAGCCACCACTAGGAGGAGCTCACTGCACCTGGATTTATACAGCCACCACTAGGAGGAGCTCACTGCAGCTGGATTTATACAGCCACCACTAGGAGGAGCTCACTGCACCTGGATTTATACAGCCACCACTAGGAGGAGCTCACTGCACCTGAATTTATACAGCCACCACTAGGAGGAGCTCACTGCACCTGGATTTATACAGCCACCACTAGGGGGAGCTCACTGCACCTGGATTTATACAGCCACCACTAGGAGGAGCTCACTGCAACTGGATTTATACAGCCACCACTAGGAGGAGCTCACTGCACCTGGATTTATACAGCCACCACTAGGAGGAGCTCACTGCACCTGGATTTATATAGCCACCAATAGGAGGAGCTCACTGCACCTGGATTTATACAGCCACCACTAGGAGGAGCTCACTGCACCTGGATTTATACAGCCACCACTAGAAGGAGCTCACTGCAACTGGATTTATACAGCCACCACTAGAAGGAGCTCACTGCGCCTGGATTTATACAGCCACCACTAGAAGGAGCTCACTGCACCTGGATTTATACAGCCATCACTAGGAGGAGCTCACTGCACCTGGATTTATACAGCCACCACTAGGAGGAGCTCACTGCACCTGAATTTATACAGCCACCACTAGGAGGAGCTCACTGCACCTGCATTTATACAGCCACCACTAGGAGGAGCTCACTGCACCTGCATTTATATAGCCACCTCTAGAGGGAGCTCACTGCACCTGAATTTATACAGCCACCACTAGGAGGAGCTCACTGCACCTGAATTTATACAGCCACCACTAGGAGGAGCTCACTGCACCTGCATTTATACAGCCACCACTAGGAGGAGCTCACTGCACCTGCATTTATACAGCCACCTCTAGAGGGAGCTCACTGCACCTGAATTTATACAGCCACCTCTAGGAGGAGCTCACTGCACCTGAATTTATACAGCCAACACTAGGAGGAGCTCACTGCACCAGCATTTATACAGCCAACACTGGGGAAGTTCACTACACCAAGATTTATCCAACCACCACTAGAGGGAGCTCACTGTACCTGATTTTATACAGTCATGAGTAAGGGGAGCTCACTGAATCTGGATTCATACAGCCAAAACTAGGGGGAGCTCACTACACCTGGATTTATACAACCACCACTATGGAAGCTCACTGCACCTGGATCTATACAGCCACCTCTAGAGGGAGCTCACCACAGCTAAATTTATATCACCACTAGAGGGTGCTCACTGCACTTAGCTTTATACAGCCACCAGAAGGGAGCGCTCACTGCAACTGCATTTATACAGCCATCACTAGGGGAGCTCACTGCACCTTTATTTATGCAGCCACCACTGGAAGGAGCTCACTATACCTGGATTTATACGGCACCACTTTGGAAGCTCACTGCACCTGGATCTATACAGCCACCACTAGAGGGAGCTCACTGCACCTAGATTGATACACTCACCATTAAGGGGAGCTCAAAGCACTTAGATTTATATGGCCACCACTAAGGGGAGCTTACTGAAACTGGATTTATTCAGCCACCACTAGGGGAGCTCACTACGCCGGGATTTATGCAGTTACCACTAGGGGGTGCTCACTGTACTTGGATTTTTACGGCCATCACTAGGGGGAGCTTGCTGCATCTGGATATATTCAGCTACCACTAGGTGAACTCACTGCACCTGGATTTATATAGCCACCAATAGAGGGAGCTCACTGTACCCAGATTTATACAACACCAATAGGGGGCATTCATTGCACCTGGATTTATACAGCCACCACTAGGGGGAACTCACTACATACAGGTTTCTACAGCCACCAGTAGGGGGCGCTCACTACATACAGATTTATACAGTCACCAGTAGAGGGAGCTCACTACATACAGATTTATACAGCCACTACTAGGAGGAGCTCACTACATACAGATATATACAGCCACCACTAGGGGCGCTCACTACATACAGATTTATACAGCCACCACTAGGGGGCCCTCACTACATACAGATTTATACAATCACCACTAGGAGGAGCTCACTACATACAGATATATACGTCCACCACTAGGGGGCGCTCACTACATACAGATTTATACAATCACCACTAGGGAGAGCTCACTACATACAGATTTATACAGCTAACATTGCCCACAGTCGGACCTATATATGTTTTTAAGCTCCATCTAGTGGCAGCTGCAGGTACTGATGTGGCATTATGGCATGATCTAGCAGGAGGAGCAGGTCAGGCCACCTTCCAGCATCCATGGGCATCAGAGTAGATAACCCTCTGCCTTCATCGGGAAAGGGTGGATAACCCCTTTAACTGCACTTATTATATACACTTTTAAGTTTACTTCTACGCTATGAAAACTTTAGCAGGAAAACTTTATGTCACGTAAGAAATCAATAAGCAATTTCCTTCCGCAGGCAGAGGCTGAATACATTTACCTGTGGGGCGGTTGGAGTCCTGTCGGGATGAATTTGGAAGTCAAATCTACTTGTTTTTTGTGATCTGATGTAGAATGTCAATGACGAGCGTCAAACTGTGTCCTCAAGATCCAGACCGAGAGGCGTCCGTCCGCTCAGCCCACCACAGTCTCCTGTGTGATACTTTCTGCTGAGATGTGTATCTAGGCCTATCATGTGTGATACTGTCTGCTGAGCTGCGTATCTCAGCTTATCATGTGTGATACTGTCTGCTGAACTGTGCATCTAATCTTACGTGTGATACTGTGTGCTGAACTGTATCTAATCCTCTCCTGTGTGATACTGTCTGCTGAGCTGTGTATCTAATCCTATCCTGTGTGATACTGTCTGCTGAGCTGTGTGTCTAAGCCTATTATGTGCGATACTGTCTGCTGAGCTGTGTATCTCAGCTTATCATGTGTGATACTGTTTGCTAAGCTGTGCATCTAACAGCAGGTTTTTGCTATGTAATCTGAGAGCAGCATGATGTAGGGGCAGAGATCCCAATTCCAGTGATGTGTCACTTGTAAGACTGTGTGTTGCTGTTTCAATACAATCATTGTTTTATCAGCAGGAGATGATCACTACAGGACTGGTTGTAGTTGTCTCATGTCTCCTGGTCCAACCACACCCTCAGCACTGCTACAGTGTACACAGAAATCAGCCAATCAGTGGTGTGGGGGCGGGGTTATACACAGCTCAGCATTCTGACCACTGGAACATCTACAGCAGAGAAAACTGTGATTCTATCATGACTGCTGCTCCCAGTAAACTAAGTGACACATTGCTGGAATCAGGGTCTCTGCCCCTGCATCTTGCTGCTGTCTGATTAAATAGCAAAAACCTGATGACAGATTCCCTTTAAAGGGATTTGTCGGATACCAAAAAAAGCTAACATGGCAAGACTGGAGGTCATCATTAATGCCCAGAGCGTGATTACAGCACCTGAGGCCGGGCTAGTCACAAGTAATTAACATATAAGTTGTTTGTTCAGGACATGAGGGGCGTTAGTAGAATCCAGAAGTACGGACATGTAACGTCTTGGTGGAAGGATGGAGCAGCCAACAGAAATACACCCAGAATTCAAGCAGGTTCAGGCAGTTCTGATGTCATGAATCAGGGAACAGCTGTGACATCATCAATGAGTTTCAGTCAGGAACGGTACAATGACATCACAGATGGATTTTTGAATGTTCTCAGTTGTGACATCATACTGCTCAAATATTAAACTGCTCAAACAACACAGCGGTGTCTGTGAGCGGCTCTCAACACATCTACTGCTAATCACAGCGAGACTGCTGCAGAATCTTCCTCTGTCACATGTCAGCTGAAATAAATATTTACACATTCTCCACATCACTTGCTTCACAGATATGTTCCTTTAAAATATTATTACTACATGATCCCGGACCACGTGATCCCCGACCACATGACCCCTGAGTACATGACCCCTGACTACATGGCCCCTGACTACATGGCCCCTGACTGCATGACCCCTGACTGCATGGCCCCTGACTACATGGCCCCTGACAATATGTTCCTTTAAAATATTATTACTACATGATCCTGTACCACATGACCCCTGACTACATGAACCATGAATACATGATCCTTGACTACATGACCCCTGACAATATGGCCCTTGAGTACATGATCCTTGACTACTTGACCACTGACTACATGACCCTGACTACATGGCCCCTGACTACATTACCTCTGACAACAAAATCCCTGACTACATGACCCCTGACTACATGAACCCTGACTACATGACCCCTGACTACATGAACCCTGACTACATGACCCCTGACTACATGACCCCTGACTACATGACCCCTGAATACATGATCCTTGACTACATGACCCCTGACTACATGACCCCTGACTACATGACCTCTGGCAACAAAATCCCTGACTACATGACCACTGACTACATGACCCCTGACTACATGACCCCTGAATACATGATCCTTGACTTTTTGACCCCTGACAATATGGCCCCTGACTACATGACCCCTGACTACATGACCTCTGGCAACAAAATCCCTGACTACTTGACCACTGACTACATGACCACTGACTACAGTGGTGTGAAAAAGTGTTTGCTGGATTAAGGTCAGGACTTTGACTAGGCCACTCCAAAGTCTTAATTTTTGTTTTTCTTTAAGCCATTCAGAGGTGGACTTGCTGGTGTGTTTTGGATCACTGTCCTGCTGCATAACCCAAGTGCGCTTCAGCTTGAGCTCACGAATAGATGGCCGGACATTCTCCCTCAGGATTTTTTGGTAGACAGCAGAATTCATGGTTCCACTTACCACCGCAAATCTTCCAGGTCCTGAAGCAGCAAAACAGCCCCAGACCATCACACTACCACCACCATATTTTACTGTTGGTATGATGTTCCTTTTCTGAAATGCTGTGTTACTTCTACGCCAGATGTATTGGGACATATACCTTCCAAAAAGTTAAACTTTTGTCTCGTCAGTCCACAGAGTATTCTCCCAAAAGTCTTGGTGATCATCAAGATGTTTTCTGGCAAAACTGAGACGAGCCTTTATGTTCTTTTTGCTCAGCAGTGGTTTTCGTCTTGGAACTCTGACATGCTGCCATTTTTGCCCAGTCTCTTTCTTATGGTGGAGTCATGAACACTGACCTTAACTGAGGCAAGTGAGGCCTGCAGTTCTTTGGATGTTGTTGTGGGGTCACTTGTGACCTCTTGGATGAGTCGTCGCTGTGCTCTTGGGGTAATTTTGGTTGGTCAGCCGGCCACTCCTGGGAAGGTTCACCACTGTTCCATGTTTTCGTCATTTGTGGATAATGGCTCTCACTGTGGTTCGCTGGAGTCCCAAAGCTTTAGAAATGGCTTTATAACCTTTTCAAGACTGATAGCTCTCTATTACTTTATTTCTCATTTGTTCCTGAATTTCTTTGGATCGCAGCATGATGTCTAGCTATTGAGGATCTTTTGGTCTACTGCACTTTGTCAGGCAGGTCCTATTTAAGTGATTTCTTGATTGAGAACAGGTGTGGCAGTAATCAGGCCTGTGTGTCGCTGGGGAAATTGTACTCAGCTTCCCAAAGATGTGATAAACCACAGTTAATTTATGTTTTAAGGAAGGGGGCAATTACTTTTTCACACAGGGCCCTGTAGGTTTGGATTTCTTTTTCCCTTAATAATATAGACTTTCATTTAAAAAACTGCATTTTGTGTTTCCTTGCATCATGTTTGTCTAATATTTAAATTTGTTTTGCGATCTGAAACATTTAAGTGTGACAAACATTCAAAAGAATAAGAAATCAGGAAGGGGGCAAACACTTTTTCACACCACTGTATGTGACCTCTGGCAACATAATCCCTGACTACATGACCCCTGACTGCATGACCCCTGACTGAATGACCCCTGACTACATAATCCCTGACCACGATTTCTATCAATATGATCCGTGAAGTTGCATTATACGTATTTGCTCTTGTACACTGGTTTCGTATGATGATGTCTGCACTATGTGACAACCATCTGGATCATCCGTTCTCCATATAGATCTCTTCTTATAGGTCTAAGCGTCATGTGAACCTCGCCTTATCACCGACAACTGCTGTTTTTCTCAAGTGGCAGAGTTATGTCCTTTTGCCTCTACTTTGGGCAGATTTGTTTCTGTGCAGTGACCGGCCCATGTATAGATACTGAAAGCACCTTCACAGATTTCAAGTCTGGACCTGAATGTATCTAAACCTATTATGTGATATCACACAGCTGTATCCAAGCTTACTATGTTTGATAGCATTGTAAAGATCCATTTATAGCCAGAAGACAAAGAACCTCAGTAAAGGTGCAAATGGACTGTGGCAGCCACACATTAAATTCCTTATAGCCAAGAAAGCGCTACGTGAACTGTATGTTATTGTTGGGTATTTACGACCATTGCTATAATAAATGCAACCACTAGATGTCAGCGTAGTTCTCTGCTCACAGGGAAAGCTGCACCTTGCTGCAGACGACCCGCACTACCTGCTGTCATTAGACAGGTAAAATTACAGAATATGTTTATTACAGACTATCTGATATTTCTCTACTGATCGGTGTTATTTTTCCTTTTCCAATGGCCTGTGTTATACTTTGTATTTAAATAGCATGTTGTACGGTAGCCGGACCCCTCTACTCTGTACATAACAAATTTCTTTTGCAAACAAGCATCCAGTGCAAACAGGCTGCCGATCACCCGATGGACAAACAAAAGTTCATCGTTCTCTGCAGTGCATCGTCCATGCCGAGAATTATGTCTTTTATACAGGTAACGAGTTCATACAGGTGCAATTAATGAGTGCAGAGTAGGAGGGCTTCATAAAGAAACACTCTCAGGTCTGTGAGAGTCAGAATTCTTGCAGGTTGGTCGGTGATCAAATACTTGTTTCATGTAATAAAATGCAATTTAATTATATAAAAATCATACAATGTGATTTTCTGGATTCTGTCTCTCACGGTTGATGTGACCTACGATAAAAATTACAGAGCTCTCCATTCTTTGTAGGTGGGAAAACTTGCAAAATCGGCAGTGTATCAAATACTTATTTTACCCGCTGTATATAAATGTATATATATATATTTCCTAAATAAAATGCCTCCAGCCTGCGCCGCTGATCATCGGATCGTACGGAGCTCGGACATTAAGACAATCTTTATAATTAGACCTTCTGATACAATAGTCTTATGAGGATGACACTTAAAAAATTTGGCATCTATCGGGCACCAATGAGGGGGGTGATGTGTCTTGGGTTGCGTTACCCTTTAACTGTGTCATTATCCCCTGGACATCCATCAGGCACAGGGAACATCTCGCTCCGTCTCTCAGCACGGCGCAGACCTAGTTCTATCAGAAAGTTTTACAAGAGGCTTGGGCGATAATAAGTGTAGCAAATCACAGGCGGCGGGCGAGCGCGCACCGCCATCACCCTCGCTGAGATTGTGATAAGAAACTCAATAGTCTCCAAGACAGGAGAGAGATACGAGACGCGGCGTCCCATGATGAGTCTCCGAATGCTGCAAACATAAACCTAACACTCTCCGCAGCTATTATCCCTCCCGTTTCCAGTACTGAAGCGCAGCTGCCGTCTACAGAACAGCGGAGTGCAGTCATTGCAGCACTGTTTTATGCATTTTTTTCCTCTTTTATTTTTGTGTAGGGAAAACATGAAATGTAAAATGAATGACATTTGTAAAATCTCATTCGCACTGTGCCTTTTTTTTTATTTCCTTGCGTTTGTCAATTCAATCATTCGTCATGACAATTCTTTCAGCTTTTTACTACAGTTTTTCACTGTTGAGATCAAAAAGGTTTAGCACCAAAAATGCAGAAAGAAAGCGTCAAAAAGGCACTAAAAACACACACAAATACGTGCATAATTTCTGCTGCGTTTTTTTGACCATAGACTGTGTTTTTCATGCATAAAAAGTTACATGTGAACATACCCTTATTGTTAAGCTCCCTGAATGATCATCAGTCTTGAATTAGGGTGTTACGCACACGCTCGGACTGACTGGCGTGAGCATGATTAGTGATCCCACTGGACCATGAACAGAGGAGTGCCTGGAGGGGCGTGACTAAGTATCAACTTGGTCAGACCAAGGTCACGCGGCGGCTCAGTTGACTCCGTGAACCAAGGAGGAACCAAGCAGAGGGACCAGGTGCTACTCCAGGTCAGACCCCGGTCACAGCTGTTGACCCACACCGGGGAATGCAGGAACAGGCAAGTTAGGCTGGCATACAGACAGGTGGATACTGACAGGTGGGTATTGGCAGGCACGGCTGGTGTGTAGACAGGTGGGTACTGGCAGGCACGACTGGCATGCAGACAGTCACCACTGTACTTACAAGAGCTTCAATCAGCAAGATATCTTGAGTAAACAGTATTTACTTCATACTGGATAAGCATGAGATACAATTCAGTGTCACACAGTCCGTGTGCTGCTGACATAACACATTCAGGAAAGAAAGAAAACTCACAGGAAGTAAAAACAACCAACAATTGAGAGCTTTCCTCCCCACCATTACAGCAAGCATATAACTTTACACACTATCGCCATCTGCTGTCTGGTTAGTATAAAGTCCTCCTTTCACTTATAATAAGTCCTAATCTGTTGCATATGCCAACACCCTTTCTCAACAGTAAGGACTTATTCAATCAAACCCAACTTTTTTATTAGTCTCTGGTGTTTATCAGCATTCAATGCCTTTGTGAAGATGTCTGCTGTCATTTCTTCAGTAGGACAATACTCTAACTTCAAGACTCCTTGTTCCTGATGTTCTCTCAAGAAATGATATTTCACATCAATATGCTTTGTTCTTGGATTGACTCTTTCCATCTGAGCAAGAAGAAGACATCCTTGATTGTCCTCTTTCAGTTTTGTAGGTTCCAACTGTGGTTGTCCTAATTCTGTCAACAATTGTCTTAACCACAGTACTTCTTGACTCGCAATTGCTGCAGCAACATATTCTGCTTCTGTTGAAGACAGTGTCACAATTGACTGTTTCTTACTTGTCCAACTTATTGGTCCACCTGAAATAAAAAAAATATGTCCACTGGTAGATCTTCTGTCAGTTGGATCTCCAGCCCAATCTGCATCAACATATCCTGTTAAAATGCAATTATCACTTGTGGGTAATTTCAGCTTAACATTGCTAGTTCCTTTCAAATAACGCATTACTCTCTTCACGGCATTCCAATCAGCTTGATTTGGTTTTGATACCTTTCTACTCAGGATTCCTACTGCTGCTGCGATGTCTGGTCTTGTAACGGTCGCTAGATACAGTAGTTTTCCTATTGCTGTTCTGTATTCTTCATTATTTGGTAGCATATTTCTTTCACTGTTCATCTCTTTGAGATAATTAGTTTCCATTGGAGACTTTACTGCTTTTACATCCTTTAATCCAAATTTTTCTGTTATGTCTTGAATCATGTGATTTTGATTCAGTAGGAAACTTCCGTCTTCTTCTCTTTCTACCTGTATTCCTAGGTACTGCTTCACATTTCCCAAGTCTTTGATTTACAAATGTTGCTTCAGGATTTTTAGAATGTTTTCTTTATCCCTTTCTTGTTTAAAACAAATCAAAATGTCGGCTACATATATGAGTACATAAATCCATCTATTAATCAGCCTTTTTGTGTACAAGCATGGATCAGCTTTGCTTCTTTGAAATTTTTCATTTGTAAGTACTTCCGTGATTTTGTCATTCCACGCTTTAGCTGCTTGCTTTAAACCATGTATGCTTTTCTGTAGTTTGCAAACTTTGTTTGGATTTCTTTCATCTTTGAATCCTGGAGGTTGTTCCATGTAAATGTCTTCTGTTAAATCTCCATTCAAAAAAACTGTCTTTACATCCAGATGTCTCAGTTCCATCTGTTTCATTGCTGCAACTGTAAGTAAAGTTCTTATTGTAGTGTGTTTGACAACTGAAGCAAATGTCTCATCATAGTCTTCTCCATATTTTTGAGAATACCCTTTAGCTACGAGTCTTGCTCGGTATCTTTCAGCTGTGCCATCTGTTTGGTATTTTACTTTAAAAATCCATTTACATTGTAACATACCTGGCGGCGTCCTTGCATAGTGGTCCATCTCCCACTGTGCAAGAGCGCGCACTTGATCTCCAGTCCAGGGTGTCTCTCTGGCTTCCCTCCATGCTGTCTGTTTGCTTCTGTGTCTGCTGCTTAAGGGCGGCGCCCATCACTTCCTGCTTTTTGTACCTGCTGCAGGCACACCCCTTGTGCGTCCTCAGCCTATTGCTGTCTATCACCTGGTATTTAAACCAGCTGCCCCAATTAACTGATGCCTGAGCATCTTGCCCTGTCAGTTGGCTTTTGTCTCTGACATGCCAGGTCCTGTCTATGTTACCAGTCTTGCAGTATCTGTTTCCATGTCTGTACTGTGTCCTATCTGTGTACCTTAACCTGCAGTCTGTACTCGTTCCTTGCCTGTTCGTTCCGCCTTCCTGGAGGCTGTATTTCCAGGCCAGTCTGAACACGCTCCTTGCCTGTTCGTCCCGCCTCTCTGGGGGCCATATTCCCAGACCCGCTCCTGTATCCTACTGCAGTGTCGGTCTCCTCCGTACACTCAGTTCCAGTCTGAACTCTCTCCTATCTTTTACCTGTTTTTTCTCTATGTCCGTTCCTTTCCTTTTTCTGCAGAGTCTGTACTCGTACCTAACTCCTGCTCATTGTCACTGTACTTCCGTTTGTAAGTTTGTGGTCCACTCGCTACTTCTCTGCAAGTACCCTGTGGGTATCTGGTTCTGCCTTTCTCTTCTAGTCTGTTCTGTGTGAACAGAGCCTAGTCCACCGCGTCTGCGGTTTTCGCTTTGCTCAGCTCTGTCCGCCGCGTCTGCGGTTTTCGCTTTGCTCAGCTCTGTCCGCCGCGTCTGCGGTTTTCGCTTTGCTCAGCTCTGTCCGCCGCGTCTGCGGTTTTCGCTTTGCTCAGCTCTGTCCGCCGCGTCTGCGGTTTTCGCTTTGCTCAGCTCTGTCCGCCGCGTCTGCGGTTTTCGCTTTGCTCAGCTCTGTCCGCCGCGTCTGCGGTTTTCGCTTTGCTCAGCTCTGTCCGCCGCGTCTGCGGTTTTCGCTTTGCTCAGCTCTGTCCGCCGCGTCTGCGGTTTTCGCTTTGCTCAGCTCTGTCCGCCGCGTCTGCGGTTTTCGCTTTGCTCAGCTCTGTCTGCCGCGTCTGCGGTTTTCGCTTTGCTCAGCTCTGTCCGCCGCGTCTGCGGTTTTCGCTTTGCTCAGCTCTGTCCGCCGCGTCTGCGGTTTTCGCTTTGCTCAGCTCTGTCCGCCGCGTCTGCGGTTTCGAATTTGTCTTCCAGTCTGTACTGGACCCTACCCAGCCTGCGCTCTAGTCTGCCTGTCTCTGTATTCCCCGGTGTGGGTCAACAGCCGTGTCCGGAGTCTGACCTGGAGTAGACCCTGGTTCCTCTGCTCGGTTCCTCCCTGGTGCACTGGCGTCGTATGCCGTCGTGCGACCTTGGTCGGATCGGGCAGATACTTAGTTACGCCCCTCCAGGCACTCTCCGGTTCATGGCACAGTGGAATCACTACATAAACACGCACACGCCAGTCAGTCCGGGCATGTGCATTACATACATCCTATGGCTTTTCTTCCTTCTGGCAAATCTGTTAGTGTCCATGTATTTGAATCATGCATGGATTTAATTTCTGTTTCTGTTGCTTCAATCCATTTATTAGCTTCTTCTTCAGGAAGTTTAGATATGTCTTCCCAAGAGGTAGGCTCATAGATTTTTCTTATGCTTGTCTTGTATGAGAGACGTTTTGGTGGTTTTCCTTTGTTCTCTCTCATTGAACGTCTTGGTTCTGTGTCTGTTTGTAGTTGTGATTCTTCACTCTCAGTATTTTGTTCTTCGTTAATTTCTACTTCTTTCTCATCAGATATTTCTTCAGTTATGTCACTATTGTTTTTCTCATTTTTTGTTTCAACTGAAATCATAATGTCTTCATTTAAATCTTCAATGAATGTCACACTGTTACTCACCGTAACTCTGTCTGTTTTGGGATCTAGGATGCAATTTTCACTATATCCAACGAATATTCCTTCCATGGATCTGTTTTGAAGTTTGGAACGTTTTTCTGTTAGAATGAATATAAAAACTTTACATCCAAAAACCTTTAAATGATTGATACTTGGTTTCATACCTTGCCACAGTTGATATGGAGTTTTCGTTAGTTTTCTAGAAAAAAGTCAGTTCTGTAGATATGTAGCTGTCATTGCTGCCTCACCCCAATATTTCTCTGGTAGTTTGGAATCCGTCAGCATACATCTTATCATTTCTGTTAGAGTTCTGTTTTTCCTTTCTGCTACTCCATTTTGTTCAGGTGTGTATGGAACAGTTTTCTGGTGTTCTATTCCATTTTGTCTTAAGTAGTCTTCTATTCTGTGACCTGTAAATTCACCTCCATTATCACTTCTGATGACAATTGGCTTCTTTTGAAATTTATTACTTGATCTTGTTACATAGTCTACAAGTTTATCAAAAACTTCACTTTTGTTCTTAATTAAGTATGTGACTGTGTATCTCGAGTAGTCGCTATTAAAAGTCAACATGTATCTATTGCCTCCTGATGTAATCACTTTCATGGGTCCACATACGTCAGTATGCACCAAATCAAGTGGTCTTTCACTTTTCATCTCACCTTCTTTTGGAATAGATATCCTTGTGGCTTTGGATTTTATACAACATTCACATCTTACGTTAATTGAGCAATCTGATATCTTTAAATCTTTTGTCAATTCTTTTCTGTGTAGTTCCCTTATACTGTCAGGGTGTCTATGTCCTAGACGTCTATGCCACATGTGAATACAGTTTTTGTGATCATGTGTACATGCCTTCATCTGTTCCTTTGGTGTGTCAAAATGATATAATTGTTCATCTGCCTTGACTTTGGTGATCACCTTGTTTCCTGCAATAATTGCACACTCATTGTCTTTGAATTTTACTGTAAGTCCTTTTGCTGTTAAACGTTTCACAGATAATAATCCGCCTTCCCATTTTGGAACATACAACTCATTCTGTACAAGTATCTTTGAATCTTGTCCGAACTTGTTTGAACAATTTAGCATACCTTGTCCGATACCTTCTGCGGTTATTTTGCTTCCATCTGCAAGATAAATGGCTTCTTTCTTATCTAAATCAAGATCAGTAAAGAAATTTTTGTCACTTGTCATATGATTCGTTGCTCCTGAATCAATAAACCAACCAAGTGATGATTTCTTGTCTGTTACTTTAAATATGCCATTCCAATTATTCTCACATGAATCGGAAATTGTGTTTTTTACTTTCTGTGTATGCTTTCTATGTTGTAATTTTTGTTGTTCTGCTTTCCATATGGTACAGTCTTTCTTTAAATGACCTTTTTTCTTACATCTGAAGCATTCTCTTGTCTCTTTATTATAGAGTTTTTTAAATTCTGTAGCTTTAAGAGCGTTTTCACTGGAAATCATTTCTTTGTTCTTTTATTCTCTGATATTCATCTATTAGTCTTGTTTTCACAAAATCTAATGTAATGTCAGTTTCTGGTCTCGTCTCAAGGGCATTTATCAAGGCTGTATAAGAATCTGGTAAACTGCACAATAATATAGCTGCTACATGACTTTCTTTAATGTCTTCACCAATAGATCTTAGCTGTGATATCACTTCCATCATTGAGAATATGTGCTTCAGCATGCCGTCATTTGCACTCAATCTCATACTGCAAAGCTTTCTTAATAAAAATAACTTGTGATTCAAGCTAAGTCTTTCATACAGTTTTCTTAATTCTTCCCACATTCCTTTAGCTGTTTCTTCATTTCTTATATGTATTAATTGAGCATCATCCACTAATAAGCTAATGGTGGCTCTCGCTTGTCTATTCTTCTTATCTTATCCCATGTCTGATTATCTTGATCTGGTCTTTCTGTAACAATTACTTCCCATAAATCATCCTTTAGATAACAACATCTCTACTTTGAATTTCCATAACTGATAATTTTCACTATTCAGTTTAGCTACTGTGAATTTCAGTTCTGTGTTACTCATCATCTTTATATAGTCTTACTTGTTTAGAGAGTAGTACTGAAGATATTCTCCTGTTTTTTTCATCTTGCTGATAGTTCCTGTATGTCCTGCCTGTGTTGAATTCTCTGTAATTATATCCAGCTTCTGGGATCATGAATTCCTTTGTCACTCTGTATCTGGATTTATTTCCTTCTGTTTACAGAGCTTATCTGTGTGCTCCATTATCTGGGGTTATAAACCAGGATCCTCTTGTAGTGCAGGCCTGTAGTGTCTGGGCTTTAGTATCTGGGTTCCGGCCTGGGCCCATAACCTGTCACAGAGTGCATCTTCTTACAGTCACCACTGTACTTACAAGAGCTTCAATCAACAAGATATCTTGAGTAAACAGTATTTACTTCATACTGGATAAACATGAGATACAATTCAGTGTCACACAGTCCGTGTGCTGCTGACATAACACATTCAGGAAAGAAAGAAAACACACAGAAGCAAAAACAACCAACTATTGAGAGCTTTCCTCCCCACTATTACAGCAAGCATATAAATTTACACACTATCGCCATCTGCTGTCTGGTTAGTATAAAGTCCTCCTTTCACTTATAATAAGTCCTAATCTGTTGCATATGCCAACACAGGTGTGGTAGACAAGCAGAGCAGAGCAAAACCCACAGGTCCGGTAGACAAGCAGAGTAAGGCAAAACCCGCAGATGCGGTAGACAAGCAGAGCAGAGCAAAACCCGCAGGTGCGGTAGACAAGCAGAGAAGAGCAAAACCTGCAGGTGTGGTAGACAAGCAAAGCAGAGCAAATACACACAAGGTACTTACAATGAAGTAGCGAGTGGACACTAAACTAACAACCAGAAGTACAAAGACAACGAGTTGGAGTTAGGTGCAGGTTCAGACACTGCAGGAAAAGGGAAGATGCGGACATAGAGACAAACAGGTAACGGGATAAGACTCTGTCCAGACAGGAACTGAACCAGGAACAAGATACAGGAACGAGCCTGGGAACTCAGCCCCCAGGGTGGCGGAACAAACTAGAAGTCACAGATACAGGTAACAGGCCTGGGTATACAGCCCCCAGGGTGGCAGAAACAGACAAGATACAGGACAGGACCTGGCAACTCATTTTCACAGAACACACTGAATGAAAGTGTTGCTCAGGCCCCTCCTACTGGGTGGAGGGGGTTTAAGTATCCAGTGACTCACAGCAATAGGCTGGGGACGCATTAGGACTGTGCACACAGTAACTATAAGAAACAGGCAGTAACCGCGCTGCCACCCTAAGCTATCAGACAAGAGACATGCACACAGCAGATACTGGAGCAAAGTGTGCAGCCCGGATTGATAGGTAAGATGGCGGTCTTGCATGATGGGAGGTGGTAAGCCATGCCAGCATGCCGCCAGAGATGTTACAGTACCCCCCCATTTACGCCCCCTCTTCTTCAAGCCTGCAAGAAATTTTCTGCAGAGAATTTGGAGGCCGATCCTTCTCTTCAAGAAGATTACCTCTTCTGTCCACTAGAAGGAACGAAACTGGCCTCACCATCTTGGTGACTAAAATGCTTCCTCCCTTCGAGCCATCCTCAGCAACAGATGAAGCGAGTGAAGTACCAGGAACAAGTTGTTAATATCGGGTAGCACCCCAAAGGATTCATGGGACAACTGGAGATCCTCCACCGGGTTGGAGGGGTGCAGAGACTCGGGGGTAACCACCACCTTGATGTACACTTTGCCAAGCTTACTGGATGAAGTGGGCGAAGTACCAGGTACTGGGAGCAGAAAAGTCTCTCTCCATTTGTTATCAGGTGGCACCCCAGGGGATTCAGGAGACAACTGGAAGTCCTCAGCCTGGTTGGAGGGATGCAGAGACTTGGAGGTAGCCACCGAATTGATGGACTTATTGCCAGATTTGTTAGAGATGGAGGATCCTTGCTTAGGGACCAACTTCAGTCTGGTTTCTGAGATGACATGTGTGCGAGGTGGGGCGGTGTCTAAAGCCAGATCATTGGTACAATCGTCGAGACTGTGTGGGGACAATGCCTCCGCTTCCCTTCCTTCGGAGACTTCAGCGCACAGCGAGTCAGCGACTAGCAGATCTGGTGAAGAAGAAGAAGACACTGCTGACTGTCCTGAAGATATGGGGACTGGACACCCCTTGTACCTCAGCAGTCCCCCAGGAAACACCATGCAGAATCTCCAGACCTGAGCGGGCACTAGATCTCTCGGCTCTGGATGACCTGTGGGTAAATCAGACAGCACCTGGAATGTGAACTTCTTCATGTGAAATGCTCCAATCTGGAGCTTAATTTGTACAGACATATTTTGACTGTTTCTAAGTAGGGCTCATCCATCCGCTGACAATGCCCAAACCGGATTCTGGAGTTGTCGGACGGGAATCAGACACCGACTCTTCAAGGCTTTACACCCGAATTTTCCGGTTAATCCGAGGCCTTCACTTGCCACGGAGACAGTCATGGTCATCTGTGGAGAGGAAACACTAACGCCAAGGGCAGCCTCTCCTACAGGCCTAATGTCTTGGGATTCTCCAACTTTCACTGGACAGAGACCGTCAGGGTGTCCCAAACAACCGCAGCAGGACCACAATCCGATTTTGTGACTGAGTTCCGGCCTCTGCTTTGCCTGACGAACATGGTCATCCTTCATGGATTCTGTGCGGGTAGCTGCCCCAACAGGCTGGGGAACAGGAGGTCTTTGGGAGGACAAAACCTGGCGTGACGGTTTACCTCTACGCCTTGCACGTCTGGACTGCCTCTTGAGGTTGGGAAGAGAAGTATTCTGTGGAGCATTATCATCCTGTGTGGATTCTGCGTGGGCAGCAGCCTCTTCAGGCTGGGGAACTGGTGGGCTACCTACACACATCACCCATCGGGACTGCTCCAGGATATTGGGAAGGGAAGCTTTAGCAGAAGCCTCAGGGTTAGGGTCATCGAAAACTATTAGAAAGGTCCACCAGGAAGACCTGGAGGTCAGAGACCATAGGATCCCATGCTTCCCATAGGGGGGTGATCCAATTCAAGGCATCACCCGCAAAATAGGACATCATGAATGCTACTTTAGCCCGATCAGTGGGAAAATAGTGAGCATAGAATTTGAAATGCATCATACATTGCTCCACAAACACACGGCTTTGTTTTGGATCCCCATAGTACCGTGGTGGATCCGCAGGAACGAGTGCTGATAGCTCCATTTAGGCTGGTGCTTAAATCGCCTGGACCTCAGCTTGAGAGAAAAAATATTTTTTTTCTTGGTGCACGTATTCGCAAGACAAGGATTCAAATGTCACCGAGAGCAAAGGGCAGTGGGGCTCAACGGGGACCATGGCCTGAGCAAACTGTTACGCACACGCCCGGACTGACTGGCGTGAGCATGATTAGTGATCCCACTGGACCATGAACCGAGGAGTGCCTGGAGGGGCGTGACTAAGTATCAACTCAGTCTGACCAAGGTCATACGGCGGCTCAGTCGACTCCGTGAACCAGGGAGGAACCGAGCAGAGGGACCAGGTGCTACTCCAGGTCAGACCCTGGTCACAGCTGTTGACCCACACTGGGGAATGCAGGAACAGGCAGGTTAGGCTGGCATACAGACAGGTGGATACTGGCAGGCACGGCTGGTATGCAGACAGGTGGGTATTGGCAGGCACGGCTAGTGTGTAGACAGGTGGGTACTGGCAGGCACAGCTGGCATGCAGACAGGTGGGTACTGGCAGGTAGGAACGCAGGCACCATAGGGACCAGTACAGACTGGGATACAGGAACAGAGCCGCAGATGCGGTAGACAAGCAGAGCAGAGCAAAACCCGCAGGTGCGGTAGACAAGCAGAGCAGAGCAAAACCCGCAGGTGCGGTAGACAAGCAGAGCAGAGCAAAACCCGCAGGTGCGGTAGACAAGCAGAGCAAAACCCGCAGGTGCGGTAGACCAGCAGAGCAGAGCAAAACCCGCAGGTGCGGTAGACAAGCAGAGCAGAGCAAAACCCGCAGATGCAGTAGACAAGCAGAGCAGAGCAAAACCTGCAGATGCGATAGACAAGCAGAGAAGAGCAAAACCCGCAGGTGCGGTAGACAAGCAGAGCAGAGCAAAACCAGCAGGTGCGGTAGACAAGGAAAGCAGAGCAAAACCAGCAGGTGCGGTAAACAAGCAGAGCAGAGCAAATACACACAAGGTACTTACAGTGTAGTAGTGAGTGGACACTAAACTCACAACCAGAAGTACAGAGACAACAAGTTGAAGTTAGGTGCAGGTTCAGACACTGCAGGAAAAGGGAAGATACGGACATAGAGACAAACAAGTAACGGGCTAGGACACTGTTCAGACAGGAACTGAACCAGGAACAAGATACAGGAACGAGCCTGGGAACTCAGCCCCCAGGGTGGCGGAACAGACTAGAAGTCACAGATACAGGTAACAGGCCTGGGTATACAGCCCCCAGGGTGGCAGAAACAGACAAGATACAGGACAGGACCTGGCAACTCAGTTGCACAGAACACACTGAATGAAAGTGTTGCTCAGGCACCTTCTACTGGGTGGAGGGGGTTTAAGTATCCACTGACTCACAGCAATAGGCTGGGGACGCATTAGGACTGTGCATACAGTAACTATAAGAAACAGGCAGTAACCGCGCCGCCGCTCTAAGCAATCAGACAAGAGACATGGACATAGCAAATAATGGAGCAAAGTGTGCAGCCCGGACTGATAGGTAAGATGGCGGTCTTGCATGGTGGGAGGTGGTAAGCCATGCCAGCACGCCACCAGGGATGTTACAAAGGGCAATCAGAATAATTTTGTTATTGTGAACAGAGTATAAAACATGGATTGAACAATGTCAAATGTTGCAAAATTAGAGGAATGATGTTTTCTTTAAGAGAACATGTCACTTGCTCTAAAAATATATATTTTTACCTGGTGTAAATGCCGCTGTTCTCCTGAATCTGGCAATGTTTTTCTTTTCTTCCTGCTCCTCTCCGTTCCTGAGATATGGCTCATTCTTCTGTATAGAAATTTAGTCTTATTAGCCAAGTGGGTGTAGTCATCAACTATTCTTAAGAACAACGCCCACTTGCTAACAAGACAAGATTTATGTACAGGGAAAAGGGGGCTATATCTAAGGAATGGAGAGGCGCAGGTACAAATGAAAAACATCGCCGGATTCAGGAGAACAGCGGCATTTACACCAGGTAGAAAAATTACATATTTATAACTTACTGTTTAGGGGTTCTCAGTGCCAAAGTTTTATCTACAATCTTTTTTGCATGATTTATGGGCTAGTATAAATAAGGAGGCCCCACTTACAGCTTCCAAAAATTTACTTTATTTTTTTTTTTAAATTAAAGGTAATGTCCACCATAGTCTTGTAACATTTAGAAATACTTCATTTTGTACACTGTCAAAATAACGTTTAAAATTATCACTACCTTCTGTCACCACTAGAGGGAGATCACTGAAATGTACAGCTAGTATTCAACACTATAAAATCTTTATGCAGTGAGCTCCCCCTAGTGGCAGTTAGAGGAAAACACTGTTATGCACACCCACCCTCTTTCAAGCCTCATAGCATTGTTTTTCTCCTTTGGTCAGAAAGTAAATGAGCTCAGGTAATAAACAGAAGAATAAAAAGACTCTGACAAAGTGAAGGTTTTCTCTTTCAAACTCCTATCTTTTATATATGTGCATTACAAAGAATTATCTATAAATGATGTAAATATGTATAGTGGTGAAAATAATTAATGCTGTATTCTCCAACAACATATATAATTGGAATTAATATTATAATAATGATACCACCTGCTGGATGGCTATTGTGGGCAGCATAGTGGCTCAGTTGTTATTATTTTCACCACGCAGACTTGGGGTCCTGGTTTTACAGTCCAGCCAATGACAACATCTGCATGGAGTCTGTATGTGTTAATTCACACTTGCAAGTTGCTATGTTACTATTTTTATGTAGCTTGTAGGATCGCTACTTCCAATAGGTGGCGCTAGAGTTCTAGTCCTCTTCCTCTCTGAAGAGGCAATTTTGACATTTAATTTCCTAGCGGAGCATGCAAGGCATTTTAAGTCTCCTCATACTGGCATGCCAGACCTGGCATGTCCCTCTCCACAAGGAGAAACCTTAACCCTTATATGTAGCTACATAAAATAATGTGAAATATTGCAGTTCTCACATTGTCCACTAGAGCAGACACACTACGCACTGTCTGCTTTATGCAGTTCACTTGTCAGCTGTGCCGTATAGACTTGGACAGATGAGCAGAGTCATCTCATTAACGTTAAACAGTAGGCAATGATGGTTCTATTATACTGCAAGGAGCCTCCTTGATCATGCAGGATTATAACACTGATGGTAGCACAAAAAAGCTGCTGAATTCACCAGATCAGGTTCTGTTTACATTGATTTTTATTTTTTTTTTGTGAGGAAAGAGTAATACAGTAGACCAGGAGTAAGGAATTAATTTTCCCACATGAGTGGCCCTGACTGTTGCGGAGACCAAACCAACCGGCCGAACTTAATTCTGATTATTATGTATTAAATGTATTGCTTCGCTTGAGGCGAATTAAGTCTGTGACTCGCTCCTACTGCTCATACATATTATGATAGGGCTTATTGTGACTTGTATTCTTATCAGCAACAAAGTCCGATAATTTACTGCTTTTTACAAAGTTTAGCATTCTGCTCTTGTTATTCAGCCCTTGTACCGTGACCAACAGCTCCCCGCCACAGTTCCTTGCACAGTATTAGGTCACCACAGTCCCCTACACAGTAAGATATCCACACAACCTCCCAATACATAGCATGCTGTCACCAATCCCTCCAATACACAATAGGATGTCCCCACAGCTCCGTACACACAGTATGATGTCCCCACAGCTCCGTACACACAGTATGATGTTCCCACAGCTGTGTACACACAGTATGATGTCCCCACAGCTCTGTACACACAGTATGATGTCCCCACAGCTCCATACACACAGTATGATGTCCCCACAGCTCCGTACACACAGTATGATGTCCCCACAGCTCCGTACACACAGTATGATGTTCCCACAGCTCTGTACACACAGTATGATGTCCCCACAGCTCTGTACACACAGTATGATATCCCCACAGCTCCATACACACAGTATGATGTCCCCACAGCTCCATACACACAGTATGATGTCCCCACAGCTCCGTACACACAGTATGATGTTCCCACAGCTCTGTACACACAGTATGATGTCCCCACAGCTCCATACACACAGTATGATGTCCCCACAACTCTGTACACACAGTATGATGTCCCCACAGCTCCGTACACACAGTATGATGTTCCCACAGCTCTGTACATAAAGTATGATGTCCCCACAGCTCTGTACACACAGTATGATGTCCCCACAGCTCCGTACACACAGTATGATGTCCCCACAGCTCCATACACACAGTATGATGTCCCCACAGCTCCGTACACACAGTATGATGTTTCCACAGCTCTGTACACACAGTATGATGTCCCCACAGCTCCATACACACAGTATGATGTCCCCACAGCTCCGTACACACAGTATGATGTCCCCACAGCTCTGTACACACAGTATGATGTCCCCACAGCTCCGTACACACAGTATGATGTCCCCACAGCTCCATACACACAGTATGATGTCCCCACAACTCTGTACACACAGTATGATGTCCCCACAGCTCCGTACACACAGTATGATGTTCCCACAGCTCTGTACATACAGTATGATGTCCCCACAGCTCTGTACACACAGTATGATGTCCCCACAGCTCCATACACACAGTATGATGTCCCCACAGCTCCATACACACAGTATGATGTCCCCACAGCTCCGTACACACAGTATGATGTTCCCACAGCTCTGTACACACAGTATGATGTCCCCACAGCTCCATACACACAGTATGATGTCCCCACAGCTCCATACACACAGTATGATGTCCCCACAGCTCTGTACACACAGTATGATGTCCCCACAGCTCCGTACACACAGTATGATGTCCCCACAGCTCTGTACACACAGTATGATGTTCCCACAGCTCTGTACACACAGTATGATGTTCCCACAGCTCTGTACACACAGTATGATGTCCCCACAGCTCCGTACACACAGTATGATGTCCCCACAGCTCTGTACACACAGTATGATGTTCCCACAGCTCTGTACACACAGTATGATGTTCCCACAGCTCTGTACACACAGTATGATGTCCCCACAGCTCTTTACACACAGTATGATGTCACCAACCCCTCCAATACACAATAGGATGTCCCCACAGCTCCTTACACATGGTATGATGTCTCCACAGCTCCGTACACACAGTATGATGTCCCCGCAGCTCTGTACACACAGTATGATGTACCCACAGCTCCGTACACACAGTATGATGTCCCCACAGCTCTGTGTATAATGTCCCCACAGCTCTGTACACACAGTATGATGTCCCCACAGCTCTGTACACACAGTATGATGTCACCAACCCCTCCAATACACAATAGGATGTCCCCACATCTCCTTACACACGGTATGATGTCTCCACAGCTCCGTACACACAGTATGATGTCCCCACAGCTCTGTACACACAGTATGATGTCCCCACAGCTCTGTACACACAGTATGATGTTCCCACAGCTCTGTACACACAGTATGATGTCCCCACAGCTCTTTACACACAGTATGATGTCACCAACCCCTCCAATACACAATAGGATATCCCCACAGCTCCTTACACACGGTATGATGTCTCTGTGACACCCCAGGGGTCTGGTTGTCACAGTGATAGAGATATTACGTCTGAGAGCAGGTGGGAGGTCCTTTGGTCAGGGATCCTGTGCATGCCACACCTCCTGCCCAGCCTTGGGAGGGGAAGGACTTCCCCTGTATAAACCCGGGGCTGAGGCAGGGTTAGTGAGTCCAGGAAGAGTAGAGACAAGAGCAGCATAGGAAGCAGCAGAGTCACAAGGAGTCAGGGGCTGGCAGCTAAAGAGCTCGCCCTGACTAAGAAGATTCTTTACCGGACCCGGAGTCCGAGGCTGTGGGGACTAACTTCTACCCAGCAGCAGAATCCGTCAGGCAGGGGATTTCAGGTCCCCTGGCCCAGAAGCCCGAAGGCCCGGTCACACGCGTGGGACCAGCACCGCCATCGTGGAGCGGAAGCCATTAGAAGGCCCCGAGTCACCGGCCATACGGGTGAGCACCACACGGTACACTCAGGGACGTGGGCTACTTACATCAGCTTCTAGCAAGGTAGCCAGAAGAGTACAGTCAGCTTGGGAGGCCTACAACTACGCCTGGCCAGGGGAGATCCCATCTGCTCAAGGACTGACCAGGCCCCGTTCGCTAGCAAGTACTCCGGGAGGGTCTATCGTTGTTACCAGTAAAGACCCTGAACGCTACCATACCGTCTCTGAGTGGTTCCTGCTACCCCCATCATCCACGTCGGCTGCCCTGAGGCCATACCCCTCCCGTTGGGGGTTATACTATCACGCTGCACCATCCTTCCACCGGCCTCAGCGGTCTGCCCTGCAGCAGCAGCCCCCTGGCTGCATTCAACGGGTGGCGTAGTCATCAACCATTTTCTACCGCTAACAGACTGCCGTCCAGTTTGACTCCCTGGGCACGGACCGGGTCACCGCCACGAGACTACAACCCTAAACAGATCCGGCTCCGGGTAAGCTCCCGCGTGCGCAACGCAGCGCGACACAGGCCCAGGGGCGCGTCAACTTTGGCGTAGTCGGCAGGATCACGTGCCCGCAACCACCGGGTACTGCGTGCCTGAAAAGCAAAGACTGTTCAAACTTACCAGTGGTGAAGATTCCCGCCATCGGTGAAGATTCCCGCCATCCGGCGCCATCTTCAGCCTTCTTCCCGCCATCGGTGAAGTTTCCCGCCATACGGCGCCATCTTCAGCCTTCTTCCCGCCATCCGTGGAGTTTTCCCGCCATTGGACGCCATCTTGAGGACGCCGCGCGGGAAGAAGAGGGGCGTGGACTCCGAAAGCGCGCGAGAACTGAAGCCCCGCCTCACGTCCGGACGTTGCGTAAGGTCCTGGAAGGAGCCCAGCAGACGCCGACGTCACAGGAGCGCGACGGAAGGTCCTCAACCCTGACGATCCACTGCGGAGCCGCGGCCTACGGAACAGGATCATCGCAAGGTAGGCCACGGTCCACTAGGGGGGAGGAAGATGTCGGATACGGAGGGGAGCTCCACTGCCTCAACCCCCGCCAGCGCTACCGCTGTTGCAGTTATGCCCTTCACCATGCCCTATATCCCGGGAGCAGCTTGGCTACCCCAGTACTCAGGGGAGTCACATACCCTGCATGACTTTAGAGAAAAGCTGGATAGCCTCTTCCAGGTGTACCCCCTCACAGAAGAGCAAAAAGTGAGCATCCTGGTGGCCCAACTAACTGGGGCAGCCAAAAGGGAAGTAAAATCCTGGCCACCTGGGAGGAAGACTGTCGCAGGGATACTAACCCGGCTGAAGGACACCTTTGATACCCGCACCTCAGCCGAGATTAAACTTAGATTCTACGGGTGCAAGCAGCGAGCGCATGAGAGTATAAGGGACTATGCACTCAACCTACAAGAGGCCCTGAGGGCCATTAAGCAGACCGACCCTAATGGAGTGGGAAACGAGGACAGGCTGTTGACCGAACAATTTATAGAGGGTTTATATTGCAATGCCCACCGCACCCAGTTGCGGGCAATGGCCTTACAGGACCCTCATCTAGAATTTGCACAGTTCAAGGACAGAGCCATCCGGGTGCTCCGAGAACCGGCACCAGGTGGCGTTGTGACCCACAGACGCCCCACTACCACTTACTACCAGGAGGCGGCGCCCTTGTCAGCAGGGCCTGTGGGAGCTGATGCGCAGGCTTTGGACAATGACCCGGCTCCAGACCTACACCATCAGGTCCAAGAGCTAGCTAAAAGCGTTGCTGCGCTAACCCGAACTGTGCAGTCTTTACAGGTTTCCACTCCAGGGAAGATCCAGCTGGCATCCGGACCGGAGGACATCCCGTGGCGTCGACCAAGGAGGACCCCACCGGCCAGAGGAAGACCCAGTGACCGATACAGCGAGGACGGACGACCCATCTGCCGCCGCTGCAATCAACCCGGACATATGGAAAGGTACTGTTCTTTAAACGGGCACAACCTGGGGTAGAGGGCCAACCCCCAGGAAAAAGATCACCAGGCCCATCGAACTGGCGCGACAGATATGTGGGAGGACGTCCAGTCTTGCCTGTGGTACTGGATGGCATTCCCATGAGTGCCCTACTGGACACCGGGTCACAGGTCACCACCATCCCGTACGTGCTCTTCAAGCAGTACTGGAATGACTCGGATATTACCCGCTACCCTGACGACGACTTGAGTATCATCGCCAGCAATGGTCAGCCCGTGCCACAGATCGGATTTAAAGAGGTGACCATCAAAATTGGTAGAGTCGAACTGGCCGCACAGGGACTGATCATTGTAGATATTGACAAACATGAGAGTCACCCAAAAATAACTCTAGGAACTAATGTAATTGAAAATTGTCTTGCAGAGGTGATTTTCCTTTTACAGCAGGTTGCCAAGAATGCCAGCTCCGGCGAGCAGCGGGTGCTCCAGAAAGAGATCCGGGCACTGATGCAACGGCAACAAGTGGAACTCTCCGGCGGTGAGATTGGTAGCGTAAGAATGTGTGACCCTTTTCCTATTGCCATGCCCCCAAAAAGTGAAATGATGATTTGGTGCCGGGCAGCTATTGGTCTGAGAGGTAGAGATTACCAGGCAATGGTAGAACCAGTTTACTCAGACAGTAGGCCCACCATTTTGACAGCACGGGGGGTGGTCAATGTACGCCATGGGAGGGTGCCCGTTCGCATAATAAATATCGGGGAGAGGGAAGTGTACCTGCCCCGGTATGCCACGCTAGCCAAATTATATACCACTAATCAAAATTCTATACAATCTGTGGAACCCTTGCCTCCATCTCACCCGGAGGAAGGTAACGGCTCTAAGAAAGACATGGAGGACTGGTGTCAGCAACTACATCTGGGTACTGACTCCACTCCCTCACACCAGAAACAAGGAGTCTATCGGGTGGTTCAAGAGTATGAGAGAGTGTTTAGTAAACACCCGTTAGACTTCGGGCGAGTCAAGGGGGTAGAACACCGCATCCCCACGGGAGATCATCCTCCCATAAAAGAGAGGTATCGACCCGTACCCCCTGCACATTACCAACACGCCAAGGGGATGCTTAGAGACATGAAGGAGGCTGGGGTAATCCGGGATAGCTGTAGCCCCTGGGCAGCCCCACTAGTTTTAGTCAAAAAGAAAGACAACACCATGAGGATGTGTGTAGATTACCGGAAAATCAACCGTATCACACACAAGGATGCGTACCCCTTACCAAGGATAGAGGAGTCATTGGCTGCTTTAAGATCTGCTAACTTCTTCTCTACCTTGGATCTCACTAGCGGGTACTGGCAGGTTCCTGTAGCAGAGGCGGACCGGGAGAAGACCGCATTCACCACCCCGATGGGACTTAGCGAGTTCACCTGCATGCCGTTCGGACTCTGCAACGCCCCAGGAACCTTCCAACGATTAATGGAGTGCTGTCTGGGCCACAGAAACTTCGAGACGGTCCTGTTGTACCTGGACGATGTCATCGTATACTCCAAAACTTATGAGGACCACCTGAAACACCTGGCGGAGGTGTTCGAAGCTCTGGCGAGTTACGGCCTAAAGGTGAAACCCTCCAAGTGTCACCTCCTGAAACCAAAGGTGCAATACCTGGGACACGTGGTGAGCGCTGACGGAGTGGCTCCCGACCCCGATAAGATCACCGCAATCAAAGGATGGCCAAGCCCTTTCAGCGTAAAAGAAGTGCGGCAGTTCCTAGGGTTGGTAGGCTACTACCGAAGGTTTATTCCCGGTTTCACCAAAAAGGCGGCGCCTATGCAGGACCTCCTGATAGGCCAGTCCCGGAAGGCCAAGAACCAGAAGCCGCCCTTCAAATGGGAAGAGCTAGAGGAAGAGTCCTTCCGCCAGCTGAAGATGGCCCTCACGGGGGATGAAATCTTGGCGTATCCGGACTATAGCCAGCCCTTCATCCTCTACACCGACGCCAGTAACGTCGGGCTAGGAGCCGTACTGTCCCAGATTCAGCAGGGGAAAGAGCGAGTAATCGCCTATGCCAGCCGAAAACTGCGACCCACCGAAAGGAATCCCGAGAATTATAGCTCATTTAAGCTAGAGTTCCTGGCCGTGGTATGGGCAGTCACCGAGCGCTTTAAGCATTACCTCGCTTCTTCCCGGTTCACCGTATACACGGATAACAACCCGCTGACACACCTGGACACGGCAAGACTCGGTGCCCTGGAGCAGAGGTGGATGGCCCGTCTGTCCAACTACGAGTTCACAATTAAATACCGGGCAGGGCGCTCCAATACCAACGCGGACGCCCTGTCCAGGATGCCCAACCTGCCGGACGGAGGAGAAGATCCGGAGGGACTGGAAGAAGTTGAACTCCCTGCGTTCCACCGTCATGGGACTATCCAGTATTCCCACCGGGTAAGGAGTAAGCAGGCTGCTACGTTGAACCCCTTACCTCACTACAACTGGGCGGAAACGCAAGACAGCGACCCTGCCGTCCGACTGGTGAAGGAGATGCTGACTCGCCCGGAGGCTAGCCTGGAATCAGACGCTCCAGAGGAAGCCAAACAACTATGGGCAGAGAAGAGTCGACTGTTCCTTTACAAGGGGAAGTTGTGCCGCAGAATGGTTAACTCCAGGACGCATGAACTACTCTGGCAAGTAGTGGTGCCACGAAGAGACGCAGCCATGGTGATGGAGGCATACCACGACGGAGCTGGACACTTCGGGTGGAAAAAGCTGGAGTTCCTGCTGCGCGAGCGGTTCCACTGGGTAGGCATGAGGGGAACCATCGAGAAGTGGTGCAGAGACTGTGGCCCGTGCAATCTGAGAAGGAAGGACCGGGCCAGCCAGAAGACTCCCCTGCAGTCCATCGTCACCCGGCAACCGTTGGAACTGGTAGCCTTGGATCATGTAAAACTGACCCCCAGCAGAAGTGGCTACGTCTACGCGTTAACCATCGTGGATCATTACTCCCGGTTTCTGGTTGTCGTCCCCGTCAAGGACTTAACGGCTCGAACAGCAGCTAGAGCCTTCCAGCAGCACTTTTGCCGTCCACACGGGTACCCGGACCAAGTGCTGATGGACCAGGGACCTGCCTTTGAAGCGGAGGTCTTCCAGGAATTCTGCAATCTGTATGGCTGCCGGAAGATAAGGACGACACCCTACCATCCGCAAACTAATGGACTTTGTGAGAAAATGAACCAGGTGGTAATGGATCTTCTAAAAACATTGCCCCTGGAAGAACGCAGTCTGTGGCCTGAGAAGTTGCCCGATCTGGTGGACCTATACAACCACATCCCGGTAGGTTCCACCAACTGTACCCCGGCTTACCTAATGAGGGCAAGACCTGGTAAGTTACCTGTTGACCTGGAAATGGGAGTCCTGACGCCCGAGGACACTTCACCAGAAACAGACTGGGACACAGAGAGGCAGCAGCAGTACCGGAAAGTACAGGAGAGCGTGGAGCGAAGTCTCTGTCAGGCTAGGGAAAGACAAGAGAAGACTTACAACCAGTATGCTCCCGCTGTTCCCCTGGTACCCGGAGAGCAGGTCTTGAAGAGGAAGAGACGGCTCCACAAGTTGGACGACCAGTGGGAGAAGGACCCGTACACCGTACTGCCCTCAAGCCACGAGAACCCGAAGGTCTGTACCATCAGTAAAGACGGAGGGGAAACCACAGCCATTGTATCCCGGGACCACCTGAAGAAGTGCCCCGAACAACTGAGGAACCCTGAGGAGGAACAGGAAGACCATCGACCCGTGGAAGAAAGGGAAGATATGGTTAGTACCGTGCTCGGGGACTTCCCTCGGTCTTGGACTCAAGTCAATGGTGCAGTTGTGGTACCCGTACTCACCTTCCTCCAACCATCATCCCAAGAACCTACGGAGCAACGGGTAGAGCTGGAAGAGCAGCCGGTCCAGGAGGCAGAAGACTCCACCCAAGCGGAACAGGAGAATCCACCCTCTGCTTATAGTGAGCCTGCCGTACCCCTAGTGAGACAAAGAGCCGGTAGACAGCTGCCCAGTTTACCCTTGACAGCTCCTACACCCTGTAGTTCAGGGCCAGACAGTCAGCTCCGTAGGTCCACTAGGGCCACTAGAGGCCAGTTACCCGCACGTTGGAGGATCTAAATGTTTAAGTTGTTTTACAATGTTTACCTGTTTATTGTTGCTTGTGTGTAATTTTGTGTTTCTAGTTGTTTTTAGGAGTCTTCGGTGGATTTGCCGGGAATCCTTTGTATATAGTTGGAGCGTAACCCAGGATGGACTAGAGACTGTTAAGGACTCGGGGTAGGACAGACCCCTACCTGGTTATGTCTCCCTGTGTTGGTGAAATGGACACCTTTGCTTTTCTTCAAAGACTGCACCCGGTTGCGGACATCCGTGACCATCTTATTGTATTTCCTTATTGTATTTTATTGTTCTTTGATATACCTTGTTATATTTTTCTAAAAAGTGTTTAGTCCCGGAGTACTAAATTTCACTAGGGGGGAGTGTGACACCCCAGGGGTCTGGTTGTCACAGTGATAGAGATATTACGTCTGAGAGCAGGTGGGAGGTCCTTTGGTCAGGGATCCTGTGCATGCCACACCTCCTGCCCAGCCTTGGGAGGGGAAGGACTTCCCCTGTATAAACCCGGGGCTGAGGCAGGGTTAGTGAGTCCAGGAAGAGTAGAGACAAGAGCAGCATAGGAAGCAGCAGAGTCACAAGGAGTCAGGGGCTGGCAGCTAAAGAGCTCGCCCTGACTAAGAAGATTCTTTACCGGACCCGGAGTCCGAGGCTGTGGGGACTAACTTCTACCCAGCAGCAGAATCCGTCAGGCAGGGGATTTCAGGTCCCCTGGCCCAGAAGCCCGAAGGCCCGGTCACACGCGTGGGACCAGCACTGCCATCGTGGAGCGGAAGCCATTAGAAGGCCCCGAGTCACCGGCCATATGGGTGAGCACCACACGGTACACTCAGGGACGTGGGCTACTTACATCAGCTTCTAGCAAGGTAGCCAGAAGAGTACAGTCAGCTTGGGAGGCCTACAACTACGCCTGGCCAGGGGAGATCCCATCTGCTCAAGGACTGACCAGGCCCCGTTCGCTAGCAAGTACTCCGGGAGGGTCTATCGTTGTTACCAGTAAAGACCCTGAACGCTACCATACCGTCTCTGAGTGGTTCCTGCTACCCCCATCATCCACGTCGGCTGCCCTGAGGCCATACCCCTCCCGTTGGGGGTTATACTATCACGCTGCACCATCCTTCCACCGGCCTCAGCGGTCTGCCCTGCAGCAGCAGCCCCCTGGCTGCATTCAACGGGTGGCGTAGTCATCAACCATTTTCTACCGCTAACAGACTGCCGTCCAGTTTGACTCCCTGGGCACGGACCGGGTCACCGCCACGAGACTACAACCCTAAACAGATCCGGCTCCGGGTAAGCTCCCGCGTGCGCAACGCAGCGCGACACAGGCCCAGGGGCGCGTCATCTCCACAGCTCCGTACACACAGTATGATGTCCCCACAGCTCTGTACACACAGTATGATGTTCCCACAGCTCTGTACACACAGTATGATGTCCCCACAGCTCTTTACACACAGTATGAAGTCACCAACCCCTCCAATACACAATAGGATGTCCCCACAGCTCCTTACACACGGTATGATGTCTCCACAGCTCTGTACACACAGTATGATGTCCCCACAGCTCTGTACACACAGTATGATGTCCCCACAGCTCTGTGTATGATGTCCCCACAGCTCTGTACACACAGTATGATGTCCCAACAGCTCTGTACACACAGTATGATGTCCCCACAGCTCTGTACACACAGTATGAAGTCCCCACAGCTCCGTACACACAGTATGATGTCCCCACAGCTCTGTGTATAATGTCCCCACAGCTCTGTACACACAGTATGATGTCCCCACAGCTCTGTACACACAGTATGATGTCCCCACAGCTCTGTACACATAGTATGATGTCTCCACAACGCCGTACACACAGTATGATGTCCCCACAGCTCTGTACACACAGTATGATGTCCCCACAGCTCCGTACACACAGTATGATGTCCCCACAGCTCTGTACACACAGTATGATGTTCCCACAGCTCTGTACACACAGTATGATGTTCCCACAGCTCTGTACACACAGTATGATGTCATGATGTCCCCACAGCTCTTTACACACAGTATGATGTCACCAACCCCTCCAATGCACAATAGGATGTCCCCACAGCTCCTTACACATGGTATGATGTCTCCACAGCTCCGTACACACAGTATGATGTCCCCGCAGCTCTGTACACACAGTATGATGTACCCACAGCTCCGTACACACAGTATGATGTCCCCACAGCTCTGTACACACAGTATGATGTCCCCACAGCTCTGTACACACAGTATGATGTCACCAACCCCTCCAATACACAATAGGATGTCCCCACAGCTCCTTACACACGGTATGATGTCTCCACAGCTCCGTACACACAGTATGATGTCCCCACAGCTCTGTACACACAGTATGATGTCCCCACAGCTCTGTACACACAGTATGATGTTCCCACAGCTCTGTACACACAGTATGATGTCACCAACCCCTCCAATACACAATAGGATGTCCCCACAGCTCCTTACACACGGTATGATGTCTCCACAGCTCCGTACACACAGTATGATGTCCCCGCAGCTCTGTACACACAGTATGATGTACCCACAGCTCCGTACACACAGTATGATGTCCCCACAGCTCTGTACACACAGTATGATGTCCCCACAGCTCTGTACACACAGTATGATGTCACCAACCCCTCCAATACACAATAGGATGTCCCCACAGCTCCTTACACACGGTATGATGTCTCCACAGCTCCGTACATACAGTATGATGTCCCCACAGCTCTGTACACACAGTATGATGTCCCCACAGCTCTGTACACACAGTATGATGTTCCCACAGCTCTGTACACACAGTATGATGTCACCAACCCCTCCAATACACAATAGGATGTCCCCACAGCTCCTTACACACGGTATGATGTCTCCACAGCTCCGTACACACAGTATGATGTCCCCACAGCTCTGTACACACAGTATGATGTCCCCACAGCTCTGTGTATGATGTCCCCACAGGTCTGTACACACAGTATGATGTCCCAACAGCTCTGTACACACAGCATGATGTCCCCACAGCTCTGTACACACAGTATGAAGTCCCCACAGCTCCGTACACACAGTATGATGTCCCCACAGCTCTGTGTATAATGTCCCCACAGCTCTGTACACACAGTATGATGTCCCCACAGCTCTGTACACACAGTATGTTGTTCCCACAGCTCTGTACACACAGTATGATGTCCCCACAGCTCTTTACACACAGTATGATGTCCCCACAGCTCCATACACACAGTATGATGTCCCCACAGCTCCATACACACAGTATGATGTCCCCACAGCTCCGTACACACAGTATGATGTTCCCACAGCTCTGTACACACAGTATGATGTCCCCACAGCTCCGTACACACAGTATGATGTCCCCACAGCTCCATACACACAGTATGATGTCCCCACAGCTCCATACACACAGTATGATGTCCCCACAGCTCTGTACACACAGTATGATGTCCCCACAGCTCCGTACACACAGTATGATGTCCCCACAGCTCTGTACACACAGTATGATGTTCCCACAGCTCTGTACACACAGTATGATGTTCCCACAGCTCTGTACACACAGTATGATGTCCCCACAGCTCTTTACACACAGTATGATGTCACCAACCCCTCCAATACACAATAGGATGTCCCCACAGCTCCTTACACATGGTATGATGTCTCCACAGCTACTTACACACAGTATGATGTCCCCGCAGCTCTGTACACACAGTATGATGTACCCACAGCTCCGTACACACAGTATGATGTCCCCACAGCTCTGTGTATAATGTCCCCACAGCTCTGTACACACAGTATGATGTCCCCACAGCTCTGTACACACAGTATGATGTCACCAACCCCTCCAATACACAATAGGATGTCCCCACAGCTCCTTACACACGGTATGATGTCTCCACAGCTCCGTACACACAGTATGATGTCCCCACAGCTCTGTACACACAGTATGATGTCCCCACAGCTCTGTACACACAGTATGATGTTCCCACAGCTCTGTACACACAGTATGATGTCCCCACAGCTCTTTACACACAGTTTGATGTCACCAACCCCTCCAATACACAATAGGATGTCCCCACAGCTCCTTACACACGGTATGATGTCTCCACAGCTCCGTAAACACAGTATGATGTCCCCACAGCTCTGTACACACAGTATGATGTTCCCACAGCTCTGTACACACAGTATGATGTCCCCACAGCTCTTTACACACAGTATGATGTCACCAACCCCTCCAATACACAGTAGGATGTCCCCACAGCTCCTTACACATGGTATGATGTCTCCACAGCTCTGTACACACAGTATGATGTCCCCACAGCTCTGTACACACAGTATGATGTCCCCACAGCTCTGTGTATGATGTCCCCACAGCCCTGTACACACAGTATGATGTCCCCACAGCTCTGTACACACAGTATGATGTCCCCACAGCTCTGTACACACAGTATGATGTCCCCACAGCTCTGTACACACAGTATGATGTCTCCACAACTCCGTACACACAGTATGATGTCCCCACAGCTCTGTACACACAGTATGATGTCCCCACAGCTCTGTACACACAGTATGATGTCCCCACAGCTCTGTACACACAGTATGATGTCCCCACAGCTCTGTACACAGAGTATGATGTTCCCACAGCTCTGTGCACACAGTATGATGTTCCCACAGCTCTGTACACACAGTATGATGTCCCCACAGCTCTTTACACACAGTATGATGTCACCAACCCCTCCAATACACAATAGGATGTCCCCACAGCTCCTTACACACGGTATGATGTCTCCACAGCTCCGTACACACAGTATGATGTCCCCGCAGCTCTGTACACACAGTATGATGTACCCACAGCTCCGTACACACAGTATGATGTCCCCACAGCTCTGTACACACAGTATGATGTCCCCACAGCTCTGTACACACAGTATGATGTCACCAACCCCTCAAATACACAATAGGATGTCCCCACAGCTCCTTACACACGGTATGATGTCTCCACAGCTCCGTACACACAGTATGATGTCCCCACAGCTCTGTACACACAGTATGATGTCCCCACAGCTCTGTACACACAGTATGATGTTCCCACAGCTCTGTACACACAGTATGATGTCACCAACCCCTCCAATACACAATAGGATGTCCCCACAGCTCCTTACACACGGTATGATGTCTCCACAGCTCCGTACACACAGTATGATGTCCCCACAGCTCTGTACACACAGTATGATGTCCCCACAGCTCTGTGTATGATGTCCCCACAGCTCTGTACACACAGTATGATGTCCCAACAGCTCTGTACACACAGTATGATGTCCCCACAGCTCTGTACACACAGTATGAAGTCCCCACAGCTCCGTACACACAGTATGATGTCCCCACAGCTCTGTGTATAATGTCCCCACAGCTCTGTACACACAGTATGATGTCCCCACAGCTCTGTACACACAGTATGATGTCCCCACAGCTCTGTACACACAGTATGATGTCACCAACCCCTCCAATACACAATAGGATGTCCCCACAGCTTCTTACACACGGTATGATGTCTCCACAGCTCCGTACACACAGTATGATGTCCCCACAGCTCTGTACACACAGTATGATGTCCCCACAGCTCTGTACACACAGTATGATGTCCCCACAGCTCCATACACACAGTATGATGTCCCCACAGCTCTGTACACACAGTATGATGTCCCCACAGCTCTGTACACAAAGTATGATGTCACCAACCCCTCCAATACACAATAGGATGTCCCCACAGCTCGTTACACACGGTATGATGTCTCCACAGCTCCGTACACACGGTATTATGTCTCCACAGCTCCTTACACACGGTGTGATGTCTCCACAGCTCCGTACACACAGTATGATGTCCCCAAAGCCACACCATACACAAAGCATAATCTTCCCACAGCCCCCATATAGTTAAAGCAAAAATAAAAAAATAAAAATACTCATCAGCTGGCCAGAAAGGTACAGCCAACATGCCGGAGGTGGCCCATGGCTTGCACTTTTCCCAGGTCTGCAGTAGCCTTTATTAAGCAGATTACCACAAAATAAGTACAGATCCCCTACTTTCCATACAAACATAAATATAAGAGTAGATAGATAGATAGATAGATAGATAGATAGATAGATAGATAGATAGATAGGGTGAAATATGTATTGAACATGTCACCAATTTTCTAAGTAAATCTATTTCTAAAGATACTATTGACATGAAATTCTCACCAGATGTCGGTAACTAACCATCCAATCCACACATGCAAACAAATCAAACCATAAATGTCCAAAAATTAAGTTATGTGTAAGAATAAGAAATGACACAGGGAAAAGTATTGAACACATGAAGAAAGAGAGGTGCAATAAGCTTTGAAAAGTCCTGACACCAGCTGAAATCAGTAATTAGAAAGCAATTCTGCCACTCAGTGACAAATATTATTAGTTGATTATAAAAAGTTGTTTCATTACCAAAGTGCCACACAAGAAACAGCTGTCTCAAGAACTTCACAACCTTATTGTTGCTTATTGATGGCATTGGTTACAGAGGAATTGATAAAGTACTGAAGGTTTCATTGAGCGCTGCTGGAGCCATAATCCAGAAGTGGAAAGAACATAATTTCATCAAAAATGGGCCACGACCAGGTGCGCCCCTCAAGATTTCAGATAGAGAAGTGAAATGTATTATCAGAAGAATTGTCCAAGAGCCAAGGACACCTGTGGAGAGCTACAGAAAGACCTGGAATCTGCAGATACAATTGTTTCATAGAAAACTATAAGTAAAGCACTCAACCTCCATGGCCTGTATGCACGCTCACCACACAACCTACATGGCCTGTATGCACGCTCACCATGCAACCTCCATGGCCTGTATGCACGCTCCCCACACAACCTCCATGGCCTGTATGCACGCTCCCCACACAACCTCCATGGCCTGTATGCACGCTCCCCACACAACCCCCATGGCCTGTATGCACGCTCATCACACAACCTCCATGGCCTGTATGCACACTCACCACGCAACCTCCATGGTCTGTATACACGCTCACCACACAACCTCCATGACCTGTATGCACACTCACCATGCAACCTCCATGACCTGCATGCACGCTCACCACGCAACCTCCATGGCCTGTATGCACACTCACCACGCAAACTCCATGGCCTGTATGCACACTCACCACGCAACCTCCATGGCCTGTATGCACGCTCACCACGCAACCTCCATGGCCTGTATGCACACTCACCACGCAACCTCCATGGCCTGTATGTACACTCACTACGCAACCTCCATGGCCTGTATGCACACTCACCATGCAACCTCCATGGCCTGTATGCACACTCACCACGCAACCTCCATGACCTGTATGCACGCTCACCACGCAACCTCCATGGCCTGTATGCACGCTCACCACACAACCTCCATGGCCTGTATGCACGCTCACCACACAACCTCCATGACCTGTATGCACGCTCACCATGCAACCTCCATGGCCTGTATGCACACTCACCACGCAACCTCCATGGCCTGTATGCACGCTCACCACACAAACTCCATGACCTGTATGCACGCTCACCAAGCAACCTCCATGGCCTGTATGCACACTCACCACGCAACCTCCATGGCCTGTATGCACACTCACCATGCAACCTCCATGACCTGTATGCATGCTCATCACACAACCTCCATGATCTGTATGCATGCTCATCACACAACCTCTATGACCTGTGTGCATGGTCACCACACAAACTCCAGGACCAGAGGTGCACACTCACCAAACAACCACCATGGCCTGTATGCACGCAAAATACATTTCTGACATTTCACAAAAATCCCAATGACAATATAGTGATATGGCCGCCCTTCTCCTCAGTGGTGATATAGTAATATATATAATAATATTGCTGCCCTTCTCCTCCGTGGTGATAAAGTAATTTATAGAATAATATGGCTGCCCTTCTACTCAGTGGTGATATAGTAATATATATAGTAATATGGCCACCCTTTTCCTCAGTGGTGATAAAGTAATATATAGAATAATATGGCCGCCCTTCTACTCAGTGGTGATATAGTAATATATATATATAATATGGCTGCCCTTTTCCTCAGTGGTGATAAAGTAATATATATAGTAATATGGCCGCCCTTCTCCTCAGTGTGATATAGTAGTATATATAGTAATATGGCCGCCCTTCTCCTCAGTGTGATATAGTAATATATATAGTAATATAGCCGCCCTTCTCCTCAGTGATGATATGGTATTATATATAGTAACATGGCCGCCCTTCTCCTCAGTGATGATATAGTATTATATATAGTAATATGGCCGTCCTTCTCCTCAGTGTTAAGGGGACGGTTGCAAACAACTTTATTAAATAATGGAAATCAACCGAACCCGGGGTCCGCGATGCAGCCTGGAGGACTGCGGCTGAACACCTTCCGGGTAAGAAGGTAAAACAACCAACTTAAATAACAATCCCCTCCGTGTTACTGCACACTGGAACGGGAATAGGGATTCACACTATCTCCGTTAACTGCACGAGATATGTGCGATAAATAATGTATCCGTAGCCCTGTTTACAGCACAGGGACTACGCAGCAGGCGCTAGGATGCGTGTGTGATACACGCCGGCGTAAACGTGCTCCCAGCCGGCGTGCTACCGGACTGAGGAGTATCTCTCCATGTGGCTTACAGGCGGTGCCGGGAATACGGCGTCTGCAGACTGCTCGGGGTGTATGGCGACCCCTTTGTCGGAGCCAGACTGTCAGACGAAGCTACCTGCCTCCCTGCATCTAAGGCTGCCTATCCCCCGCTAAACCTGCCTGACAGAAGATAAAGCACACATGGAGCCCAAACGACCAAGCGTCCACACAACAACACCATCACAGTTCAACGATCAGAGCGCGCCGCCATGTTTATAGGCGGGCTATTTAAAGATTAAGCCCTGCCCACTGTCACACTATTGGAGACGTCACCCGCGACCAATCAGGCGGTGCCAGGTCACCGGATCAGCTGACTCCCAAACCACCAATCACGGTCCGCCATGTCACGGGCATGCTCAGTGCAGTGAATCCTGGACTTAGGCTGTAGCAGCCCTGTTTTCCTCCATAACCTATCCTTCATGTTGCTAGGAACAGAGGCCCAAGAGACAACCTGTACATCTCATGCACCAGCTAGGCGCTGGGACCGACGACGATGCTGAGCAGCATCTGCCCCAGCTGGACTGGAATGAGAGGCCACAGAATCCACTGATGACTCTGAACCCATTTCAGATCCAGCAACCACCCGATGCCTAACATTATCCCCCCTTCTAACATCCCTCTCCACTTGATGCTCATATTCCTCAATGAGCAGGGGAGCATGAATGTGGTTCCCAGGAACGATCCTCAGATCCATGGCCCCTCCAGTGTACTAGATAATATTTTTTGCCACGAACCATCTTGGACCCCACGATCGCCTATATCTCTAGATCATCACCCCTGGAGTCTGAAGCGGGTTGGGGTTCCGAGAATTTTGTCAGGCGAACCGGCTTAAGGAGCGACACATGAAAAGTGTCGTGAATCCTCATGTGTCATGGTAACTGTAACCGGTACACTACGGGGTTTATTTGGGCCAAAATTTTGAAAGGACCAATAAAACGGGGAGCAAACTTAGCAGATTCCCCACGTACTCTGATATTGCGAGCTGCGAGCCACACCCTGTCACCCGGAGAGAATACGGGGGCTGGACGACGATGAGTGTCAGCCGACTCTCTCATCTGATTCTTGGAGGCCAATATAGCATCCTGGGTATGATCCCAAACCTCCCGCGCCTCCAGAGCCCAATCTCTGACCCCAGGTTCCACTGAGGAAACTGGTATAGGAACTGGAACTCGCGGATGTTGGCCATTATTTAGAAGAAACGGAGTCTAACCTGTGGAATCCGCCACTGCGTTGTTTAGTGCAAATTCTGCCCAGGGAAGCAATATCGCCTACTCATTATGATTGGCCGAAACGAAATGGTGTAAGTATGTCACAAGCGTCTGGTTAGTGCATTCCACCAGGCCATTGGTCTCCCGGTGATAGGCAGTAGAAAGATTCAGTTCAATGCTAAGCAAATTACACAATTCTTTCCAGAACCGGGAGGAAAACTGTGGACCCCGGTCACAGACAATCCTATCAGGCATTCCGTGGAGACGGAAAACGTGATGAATGAACAGTGATACCAGAACCCGCGAAGAAGGTACCCTAGGCAAAGGAACCAGGTGAACCATCTTAGAAAAATGGTCAGAAACCACCCATATTGTCGTGTTTCCCCGGGATTTAGGTAACTCGACAATGAAATCCATCCCAATCAGTTCCCAAGGTCTATCCGCCACGGGTAACAGATGAAGAAGACCAGCCGGCCTCTGACGGGACAACTTATTTCTCACACAGGAGACACACGCTTGAACATATTCCTTTAAGTCCTGAGGTAACCGAGGCCACCAATACGACCATTGGAGAAACTCCGTGGTACGTTTGACCCCAATCTTAGAGGCATGTGCCCAGGAGAGCACCTCATTTTGTAAATTAGGAGGAACGAACGTCCTCCCGGGGGGAACCTGGTTTAGGGACACTGGAGCCACCGTCTGCATACACTCTGGAGGAACAATAAGTCTGGGCTCGTCATCGTCCTCAGCCGCATCCATGGACCGGGACAAAGGGTCCGCCCGAGGGTTCTTTTCCCCTTTTAAAAAGTGAATGGAAAAATTGAATTGCGAAAAGAAAAGAGACCACCTGGCCTGCCTCGGGTTAAGACGCTGCGCCGTCTGTAGGTACGAAAGATTTTTATGATCAGAATATACCACGAAAGGATGTTTAGCTCCCTCCAAGAGGTACCTCCATTCCGAAAAAGCCATCTTAATAGCAAGTAATTTTTTGTCACCAATCGTAAAATTCTTCTCTGCTGGAGAGAAGGTCTTGGAGAAGAAAAAACATGGTCTTGTCCCACCCTGTTCATTCTTTTGAGAGAGAACCGCTCCTGCTTCGACAGAGGAAGCGTCGACTTCCAGGAAGAATGGCTTGTCCACATCCGGGCGACGGAGAATGGGAGCTCTAGAAAAATAGGATTTAATCTCCCGGAACGCCTCGGATGTCTCCTTAGACCAATTCTTGGGATTGGCACCTTTCCTGGTTAAAGTGGCCAAAGGAGCCACCAGTGTGGAAAATGTGGTATGAACTGCCGGTAGTAGTTGATAAAGCCCATGAAGCGTTGTACCGTTTTAAGGGAATGGGGCTCCTGCCAGGTCTGTATCGCCACCAACTTTTGTGGGTCCATGGCCAATCCCTTACTGGATATGATGTAGCCCAGGAACGGTAGGGACTCTCGTTTGAACTGACATTCTCCTGTTTACAATACAGAGAATTTGCACGCAGAGTTCAAAAACTCTGCGAACATCCTCTCTGTGTGTGGAGAGGTCCGGGAAAAAAATAAGGATATCATCATGATAGACTACCACGGATGATAGCAGCAAATCCCGAAAGATATCATTGACAAAATCTTGAAAAACAGCAGGGGCATTGCATAACCCAAAAGGCATGACGAGATACTCGTAATGACCATCACGAGTGTTAAAAGCTGTTTTCCACTCGTCACCTTCACGGATTCGCACAAGATTATATGCTCCTTGCAGGTCCAATTTAGTGAAGATGTTAGCCCCTCGCAACCTGTCAAATAGTTCAGAAATAAGGGGCAGAGGGTATTTATTTTTGATGGTGATGGCATTTAGTCCTCTGTAATCAATGCAGGGACGTAAATCACCCTCTTTCTTCTGGACGAAGAAAAACCCCGCTCCAGCAGGAGAGACCGATTTTCTGATAAACCCCCGGGCCAGGTTCTCTTTGATATAATCTAACATGGCCTAGGTCTCGGGGACAGACAGGGGGTAAACCCTACCGCGAGGAGGCTCCGTGCCGGGGACCAAATGAATAGGACAGTCATACGGTCGGTGGGGAGGTAAAGTCTCTGCAGCCTTTTTGGAAAAGACGTCCGCAAAACTCTGATATTGCACAGGAAGAGCGGACAAGTCGGTAGAAGGCTCTGAGACGACCCTCCGGGCAGCTGTAACCATACATTGAGAGACACAATTCTCACCCCAGGAAGAAATTCTCCCCGTATTCCAGTCAATGTGTGAAGTGTGACGACGTAGCCATGGAAGACCCAATAGCACCTCATCTAATCCCCGGGGATAATAAGGAAGGAGATAACCTCCTGGTGACCCTGAGGAAACGACATGGTGAGAGGGACCGACTGGTGAGTGATTTGCGTGTCCAGCAGTGAATCGTTGACCACCCTAAAGTTCATTGGTTTTGGCAGTAACTCCATAGGAATGGCATGCCTCTGTGCAAATGTTGATGACAAAAAATTGCCATCGGCACCAGAATCCACCCACGCCATGGCAGTAACCGTGGTTGTTCCGAAGGACGTCACCTCATACAATAATTTGGAGGAAGAAGCCCCTGAATCTAACACACCCCCTCCAACGGTGGTTAGACACCCTCGTTTTCCGACCGCTTGGAATCCTTATTAATGGGGTTCTCCAAGAGATGTGCAGGTCGGAAACGAGGGGACTTAGACTTAGTCTGGGATATATCCATAGCCTCAGGCTCCGGGTCGGGAGCCGTGGGTTTGGAGATAGGTCTAGAGAATGAAGGTGCCAACCGACACTGAGGTCTGGAAACCTCCAGCTCTAACTTGCGTTCTGCGTGACGCAGATCTATTCGGTTAGCGACAGTGATTAACTCTTCCAGAGAGGTTGGGGTCTCTCTGGTAGCTAGAGCATCTTTAATATGCCCAGTGAGCCCCCTCCAAAACACCGGGATTAGCGACCGCTCAGACCAATCCAGTTCAGCCGCTAAAGTTCTGAACTGGATGGCATAGTGACTTGCGGTGGCCGAACCCTGGACTAACGCAAGAAGCTTAAGAGCCGTATCATGCGTGACCTGAGGACCTAGGAAAACACTCTTTAGGGCTCTAAGAAAGAGGCCCGCATTAGCCACTACCGGGTCATTCCGCTCCCACAGAGGGGTAGCCCACTCCAGAGCCCTGTGGGAGAGTAACGAGATGACATAACCCACTTTGGCCCTTTCGGAGGGGAACCGTGCCTCCATCATCTCCAACTGAATGGAGCAGGATTTGCTGTCACCAGAAAATTTTTCCGGGAGAGCAAAGCGGGGTAATGGAGCAATATCAGCTACCGCAGCATTCACCGCAGACGTGTTAACCAGATTGGCTGCTTGAGAAGCCGCCTAGGTAGCTACTGCAGTAATATCAGCCACCGGGGCAGCTTGTTCCAGAGTCCTAAGTCTGGCCTCAATTTGCTGTACATAGCGCTGCAGTTGCTGGTTGTCAGCCATGTTCGGCAAGACCCTGGCGCTCTGATACTGTTAAGGGGACGGTTGCAAACAACTTTATTAAATAATGGAAAGCAACCGAACCCGGGGTACGCGATGCAGCCTGGAGGACTGCGGCCGAACACCTTCCTGGTGAGAAGGTAAAACAACCAACTTAAATAACAATCCCTTCCGTGTTACTGCACACCGGAACGGGAATAGGGACTCGCACTATCTCCGTTAACTGCACGAGAGATGTGCGATAATAATGTATCTGTAGCCCTGTTTACAGCACAGGGACTACGCAGCAGGCGCTAGGATGTGTGTGTGATTCACGACGGCGTATAAGTGCTTCCAGCCGGCGTGCTACCGGACTGAGGAGTATCTCTCCACATGGCTTCCAGGCGGTGCTGGGAATACGGCGTCTGCAGACTGCTTGGCGTGTATGGCAACCTCTTTGTCGGAGGCAGACTGTCAGACGAAGCTACCTGCCTCCCTGCATCTAAGGCTGCCTATCCCCCGCTAAACCTGCCTGACAGAAGATAAAGCACACATGGAGCCCAAACGACCAAGCGTCCACACAACAACACCATCACAGCTCAATGATCAGAGCGCGCCGCCATGTTTGTGGGCGGGCTATTTAAAGATTAAGCCCTGCCCACCGTTGCACTATTGGAGACGTCACCCGCGACCAATCAGGCGGTGCCAGGTCACCGGATCAGCTGACTCCCAAACCACCAATCACGGTCCGCCATGTCACGGGCATGCTCAGTGCAGTGAATCCTGGACTTATTATATATATTATATATAGTAATATGGCCGCTCTTCTCCTCAGTGATGATATAGTAATATATATAGTAATATGGCCGCCCTTCTCCTCAGTGGTGATATAGTAATATATATAGTAATATGGCCGCCCTTCTCCTCAGTGGTAATATAGTAATATATATAGTAATATGGCCCCCCTTCTCCTCAGTGATGATAAAGTAATATATATAGTAATAGTAATATGGCCGCCCTTCTCCTCAGTGTGATATAGTAATATATATAGTAATATGGCCGCTCTTCTCCTCAGTGGTGATGTAGTAATATATATAGTAATATTGCCACCGTTCTCCTTAGTGGTGATATAATAATATATATAGTAATATGGCCGCCCTTCTCCTCAGTGGTGATATAGTAATATATATAGTAATATGGCCGCCCTTCTCCTCAGTGTGATATAGTAGTATATATAGTAATATGGCCGCCCTTCTCCTCAGTGTGATATAGTAGTATATATAGTAATATGGCCGCCCTTCTCCTCAGTGGTGATATAGTAATATATATAGTAATATGGCCGCTCTTCTCCTCAGTGATGATATAGTATTATATATAGTAATATGGCCGCCCTTCTCCTCAGTGTGATATAGTATTATATATAGTAATATGGCCACCCTTCTCCTCAGTAATGATATAGTAATATATATAGTAATATGGCCGCCCTTCTCCTCAGTAATGATATAGTATTATATATAGTAATATGGCCGCCCTTCTCCTCAGTGGTGATATAGTAATATATATAGTAATATGGCCGCCCTTCTCCTCAGTGTGATATAGTAATATATATAGTAATATGGCCGCTCTTCTCCTCAGTGTGATATAGTAATATATATAGTAATATGGCCGCCCTTCTCCTCAGTGGTGATATAGTAATATATATAGTAATATGGCCGCCCTTTTCCTCAGTGTGATATAGTAATATATATAGTAATAGTAATATGGCCGCCCTTCTCCTCAGTGTGATATAGTAATATATATAATAATATGGCCACCCTTGTCCTCATTAATAATATAGTAATATATATAGTAATATGGCCGCCCTTCTCCTCAGTGTGATATAGTAATATATATAGTAATATGGCCGCCCTTCTCCTCAGTGTGATATAGTAATATATATAGTAATATGGCCGCCCTTCTCCTCATTAATAATATAGTAATATATATTGTAATATGGCCGCCCTTCTCCTCATTAATAATATAGTAATATACATAATAATATGGCCGCCCTTCTCCTCATTAATAATATAGTAATATATATAGTAATATGGCTGCCCTTCTCCTCAGTGTGATATAGTAATATATATAGTAATATGGCCGCCCTTCTCCTCAGTGTGATATAGTAGTATATATAGTAATATGGCCGCCCTTCTCCTCATTAATAATATAGTAATATATATAGTAATATGGCTGCCCTTCTCCTCAGTGTGATATAGTAATATATATAGTAATATGGCCGCCCTTCTCCTCAGTGTGATATAGTAGTATATATAGTAATATGGCCGCCCTTCTCCTCATTAATAATATAGTAATATATATAGTAATATGGCTGCACTTCTCCTCAGTGTGATATAGTAATATATATAATAATATGGCCGCCCTTCTCCTCATTAATAATATAGTAATATATCTAGTAATATGGCCACCGTTCTCCTCATTAATAATATAGTAATATATATAATAATATGGCCGCCCTTCTCCTCATTAATAATATAGTAATATATATAGTAATATGACCGCCCTTCTCCTCAGTGTGATATAGTATTATATATAGTAATATGGCCGCCCTTCTCCTCAGTGTGATATAGTAATATATATAGTAATATGGCCGCCCTTCTCCTCAGTGTGATATAGTAATATATATAGTAATATGGCTGCCCTTCTCCTCAGTGTGATATAGTAATATATATAGTAATATGGCCGCCCTTCTCCTCAGTGGTGATATAGTAGTATATATAGTAATATGGCCGCCCTTCTCCTCAGTGGTGATATAGTAATATATATATAGTAATATGGCCGCCCTTCTCCTCAGTGTGATATAGTGATATATATAGTAATATGGCTGCCCTTCTCCTCAGTGTGATATAGTGATATATATTGTAATTTTACTGCCTTTCTCTTCAGTAACAGTCACAAGCTCCATCTATGGAGTCTGTCAGTTTCTGCATCCTCTTGTCCCACTCCTGACGTTTCCCCTTCTGTGTCTTGCTCAGTGGTGGTCGGGCTCAGCTTCCTCAGCTCGGAGGTGGGAAATCAGCATAAAATGATGATATGGAAAAATCTTTACTGCTAAACAGCGCATATAGTCACAATATAGCAGCTCTGTTGTTTACAATTTGAAACCTTGTGTTGAATAGACGCAGAAACCTTTATACAGCTCATCATTGTTCAAGTTATAAAAACACAAAAACCACTAAACACATCAGTGAGAAGAAATGTCAATTGTAGGCTAATAATCAGTGAATGGATGTCGCCTTTACAGGGATAAAAACCTTAATATTCTCTGGAAACCTGCAGTTATCAACAACCTCAAATGAACCCAATATTGCTGTATGAAGTTCACATGCATACACACTAGGTGGCGGCAGAGCACTGCACAGCTACATCATTTGTGATACATTGTTTATAGGTTCAGCTATCTAGTCATGTATGAAAAAAAGTTAGATATTTAGATATTTTCTGTTGAGTGGTCCTCACAAAACTAGTACAGGATGTAACTAAGGATCAGTACAGGATATTTAATCTAATGTATATACACAGTGACTGCACCAGCAGAATAGTGAGTACAGCTCTGGAGTATAATACAGGAGGTAACTCAGGATCAGTAATGTAATGTATGTACACAGTGACTGCACCAGCAGAATAGTGAGTACAGCTCTGGAGTATAATACAGGAGGTAACTCAGGATCAGTAATGTAATGTATGTACACAGTGACTGCACCAGCAGAATAGTGAGTGCAGCTCTGGAGTATAATACAGGATGTAACTCAGGATCAGTAATGTAATGTATGTACACAGTGACTGCACCAGCAGAATAGTGAGTGCAGCTCTGGAGTATAATACAGGATGTAACTCAGGATTAGTAATGTAATGTATATACACAGTGACTGCACCAGCAGAATAGTGAGTGCAGCTCTGGAGTATAATACAGGATGTAACTCAGGATCAGTAATGTAATGTATGTACACAGTGACTGCACCAGCAGAATAGTGAGTGCAGCTCTGGAGTATAATACAGGATGTAACTCAGGATCAGTAATGTAATGTATGTACACAGTGACTGCACCAGCAGAATAGTGAGTGCAGCTCTGGAGTATAATACAGGATGTAACTCAGGATCAGTAATGTAATGTATGTACACAGTGACTGCACCAGCAGAATAGTGAGTGTAGCTCTGGAGTATAATACAGGATGTAACTCAGGATCAGTAATGTAATGTATGTACACAGTGACTGCACCAGCAGAATAGTGAGCGCAGCTCTGGGGTATAATACAGGATGTAACTCAAGATCAGTAATGTAATGTATGTACACAGTGACTGCACCAGCAGAATACTGAGTGCAGCGCTGGGGTATAATACAGGATGTAACTCAGGATCAGTACAGGATCAGTAATGTAATGTATGTACACAGTGACTGCACCAGCAGAATAGTGAGTGCAGCTCTGGAGTATAATACAGGATGTAACTCAGGATCAGTAATGTAATGTATGTACACAGTGACTGCACCAGCAGAATAGTGAGTGCAGCGCTGGGGTATAATACAGGATGTAACTCAGGATCAGTACAGGATCAGTAATGTAATGTATGTACACAGTGACTGCACCAGCAGAATAGTGAGTGCAGCTCTGGAGTATAATACAGGAGGTAACTCAGGATCAGTAATGTAATGTATGTACACAGTGACTGCACCAGCAGAATAGTGAGTGCAGCTCTGGAGTATAATACAGGATGTAACTCGGGATCAGTAATGTAATGTATGTACACAGTGACTCCACCAGCAGAATAGTGAGTGCAGCTCTGGGGTATAATACAGGAGGTAACTCAGGATCAGTAATGTAATGTATGTACACAGTGACTCCACCAGCAGAATAGTGAGTGTAGCTCTGGAGTATAATACAGGAGGTAACTCAGGATCAGTAATGTAATGTATGTACACAGTGACTGCACCAGCAGAATAGTGAGTGCAGCTCTGGAGTATAATACAGGAGGTAACTCAGGATCAGTACAGGATCAGTAATGTAATGTATGTACACAGTGACTGCACCAGCAGAATAGTGAGTACAGCTCTGGAGTATAATACAGGAGGTAACTCAGGATCAGTAATGTAATGTATGTACACAGTGACTGCACCAGCAGAATAGTGAGTGCAGCTCTGGAGTATAATACAGGATGTAACTCGGGATCAGTAATGTAATGTATGTACACAGTGACTCCACCAGCAGAATAGTGAGTGCAGCTCTGGGGTATAATACAGGATGTAACTCAGGATCAGTACAGGATCAGTAATGTAATGTATGTACACAGTGACTGCACCAGCAGAATAGTGAGTGCAGCTCTGGAGTATAATACAGGATGTAACTCAGGATCAGTACAGGATCAGTAATGTAATGTATGTACACAGTGACCGCACCAGCAGAATAGTGAGTGCAGCTCTGAAGTATAATACAGGATGTAACTCAGGATCAGTACAGGATCAGTAATGTAATGTATGTACACAGTGACTGCACCAGCAGAATAGTGAGTGCAGCTCTGGAGTATAATACAGGATGTAACTCAGGATCAGTAATGTAATGTATGTGCACAGCGACTGCACCAGCAGAATAGTGAGTGCAGCTCTGGAGTATAATACAGGATGTAACTCAGGATCAGTAATGTAATGTATGTATACAGTGACTGCACCAGCAGAATAGTGAGTGCAGCTCTGGAGTATAATACAGGATGTAACTCAGAATCAGTACAGGATCAGTAATGTAATGTATGTACGCAGTGACTGCACCAGCAGAATAGTGAGTGCAGCTCTGGAGTATAATACAGGATGTAACTCAGGATCAGTACAGGATCAGTAATGTAATGTATGTGCACAGTGACTGCACCAGCAGAATAGTGAGAGCAGCTCTGGAGTATAATACAGGATGTAACTCAGGATCAGTAATGTAATGTATGTACATGGTGACTCCACCAGCAGAATAGTGAGTGCAGCTCTGGAGTATAATCAGGATGTAACTCAGGATCAGTAATGTAATGTATGTACACAGTGACTGCACCAGCAGAATAGTGAGTGCAGCTCTGGTGTATAATACAGGAGGTAACTCAGGATCAGTAATGTATTGTATGTGCACAGTGACTGCACCAGCAGAATAGTGAGTGCAGCTCTGGAGTATAATACAGGATGTAACTCAGGATCAGTAATGTAATGTATGTGCACAGTGACTGCACCAGCAGAATAGTGAGTGCAGCTCTGGAGTATAATACAGGATGTAACTCAGGATCAGTACAGGATCAGTAATGTAATGTATGTACACAGTGACTCCACCAGCAGAATAGTGAGTGCAGCTCTGGAGTATAATGCAGGATGTAACTCGGGATCAGTACAGGATCAGTAATGTAATGTATGTACACAGTGAGTGCACCAGCAGAATAGTGAGTGCAGCTCTGGAGTATAATGCAGGATGTAACTCAGGATCAGTACAGGATCAGTAATGTAATGTATGTACACAGTGAGTGCACCAGCAGAATAGTGAGTGCAGCTCTGGAGTATAATGCAGGATGTAACTCAGGATCAGTACAGGATCAGTAATGTAATGTATGTACACAGTGACTCCACCAGCAGAATAGTGAGTGCAGCTCTGGAGGATAATACAGGAGGTAACTCAGGATCAGTAATGTAATGTATGTACACAGTGAGTGCACCAGCAGAATAGTGAGTGCAGCTCTGGAGTATAATACAGGATGTAACTCAGGATCAGTACAGGATCAGTAATGTAATGTATGTACACAGTGACTCCACCAGCAGAATAGTGAGTGCAGCTCTGGAGGATAATACAGGAGGTAACTCAGGATCAGTAATGTAATGTATGTACACAATGAGTGCACCAGCAGAATAGTGAGCGCAGCTCTTGAGTATATACAGTAAAAGTAATGTAATTTATGTACATAGTGACTGCATTGGGGAAAGCAGAACTGATGGATGTGATGACTGTTGCTACTTTCTTCCTGTAGATAAGCAATCAAGTACTGACATTAGAAAATTCATAAACATACACATATAAGAACCAAGAGCTGGATTATTAGAATTTCTATATTATCAGATTTTCTGAATTTAAGGAAATTCACTGCACTACTAAAGATTATTAAAACAAAACGATTTTTTTTTTCCACCACTGAAAATTCTATTCTGCATTTTCCTTGTTTTGAAGAAAATCTTGTAAGAGGAGTTAAGAGTTCACCTCCCTCTTACAGAAAAAGTGCTCAAACATATCGAGAACCTCACTATTATATCCTATATTCTCCTATATTCTTTTTAGGATGTAACACTGGTGGGTGTGGACCCTGGAGGGACGTGAGTACACCCCTCACATTTTTTAATATTTTATTATATCTTTTCATGGGACAACACTGAAGACATGACACTGTGATACAATGTACAGTGGTCAGTGCCCAGCTTGTATAACAGTGTACATTTAATGTGCCCTTTAAATAACTCAACACAGCCATTAATGTCTAAACCCCTGGCAACAAAAGTGAGTACACCCGTAAGTGAAAATGGCCAAGTTGTGCCCAAAGCGTCAATATTTTGTGTGGTCACCATTATTTTCCAGCACTGCCTTAACTCTTTTGGGCATGGAGGTCGTCACTAGAGCTTCACAGGTGGTCACTGGAATCCTCCTCCACTCCTCCATGATGACATCACGGAGCTGGTGGATGTTAGAGACCTTGCGCTCCTCCATCTTCCATTTCCACAGTTGCTCAATAGGGTTTGGGTCTGGGGGCATGCTTGGCCAGTCCAGCACCTTTACCCTCAGTTTCTTTAGCAAGGCAGTGGTTGTGTTGGAGGTGTTGGGGTCGTTATCATGTTGGAATACTGCCCTGCTCCCCAGTTTCCGAAGGCAGGAGATCATGCTCTGCTTTAGTATGTCACAGTACATGTTGGCATTCATGGTTCCCTCAATGAACTATTGCTCCCCACAGCCGGCAGCACTCATGCAGCCCCAAACCATGACACTCCCACCACCATGCTTGACTGTAGGCAGGACACACTTGTCTTTGTACTCCTCACCTGGTTGCCGCCACGCACGCTTTACACCATCTGAACCATATGAGTTTATCTTGGTCTCATCAGACCACAGGACATGGTTCCAGCAATCCATTTCCTTAGTCTGCTTGTCTTCAGCAAAGTGTTTGCGGGCTTTTTTGTGCTTCATCTGTAGAGGAGGCTTCCTTCTGGGACGACAGCCATGCAGACCAATTTGATGCAGTCTGCGGCATATAGTCTGAGCACTGACAGGCGGATCCCCCACCCCTGTAACCTCTGAAGCAATTCTGGCAGCACTCATATGTTTATTTTGAAAAAATGACCTCGGGATATGACGCTGAGCTCGTGCACTCAACTCCTGTGGTCGACCATGGCGAGGCCAGTTCTGAGTGGAAGCTGTCTTGTTACACCGCTCTATGGTCTTGGTCACCGTGCTGCAGCTCAGTGTCAGGGTGCTGGCGATCTCCTTATAGCCTCAGCCATCTTTATGTAGAGCAACAATTCTTTTTTTCAGATCCTCGGAGAGTTCTTTGCCATGAGGCACCATGATGAACTTTAGTGACCAGTATGACAGTGTGAGAGCGATAACACCAAATTTACCACACCATTCACACCTGAGACCTTGTAACGCTAATGAATCACATGACACCGGGAAGGGAAAATGGCTAATTGGGCACAATTTGGCCATTTTGACTTAGGGGTGTACTCACTTTTGTTGCCAGCGATTTAGACATTAATGGCTGTGTGTTGAGTTATTTAGAGAGCACACCAAATGTACACGGTTATATAAGCTGTACACTGACTACTGTACATTGTATCAGAGTGTCATATCTTCAGTGTAGTCCCATGAAAAGATATAATAAAATATTTACAAAAATGTGAGAGGTGTACTCACTTTTGTGATATACTGTGAATAAACTGTGATACTGTGTAGTGTACAGCATAGAGTAAAGATATAGATTAAGATCTAGGGCATAGGATAAGGGCAATAGGCTTAGCACATACTGTTATGAGATAGTAACTGTAGTTAGCTAAGACATAGGAAAAGATACAGTTAATATTTTGGACTAGCCCATAGTGGGAGGGGTATAGTGCTAGTAAAAAGGGACTACTTCCTGATAGATCGTCAGATAGGGAAGTACAGAAACCAAGGTCAAGTTCAAGTGCAGTGGGCTCCTGGCGTCAGCAAGCATTTATCATTCATGGCAGTTGGAGGCCTTACTAGAATCCCTTACGGACATTCCTGCCATGTCCAGTCTCAGGGCTCGGTATAGGTACTGTGGAGAGTGCCTTATTCTCTGGCGTACAGGGGACAATGAAAGTGGAACCGCAAGAAGGGAAGGTAAAGGATCCTGGATGCACTGTGGGACTAGACGGGAAATCCCAGAGGCTGAGAGAGCCAGTGAACGTGGGGACAGTCCAGGAGGAACAGATAGTTATTCTCAGGGCATGCTGTGTTAGGGAAACAAGGAACGGGAAGTGTGGTGCCCAACACTGCGAGTTACAATCTGATGAACTTGAACTGTCCAGTAAAATTTTGGTTGTTTAAGCGAACCGGGTGTCCGTTGATCTATATGCGGCGAGTCCTGAGGATGGAGGCAATGGAGACGGCGAACATTTGCGGCCTACAAGTACGTGTGATCCACCCTACACATGATAACACATTGGGACTGAGACACGATTTACCTGTAAAGTGCCAGGGCATCATGGAGCAGCAGTTCGTCCATGGCTACAACCCTAGGGCGCTTTACACTGGCACAGGAAAGGCCAGGGAACCTAATCTATGCAGGACACAGCAGGGTTAAATTCCTTCAGAGACAGGACTCTCCCCCATAAGGCCAAATGGAAACACATTCACATGCAGCTGTGCTAAGGAGTGCTGCAAGAGGCAAAACTCAGCGAACGAGCCTGACGCAAGAAGAAACTGCATGGTCACCACGGTGAGTAGGGCTGCGCTGAGGACGACTGTGTGGGGTGCATTATACTATATAGAGGACTACTGTGCATGTGGAGGGTACTCTGGAGGATTTCACCATGGTGGTATCATACAATGTTTGTGGGGCACTTTTGATGATATTATACTTTATAGGGACAATGAACGGGGAATCTAGGTCTTCAGTAGGAGGAAAAATACTTTAAGGGCTGCAAAGTTGTGTGAAATACTTTTCAGTGACCCCGATGAATATTTTTACTTATTTTTATTTTTTTGGGAGGGGGGAAATAGAACTTCTGCTATGATATCCCATGATTTCTCTGCCTGCCCCTGGATATAAAGCAGTGTGTGTACATGTACAGTGCCTACAAGTAGTATTCAACCCCCTGCAGATTTAGCTGGTTTGATAAGATGCAAATAAGTTAGAGCCTTCAAACTGCAAACGAGAGTAGGTTTTATGAACAGAAGCATAAATCTTACAAACCAAAAAGTTATGTTGCTCAGTTGAATTTTATTAAATTTTCAACATAAAAGTGTGGGTCAATTATTATACAACCCCTATGTTTAATATTTTGTGGAATAACCCTTGTTTGCAATTACAGCTAATAATCGTCTTTTATAAGACCTGATCAGGCCGGCACAGGTCTGTGGAGTTATCTTGGCCCACTCCTCCATGCAGATCTTCTCCAAGTTATCTAGGTTCTTTGGGTGTCTCATGTGGACTTTATTCTTGAGCTCCTTCCACAAGTTTTCAATTGGGTTAAGGTCAGGAGACTGACTAGGCCACTCCAACACCTTGACTTTTTCCCTCTTGAACCAGGCCTTGGTTTTCTTGGCTGTGTGCTTTGAGTCGTTGTCTTGTTGGAAGATGAAATTACGACCCATCTTAAGATCCTTGATGGAGGAGCGGAGGTTCTTGGCCAAAATCTCCAGGTAGGCCGTGCTATCCATCTTCCCATGGATGCGGACCAGATGGCCAGGCCCCTTGGCTGAGAAACAGCCCCACAGCATGATGCTGCCACCACTATGCTTGACTGTAGGGATGGTATTCTTGGGGTCGTATGCAGTGCCATCCAGTCTCCAAACGTCACGTGTGTGGTTGGCACCAAAGATCTCGATCTTGGTCTCATCAGACCATAGAACCTAGAACCAGTCTGTCTCAGAGTCCTCCAAGTGATCATGAGCAAACTGTAGACGAGCCTTGACATGACGCTTTGAAAGTAAAGGTACCTTACGGGCTCGTCTGGAACGGAGACCATTGCGGTGGAGTACGTTACTTATGGTATTGACTGAAACCAATGTCCCCACTGCTATGAGATCTTCCCGGAGCTTCTTCCTTGTTGTCCTTGGGTTAGCCTTGACTCTTCAGACAAGCCTGGCCTCGGCACGGGAGGACACTTTCAAAGGCTGTCCAGGCCGTGGAAGGCTAACAGTAGTTCCATAAGCCTTCCACTTACGGATGATGCTCCCAACAGTGGAGACAGGTAGGCCCAACTCCTTGGAAAGGGTTTTGTACCCCTTGCCAGCCTTGTGACCCTCCACGATCTTGTCTCTGATGGCCTTGGAATGCTCCTTTGTCTTTCCCATGTTGACCATGTCTGAGTGCTGTTCACAAGTTTGGGGAGGGTCTTAAATAGTCAGAAAAGGCTGGCAAAAGAGATCTTTAATCCACACATGTGAAGCTCATTATTCTTGGTGCCTGAACTACTTCTTAATACTTTAGGGGGACCAAACAGAATTCTTGTGGTTTGAGGGGTTGAATAATAAATGACACTCTGAATTAATTTTTAACGTTTTAAAAAAAAAAAAAAATTTGCTGCAGTGCATTTCCCACTTCCAGGCTGATCTACAGTACAAATGTCACAATGCCAAGTTAATTCCGCATGTGTCAACCAGCTAAATCTGCAGGGGGTTGAATACTATTTGTAGGCACTGTATATACACCCTACTGTATACATAAAGATACAATGGAGAGCCATGTCTGCATGAAGAGCTGTGTCTACAGGGATAGCTGTGTCTGCAGGGAGAGCTGTGTCTGAAGGGAGAATCGTGTCTGAGGGGATAGTCATATATGCAGGGAGAACTGTGTCTGCGGGGAGAGCCGTGTCTGCAGGGAGAGCCGTGTCTGCGGGGAGAGCCGTGTCTGCGGGGAGAGCCGTGTCTGCGGGGAGAGCCGTGTCTGCGGGGAGAGCCGTGTCTGCGGGGAGAGCAGTGTCTGCAGGGGGAGCAGTGTCTGCAGGGAGAGCAGAGTCTGCAGGGTGAGTCATGTCTGCAGGGAGAGTCATATATGCAGGGAAAGCCATGTCTGCCACGGTGGGGAGAGCCGTGTCTTCGGTTACACCGTTCATAGCACCGACACAGGCTTCAAGCAAGACAGGAGATCGTAGATCCGGGTTAGCAGACTCACTTTTACTGTGCAATTCTTCCATACACGGCTGCAGTATACAGATCAAGACAAGTTCTTTGGTTGTCCCTTCCTGAGACCCAACATAATCCACTACTTCTGCAACCCATCTGAGAATCTCCCCTCTAGAGATATAGAGGCCTCACATTGAGCACCTCTGACAGGCCATGAGCCTAGGACTGTGCTGGCGTCCAGAATCAGTCTCAAATGTGTCCTCATTCTGTTCTGATAACTTGTACTAGTAAAACACTTCTTCACTGCTGCAACTGTTAATGGAGTCTATTTTCCTGTCTGCTCAGTCTTTCTCCACACTCCGTCTCTCTCTGTACATGGGACAGAACCTACACCGGTCCTGTGCAATCGGGTCTTGAACCCAGGGATGAGGTGGTCTTACACAGGCCTCCCCCGACGGCAGGCGTACACAGCCTAATGCTCCTCACTACTCACTTTCCCCCAACTGACTGTCTGTAACCCGAAAAGTACATAGAAAATGATAATATATGGCACTCTTGCAGTAACTGATTCAGGTGCACAAGGAGGGTATCCTACTCATATATTATATAGAGCAGAAAAACTTGGCACTCTTTGAAAATAAGTTCCTTTTATTTGCATTCATATAGCATTAAACGTTTTCGGTCCTGATACAGACCTTCATCAGAACTGAATGCTCTAGGTATGGAACTCCCAGAAAAAAGCGCTGGTGTGTGCGACCGACGTCGCTTGAGGACGTGCCAAAGAGTACCAAGTTTTTCTGCTCTATATGTCTGTAACCCGGAAATGGTTTTCTATACAACTGCTCTAATGCTGTAACTCCCCCCAACTGGGAATTTCCCTTGTGCTGTGGGTGTAATGCTTAACTACTTCTATACTGAACTTAACTAACTTCCTGAACTACAGTGCCCTTTCCCATTACTAACCTAAACTATGAACCCTATGTGTTTTACATGAAGAACATTATAAATTCACATATAATAACAGTCACAAATCAACATGAACACTGAGAGGGGGAGGCATGTGACAGCACCTGTCACACCCTTACATCCCTCCCTCCTAGAATATGGTCGCCCTCGACCATAACAGTACCTGTAAAACACCAAAATGTTCAGACATGCATAAATCTACATTTAAAGCAACAGTTACTTAATATTTTTCACTTAAAACAACTAGTGTCCTTTACTTGTCTACCATCACTGACCCTGCTCCTGGTCAGTACTGGTCCGGTTCCACTCGGTTGGAACCCTGGAACGTACAGTTCAAGTTCCTTTAAAACATAACAGGCCCGTTGGCCAACTAATCCTGCTCTGGGTATCCAAACACAGGAAGTCCATATTAAACATAATGACCCAGTGGTCACCTCACCACAGCTTCAACAGTCCAGGAGCATTCACAGTCCTGACCTGGCTCGTTCCTCAGGTCGTCTATTCGGTTTTTCTTCTCCCTCCTTTTTGCAGAGTATGGTGCCTTTAATACAAGTGTGCTGCTTATCAGTCCCTGGAGAAAAGTTCCTGGAAAAACATTAAGGACAGTTCATGGGGATAATGGGAGAGAGTCCATGGGGGAGGTTGCACACGGTACACAGGGCCATCAGAATTCCTGGCCCTTTAATGAGTTCACAGTCCCACAGTCCAGCAGGGGGTTACGCAAACACATGCAAAACAAACTTGGATGGGGAAAAAGTAACACTTCACACAAAACAAATTAAACCTTCGGCCACAATGGCCAGCACCAGTAGCTCCCGGTAACCCGAAAATGGTTTTCTATAAAACTGCTCTAATGCTCTAACTCCTCCCAACTGGGAATTTCCCTTGCTGTGGGTGTAATGCTTAACGTGACATGCAGAAGTACTGCTATTGCTTTAAAAGCATTCAGCAACTATTAGAAGTAACACAAGCACATGAGACAGGAAGTTTTGTGCTCCAGAAGCATCCAGCAACTAGAGGAGTTAACACAGTCACAGGAGAAGGGGAGTGTTTTAGCAGAGCCTCAGGGGGATTCTGGGGAAGTTGTTTACTGTATGGTTGGAGATGAAGAGAAAGGTGGTGTGTGTTCTGCATCTCACAGAAGCACCCCTGCAAGTGAAAAGGATTCAAGTCAGGAGTGAAGCTCTGCACAGATCAGGTAGAGTTCCTGAACTAGCAGTGCAGAGTATTGTCAGGCAGAAAGATAAGAACTGGAAGAAATGGTGTCACAGGGATCATCTCCCTCAGCAAACCCTCCCCCCCTCCATCTCACTGTGCTGTAAAGAATGCTGTGTTCATTAATGTGTCTTTGCATTAGAACTGTGCTGTCCTTTACTACTGGGAAAACTGTGAACTGCTGTGCTGCTAAGGAAACTGTACTGTTTGTCACTGGAGCCTGTTGCTCATAAGACTTAACTTGCACTGGCTGTGCGGCTTCTTATTAAATGCTACTGTTCTACCGTTTATGAGGACTCTTGTCAAGTGTGTCTGGTCAGCAAGTGAAACAACCTATGTGTCTGTGCCTGAGGGTCAATACCCCTGTGTACCTGAGAGAAGCTACAGCACATGGTCTATGATCACCCTGAGTAACGGTTCCCCCAGGGTTCCAAAGAATTCATGTAACCTGTCTCGCCCCTCTCTGAACCTAGCGGCGTGCGTGTAACATTAACTACTTCTATGCTGAACTTAACTAACTTCCTGAACTACAGTGCCCTTTCCCATTACTAACCTAAACTATGAACCCTATGTGTTTTACATGAAAAACATTATACAGTCACATATGATAACAGTCACAAATCAGCATGAACACTGTTTGGAGAGGGGGAGGCATGTGACAGCACCTGTCACATACTTACAGTTGCATCACATACTTGTCTGATACCCCCGCATTGCCCAGTAGAGGGGCGCAGAACCATAATTTTTATTAGATGAGGATATCCTGATGAGGCAGCAAGTGTAGCAAGGAGGTGATTAGAAAACACACACATGAGAGCTGTACAGAGACACCAGAGCAGAGGAGTCAGCAGAGTGCTGTGCGGAGATCCAACCACCAAGTGTTTCCTATATGAAAAGAAAATAGAAATAAGGGGGTAAAAGTACAAAGTGCTTGAATAAACAAGCAACATAGAAACAATTTACTTGTTGATAAAACTCCTCTCCGTTTTTAAAAATGGAGGGATATTTACCTTTATTGTTTGTTGCCTAGGTTTCCGGCCTCCGCTGCAGTCTATCAGTGGTGGTGGTCACCTAGGAACATGCAAGTTCAAGCTTTTGTTTCAATAGAACGTATGAGTGCAGCTCTGAAGCTGGACATCCAGCCGGGACTGTTATGCTACCATCGCCTCCGCTTGCAAACCTAAGAACCTCTGAGAACAGTAATGGTGGCGATAATAATAATAACCCTGCTTTTCTGTAAATATATCACCATTATCTAAGCTAAATTCTGGTTCCTTGAAAAGCCGACTGATGGCCTCTGTGACAGCTGAACTCATCCCGCTACACCAGACTGAGCGATATATATATCTGTAAAGCTATTCTAGAACCAGGTGTCTGGGAAAGCTGGGTGACACCTCCGAGTTGTCTGGAAAGCTGGGTGACATCTTTAGTTGTCTAGCAAAGCAAGGTGACACCTCTGAGTTGTCTGGGAAAGATGGATGACATCTTTAGTTGTCTAGAAAAGTTGGGTGACACCTCTTAATTGTCTGGGAAAGCTGTGTGACACCTCCTAATTGTCTGGGAAAGCTGTGTGACAACTCCTAGGTGTTTAAGAAAGTTGAGTGATGACCAGTCTTTATTGCTAGACATTTTGTTTCCACCCAGCTTTTCCAGAACCCGATCTAAATCACAAACGTCTACATGTTGTTACTTTCTGCTATCATGATTGTGCTGCTGAAACGTCCTACTCCTTACATATTCTAGATGATGATCGTGATTTACCATACTGGGAACTGTTCTGAATTTTTAGATTCACTACTAACAAATCTGGTGCCACCTGGGGTCAAAGATGGGTGGTCTCAAGTTGGTCAGGGGCAGTCTCCACTGGATCTGGGGTGTGGGTCATTAATGTTCTTATTGTTAAGTATGTACTACTACCCCCACCATAATCCCTTCCTGATATATGATGTCACATCGAGTGCCAACACATGAAGCGGCTCAGGGGCAGCTGCGATCACTGAACCCCTTAGATGTTACTGTCAAGAGCAGCTGCAGCATCTAAGTAGTTAGACAAAGGGGTCTCTCTGTCAACTCATTGCCATGATTGCAGGGTAGGCGATGGATGGTCATGGTATCCGGGGTCCTACTGAAGACCACCATGTCTGCCATCTTTGTGCCACAGGAAGGGTTTCATACAGAAGTACTACAGTAGATTGCAGCTGGGATAAAGTTATTTCAAGTTCAAGTCCCTTGGGAATGACGAAAAAAATAGTTTTATTTATTTTTTGTTTAATCAAAAAATAAAGTAAAAGAAAAAGGTAAAAAATAAATAAAAAAGTAAAAAAAAAATAAACATTCTTAATATCATAGTGACATACAATGTAATCTTTTTTTTTCTGTACCCTTATTATGTTAAAAAGTTAACAAAAGTGCTAAAAAAAGTAATTTTAAAGCAATACTGAACCCCAGAGGATGATGAGGATTGCACCGTTTATATGCAGCCTCCTGAATTGTCCTTTATCGAGCACCAGACTGGATCCCACGCGTTTCACATTCGCCACGTTTCAATGTGTAGTAAAGTCGGTTTTCTGCGCCATTGGATGAACATAAGCCGGGTTACCGCGAATAACGACCTCATTAAGTCGTATGAATGATGATTCGTGTCCGTCCAGGCGGTTAGAAAAACGGAGTCTTCACACTCCACGGACCTCCGATGAAACTGGCCACAATGGAAGGTGCAAACATCTCCTGTCCTAATAGACGGTTTATTCTAATGTGCTGCTGACGCGTTTCATTAAACCTGTTACTGTCTCATGTGTGAAGATAATTGGGAAAGGAGCAGAGGAAATAATAACCAGATAAGAATGTGACACCATTACCTCCTATCTGCCAAGAGCTGAGGGAAAGGTGGACCATTCATGGCATCTCCAAAATGTCCATGGCGTCAAGCAGCAGCTGAAAAGGGCCTTATTTTTCGAAGGCATTCCACTTTCTGCAAGGGTTTAGAGTGCATAGAAAAATTTCCCTTCATTTGCAGGGACTTCTTCAGGACTCCTGCATAACCCCATACAGTTAGCGACCCATGGTCTCCTAGCTCTTCATGGAATCTCGGTAGCACGACGCATGGCGGCTCTATGACTTAAAATGGTAGATATAGAAATGCATGAGAAATGTGAACCAAAGGAAAAGTTCCAGTCTACACGATCTTCTCTACTTCTAGAAACAGTCTTGTAAAAAATCACAGAGGGGTTAATTTCCTGCTGATTTATGTTGTCTGCTGGTGCAGTCTGAACAGTGGGGAGAGGCTCCTGCTGCAGTCTGGTGACTTACAGATAAGTCTGAACTTCAGCAATGGCTGAGTAACATATTGTGTAGCAGAAGTAGTCATATATTTTCTTTGCATTATGCAACATAATAGGATCATGGGAGATTAAATGTAATATCCCTTTAAGTTAATTTCACTCTTGATACTGAAATGTAATAATAATGGTATTATAGGAAGTACCGTGTAATAATGCATGCAAATCAAATGCTTGCTCTTAAAAACCAGCTCCATGCTCAGCCACAACCTTTTCATCAATGAAGCTGAGCTGCAATACCTGTTAGCAACCTCTTAATGATTAATACAAGAAAAACTTAAAGGGGTCATTCTCTAATTTGATATTGATGACCTATCCTAAGTACAAGTTGTCACTATCTGATCACTGGGTGTCAGATACCCGGCACTCCCGTTGACCGTTACCAGCTCTGACCGGATGAAAACAGTATATGGGTTACTCACCTGTTCCGGCTCCAGCACCAGGCCCTGCTCTCATCTTCTATGAGCACCTCTTTTCCTGTAGTTTTTCAAGTAACCCAGGGAGTTCTTTTGACATCACCACCCAAGGCATTGTAAGGCAGACTCAGACAGCTATGTGCTGTCTGAGCATTCAGTTACCACATCTATTCCAGGAGTTTTGCTTCAAGATCCATTTTGAATCATCTGTTCACCCAACTCCTGTTTGTTCATTATATATCCACATTTACCTCCTGCCTCAGATCTGCAGTTAACCATTCGTCTGCTGCAAACATAACAAATTCTTATTGACAAATATTTGTGCTGTTCACACTATTGTGCTGATGCAACAATGTGGAATCTTTTCTCCAAGCAAGTATCCAGTTTGCTTGTTCATTACTGCTGAGTGCAGTTAACTATTTGTTTGCTGATTGCATAATCCTTTGTAAATTCACCATCAGTCTGCTGACAGCATACAACTCTGCCATTGACCATTTGATTGCTGCAACTCTTTGACAGACTACACATCTAAAGTTTCTGTGTATATCCACACTTCCGCAAGTCCTGCCCGCTGTGCCCGTATTGGTTACCCTGACCTACTGCTTAGAGAATCCACCTCACCAGGTGAGCCGGTATCAGTATGGACCCAAGGATATAAGATGCACTATAATAAAAACCTATGACTCAGCTGACAGTAAGCAGAATTAGATTGTTAAGCACCATTGGACACTTTTAAGAACTGGAAATTTGGATCTTCACCTTAAAGAACAAATATTTTACTTATCTCTAAATAGCCTAAAATGATGGTCAAAATTAAGACTTCCTTAATATGCATAACCCAACAGATTATTAATCATCACTGCCTGCCCCACCATGATGACTATTTCTCCCCATGCTTGGGGGACATCATTAAGTTCTCTGCTCTCGTATCACAAAGCTCCAACCTTTTCATAAGCCGTTTTCCAACCGTTTGCAAGATAAAATTACATTTGCTTTGATACTGAGCCAGAAATATGAGTCAGTGGACAATTTCCCAACGACGTGTCGCTAGCTCCATTTCAATTAAAATAGGCAACAGAAGAGAAGCGAAGAGAATACAGATGACGGGATACCGGGGACGGAGCCCAAAGCTCGCAGGAAACTCTTTGTTAGCTGGATTATAAATTCCTTGTCACTTGGATTAATCCTATAGAAATCTATTTTTATCAATTTTTTTTGATCAAATGCTACAAGAAACAAAAACATGTGAAGGAAAATCTATGTAGACAGAATTATATAGACAATATGTCAGCACACCAGAAATTGGTCTCTATGCCAAAATAAAGGAAAGGATTTTCTCTACTGGAAGTGGGGCGGGTCTTTGTCTCTTTACCGGAAGGGGGTGGGTCTTTGTCTCTCTACAGGAAGTGGGGGTGCGTCTTTATCTCTCTACAGGAAGTGGGGGCGGGTCTTTATCTCTCTACAGGAAGTAGGGGTGGGTCTTTGTCTGTCTACTGGAAGTGTGGGCGGGTCTTTGTCTCTCTACAGGAAGTAGGGGTGGGCCTCTGTCTCTCTACAGGAAGTGGGGGTGGGTCTTTATCTCTCTACAGAAAGTAGGGGTGGACTTTGTCTCTCTACTGGAAGTGGGGGTGGGTCTTTTTCACTCTACAGGAAGTGGCGGAGATCTTTGTCTCTTTACAGGAAGTGGGGGCGGGCCTTTGTCTCTCTACTGGAAGTGGGTTTGGATCTTTGTCTTTCTACAGGAAGTGGGGTGGGTCATTGCCTTTCCACAAGAAATCCAGGTGGGGATTTTTCTCTACAGGAAGTGGGGGCAGGTCTTTATCTCTACAGGAAGTGTTTTTTTTCATTGTCTCTTTACAGGAAGTGGGCGTAAGTATTTGCCTTTCTACAGGAAGTAGGGGGGCTTTTTTTGTCTCTACAGGAAGTAGGGGTGGGGCTTTGTGTCTCTACTAGAAGTCGGGGAGGAGCTTTGTTTCTCTATAGGAAGGGTGGGGCTTTGTGTCTCTACAGGAAGTAGGGGGCTTTGTGTCTCTGCAGGAAGCAGGGATAGGGCTTTGTGTCTCTACATGAAGTAGGGGTGGGGCTTTGTGTCGCTACAGGAAGTAGGGGTGGGGCTTTGTGTCTACAGGAAGTAGGGGTGGGGCTTTGTATTTCTACAGGAAGTAGGGGTGGGTCTTTGTATTTCTACAGGAAGTAGGGGTGGGACTTTATCTCTTCAAGAAGTAGGGGTGGGAGTTTGTATCTCTACAGGAAGTAGGGGTGGGGCTTTGTGTCTATACAGGAAGTGGGGGTGGGGCTTTGTATTTCTACAGGAAGTAGGGGTGGGTCTTTGTATTTCTACAGGAAGTAGGGGTGGGACTTTGTATCTCTTCAGGAAGTAGGGGTGGGACTTTGTATCTCTACAGGAAGTAAGGGTGGGGCTTTGTGTTTATACAGGAAGTAGGGGGTCTTTGTATCTCTATAGGAAGTAAGGTGAAGCTTGGTGCTGTCTATAGCCTTATCAGGGGAACACTTATGGCTTGAACTCCATGCTGACCGCTCTGAACCAGCTCTGTCACCAGTAACTTAGTGCACAAAACTAACAAGACACTTCACAAATTACTCCCACCTTAACCTTTACCATCACTTCTCAACAACACATTGCTAGGGGTGCACAGCACATGGGTTGGCATAAAATAACATATAGATATATGGCGGAATAATTACATATGAATAGTAGTAACGTAACTTGGGTGGAATCAAGAGTAATCCACAGCCACCAACAGAGGATATCTCATTCCTGGATAGTTCAGAATATAACAGCGTGTCAGACTCATTTTCATCACTCTTACAGAAAGAGAGTTCAAGCACATATAGTACTAGTAGAATGCTGATGAAGAAAAACCACCTTCTGAAAGAAATTAGATGGTAAATAACAGAGCAGGCGATTCAAGATAACTTCTCTACATATTAGACTGATGTGTACCAAAAGTTTAGCTAGTTGTTCGTGGAGGGCACCTTACGGTCTTGGAAGCATTGCCCAAAATCCATTAATTCTCCAGACTCCCTAAATATATACGGACTAATTAAATTACAGACCCCCCTTCCCAACAAGTCATATGAATTAGTAAGTATGAAGTAAAGGGAAGCTCCAAAGTGACAGCTGCTTTAAAAATGTATTCAGTACTGCTCAAAAGTTTGGACACACCTGTTCATGTAATGGTTTTCGTTGTTCTTATTGGAATGTAGATTCATTGTAGATTCAACCTGAAGGCAGCAAAACCACTATATATGATTGCCTCATACAGTAAAAAGCCTTTACATTTGCCAATAATCAGATTTGATTATTAAATATTCTGGATTACTGGACAGTCATAGAAAACAACCATGTTGTTCTCCTGTTTGTCCAGTTGTCGGCTTGTGAAAATGAAGGTCATCGTGTGGTTTTATGCCGGGTTATCAGATTTTCTGGATTATTGAATGCTAAATTAAATTAACTTTATAAACAATTAAAATGCAAAAATAAAAAAAAGTTTCGCTCCCAATATCCAGCTTTGCGCTCATAGTGTAGGTATGGAGAAGGTTTCTGCAGTTTTTTTTGGCATTGTTTCGAGAAGGTCGTATATCGGAGTCGGCATGATGCATGTCCCCGGCCGCTGCCCGCGGTTCCCCTCCGTACACGCCGCCTCATTCACACATCCTCCAATGTGCCGCTAGAGATCGGAAGAGACGATAATTGTAACCTGAGGATCGGCTTTGAGAGCTGAGATATTACCAGTCACAGTATGTCTTCCATAGCGGGAGAGACGTCTCACATCCACCGGCACTGGCAATAATTGCCTCTATTACAGCGGATGTGTAGGGACTCTCAAAAGACCTCGCGCAATAAAATGTGCATCTGAGCAGCCCCGGCCTCATCTATTATACTGGTGAGGATGAGGCCGGGCTGCTTCCAACCTATTGTTTTATATGGAGAGTACAGGAAAGTCGGAAAGGGGCCAAGAGGACTCCAATTTCTCCTAATCCTATAAGGGAATTTAAAAAAAATCCTAAAATCTCGCCATTTTATTCATGTGTTGTATCAAGTACAGGAACATTCCTTTAATCCAGCATTTATGGAACCCAATTGTTGATGCATTATCATATATTCTGCAGATTCATTCCCTTCATTAAAAGAGGTTTTATATATATATATATATATATATATATATATATATATATATATATATATATATATATATAATTATTATTAGTTAGATATAATATTATTATATATATACTAATTATTATTATAATTAGTATATATATGTAAAATATATATATTTATTTTTAAATGCATGTACTTGGAGCTCAACAACATCATTTTTGCAATTGGGTTTCATTAAAAATCTTGCACCATTTGCCTTTTACAGGCTACATGTTCAACTTTGATGTGGTCTGAGGTCATACATCAGCTATTAGAAGCTGAAAAAAAAAGACATAACGAGATATAAACTCTTTCTTTTGGACTTTCAGGATGAGCTCACTGATAGATTCTTAGTTAACTTATTCGGAACCCAGCAGATAGGCTATAGAAGATTAAAAGGTGCAAGATTTTTTTTTAATAAAACCTAACTACCAAAATTATTTTTTTTAGCCAAAAATACTTGCATTTAAGTTAGAAAAAAAATTGTCACCAAACGGTGGACAAGAAACAATCACCATATATTATAACTTCATTGGATACTAGATTGGATACAGATGCTGACTTTGTTTACGACACAAATTAAAAAAAAATAAAAGATCATAAGTTTGTCACTGCTTGAACGCAGTGTGAATGCGCCCTTACAATAATGTTTTTTTCCTCTGTGACATGATCAAAGTACCCAGGTTACAAGTACTACAAGTACAAAATGAAAAATTTAAAGGTATCATGTGACATGAAAAAAAGTCACCTGAAAATCACAAAATGGGAAACTAACAGTATTGGTTTTTTTTTCATCTGTGACAAGAATGAAGTTCCTGGCAGAAAAACACAAAATGGCAAATTTATGTTTCTCTTTCGTGACATGAACAAAGTACCCAGCTGAAAAACACAGATGGGAAAACTTACGATAATGTTTTTTTTTCTCCCCTCTGTGACATGAACAAAGTCATTTGAAAAACACAATATGGAAAACTCATGGAAATGGTGTTTTTCTTTCATCTATGACATGAACAAAGTTCCCAGCTGAAAAACACAAAATGGAAAACTTACAGTAATGTATTTTTTTTTCCCATCTGTGACATGAATAAAGTAATTTAAAATACACAAAACGTAAAACTAACGGTAATATTTTTTTTTACCCAGGTGAAAAACACAAAATGGCAAACTTATAGTAATCTTTTTTTTTTCTTTTGTGACATAAGCAAAGTTGTCTAAAAAGAACCACAATATTGATAACTCATGGTAATGTTTTTTTTTTCCCCTGTGACATGAACAAAGTTCTCAGCTGAAAAACACAAAATGGCACCTTAAGGTCCTCTGTTCACAGAAGACAATGTGACACAGACGGAACACTGCGCTGTGAAATAAATTGTGTTGTCCTAGTGCTCCGTATCTGTACCATTTCTTTTTTTTTTACCTGTGACACTGGAAAATTGTGCAAACTATCTTTGGTCCTGAGAATGAAGGTCCCTGTTTTGGAGGAGAATTGATCACCAATAAGTGAGTGAACATGTCCACCTCTGGGGTGCAGGTCATCTAATGAATCGTACTGACCGAGTAACTTACTAGGATGTCAGGAATCGGAAAGATTAACCAAATAACCCGCTCCCTTCTCACCACATTCAGTAGATGTTCCTAGACCTCACCTACACTAACTGGTAACTCTCTACTTTTTGTGTGTGTGCTCCACACCAGCACAAAGGTTATGGTTTTGCAATTAAGGACAACCTAATATGGTAGGTAAAAATAAAAATAAAGCTTAGAAAAACATCAATATGAATCAATGTCTTTCTTGACAAACACAAAACATTCTGAATCGGTCGACAGGGGTAGGGGTACTCGGATACCGGGATGGATGGGTTACTTCTGTGGGGATCACAGTTGGTCGGTTCCCGGTTCCGTGCCCTGGACCGTCAGTAAAGGGATGGGGGTGAGGATGATGGGAGTATCGTGTCCTGACACCTCATGTGGTAACTGGTAAAATCGGTTACCAGCGCTGTGTATGGTGGCTGAGGTGATCGGCATACGGCTTGTACGAACGCTATAGGCAGTAATGTCACAGTAGGCACACACACACATTAAGTCTTTGTTTCAGGACCTTTCTTTTACTGATGTCCGGTAACAGGTACAGTTCAGGAGGGTAACCAGGTTTTCGGTGCAGGTAGAGATATTCACTCTGGAGATTTGTGAGGCCTCCTCTAACAATGTGTGCGTTGTTTGGGGTCAGTCCTGCCTTAAGCTGAACCTGCCACCTTTTACTTTCTTTGGGGTCCTTCTCCACAACTGACAATGAGGACCTTTCCTTGGGGCTACCAATTCTCTTTCTGGGCCCCTGGTCCTATACTTGGTCAAGTTTGGCAACTCTTTCCCCTTCTTCTTCAGGGGGAGTAGATCCTCCTGATCTGTCCGGATTTTCTATGCTATTCCTGAATTAATAGCAATCTCGGACTCCGGTGTCCGGGTGAGCTAAAGGGATAATAGTTTTATCTCTTTCTTTCTCCTTCTAGCCTCCGTCCCTCTCTCTAGGGCGCTTCACAACACAGACCTGTTTCCTAGTTCAGGGCTTAACTGGTCCTCAGCCAACAGCTCTCTGTGTCTCTCCTCCTTCACCCGTCTCTAGACTAACTGCCGCTTTGCTGTCTCCCTGGAAACTGACTCCTCCCCTCAGACCTGGGGTGGAAGGTGTTGTGTGTGCCCAAGTGTCATCTCTCCCTGCACCTATGGATCCTGTGGTAATCCCCCGCAGGGGTGCCACATTCCCTCCTAGTTAACTTCAGTCCTCCTGGACTGAAACATTTTTTTTTATTTTTTTTAACAAAGATAACATAACATTAACATTTACATTTGTAATTTGAACAGAGTCTCAAAAATAAAATTTACAATAACCAGGGAAAATGGGAAAAATAGATAACCAGTCCATACAACGCTAGTCGATCTGCTGCAGGCTGTTAAAGGGAAAGTGTTTTTGCCACCACCAGTCCTGTAGCTTCTGTCCATTCTTAAAAATTTTCAAAAAGTTTCAGACGTCCAAACAGGTAAAGTCTCTTTAGGCTTAAAGATTCAAATAGACTTAATAATTCACAATACACAACAAAACATTTACTGCGTGTGCCTCGGCGCAAGGGTCCTAGGTACTGCAGGGGCCTCTCCCGGTCATAAGCACTGTAGGCCCTTTGGCCCTGGGGTCACCTATTGGCCAAGATTTTGCTCTCCCTGGACAGCTTCTTACGCCAACTCTACTCACCCTTTTTTATGTTGTGTACCTGGTGTAACCTGTTTTGGTCTACTAATCACCCTTCTATATACTGACTTTAACTACATATTTACATTTTTGAACCTATTTACATTTCCCTTTTGTTATGGTTTCCTCCCTGTATCGGAGTGGTGGGTGTCCAAAATTAATACGTGATGACATCCGTAAAACTGGTATCCCACTGGTGCGTAAGCCTGGTGTGGAGCGAACACTACTTACTGACTCATGTGTTGGTCTACATAGCACAGGTATGCCGGAGTGTCTTCCCACTCCCCTAGTGGGAATGGCAGGTACACCGATTGCAGGATTCCTTGGCTCGGCTACAGCGGGTGGTTCTTCTTCTCTTGATCCTTCTACTGGTTGTGGGAATGTCAACATGGGAATTAAGTATGCTCCTTCTATTTGAGGCCAATCTGCGGGTAACTCTCCTAAGATTGTCTTAATTGTCCTTGGCGTCTCTTCTTCTGGTATGGGACAAGGGATATATTCTTTTTGTTGTAAGGGTTGAGGACACTTCTTTAAGTGGTCCCGGGACACTGTTGCTGTTGTTTTTCCGTTATCCTTGCTGATTAGACAGGTTTTCTGGTTGTCAAAATTGGATGGTAATACAGTGTATGGTTCTTCTTCCCATTGATTATCTAGCTTATGAAGTCTCTTTTTCCTTTCCAAAACCAATTCTCCGGGGGTTAATGGGATTCCTTGTGCGTTTTTATTGAAATTGGTTTCTTGTCTTTCTCTGGATTTTGCTAGACTTTTCTCAACACACTCCTGTATTTTCTTGTATTGTTCTGTTCTTCTAGTATCCCAATCTGCACTTGAGGGGTATTTCTCAGGAACTACAATGCCCATTTCAAAGTCCACTGGCAATTTTCCTGGTCTCGCTCTCATCAAGTATGCCGGGGTACAATTAGTTGAGCTTACTGGGATGTTGTTATAGATGTCAATAAGATCTGGTAATTTCTCTGGCCATCTGTTTCGGTCTTCCAAGGGCAGAGTCTTCAGCAATTCTATTACCACGTGATTCATTTTTTCGCACATTCCGTTAGTTTGGGGATGGTAAGGCGTGGTACGAATTTTCTTGCATCCATACAAGCTACAGAACTCTTGAAATATTTCTGCTTCAAAGGCAGGACCCTGATCTGTCAATACCTGTTCTGGATATCCATGTGGTCTGCAGAAATAAGCTTGAAAGGTTCTTGCTGCTGTCTGAGCTGTCAAGTCCTTCACAGGAGCTACCACTAGGAATCTGGAATAGTGGTCCACCATGGTAAGAGCATAAGTATAGCCTGATCTACTGGGTGTGAGTTTGACATGATCCAAGGCTACTAGTTCCAAGGGCTGTTTGGTTATGATAGGCTGGAGTGGTGCTTTCTTGTTGTTATGATCTCCTCTTCTTAATGAGCATGGGCCACAATTTTTACACCATTTTTCTATGGAAGACCTCATGCCAATCCAATAAAACCTCTCACGTAACAATATTTCCAGTTTTCTCCATCCAAAGTATCCTGCTCCATTATGGTACGCTTCCAATACCATTTGGATGTCTCTCTTTGGAACCACAACTTGCCATACCATTTCATGTGTCCTTGGATTGATATACCGTCTGCACAATTGGTTTTTATAGATAAATAACCTGCTTCTTTCTTTCCACAGGTATTGGGCCTCTGGGGGAGCATTCTTCTCAATTTTGGAATCTGGTTGGGTTAGCAGCCTCTTCACTGTGCTCACTGCCGGATCGCTGTCTTGGGTTTCTTTCCATCCATAATGAGGCAGCGGGTTTAGTGCAACATCCTGACGGTTCTGGTAGATATGGGTTTCTGTCATTTTCCATTTTCTACTTTTATGTAAAACTGGAAGTTCTATTTCCTCCAAGTCATCTGTTTCTTCTTCAAGCCTCCGCAAATGTACTTGAGGGTTTCTGGAGAGGGCATCAGCATTTGCATTTCCACGGCCTGTTCGGTACTTGATGGTAAAGTCGTAGTTCGATAGCCGGGCCATCCAGCGCTGCTCCAATGCACCAAGCTTTGCAGTATTCAAGTGTGTTAGCGGATTATTGTCCGTAAAGATGGTAAATTTTGAAGCTGCTAAGTAATGCTTGAACCTCTCCGTGACTGCCCAGACCAAGGCCAGGAAGTCCAACTTAAAGGAACTGTAATTTTCCGGGTTCCTCTCGGTAGGTCGAAGTCTTCTACTGGCATAGGCAATTACTCTTTCCTTGCCTTATTGTATTTGGGACAGTACTGCTCCCAGGCCTACATTACTTGCGTCCGTGTAGAGGACAAATGGTAGGTTATAATCTGGGTACGCCAAGATTTCCTCACCGGTCAGGGCCTGTTTAATTTGTTGGAAGGAGTCTTCTTATTTCTTTCCCCATTCCAACGGCGGCTCTGAAGACCTTCTCTTCTTAGCTTGGCCTACCAGAAGATCTTGTAGGGGCGCTGCCATCTTCGTGTAGCTCTTAATAAATCTTCTGTAATACCCAACCAAACCTAAGAACTGACGTACCTCTCTGACGGTGGTCGGCCTCCGCCAGTCCTGGATAGCTGTCACTTTTTCCGGATCTGGTGCTACGCCATCCGCGCTGACCACATGCCCTAGGTATTGGACCTTTGGCTTCAGCAAGTAACATTTAGATGGTTTGAGCTTCATTCCATACTTTGTTAGAGCTGTAAATACCTCCACCAGGTGTTCCAGATGTTCTTCATAGGTTTTGGAATACACTATGACGCCATCCAGGTATAAAAGTACCGTCTCAAAATTCCGGTGTCCCAGGCAGCACTCCATGAGTCTCTGAAACGTCCCCGGTGCATTGCATAACCCAAATGGCATGCTATTGAATTCGCATAGGCCCATTGGTGTTGTGAATGCTGTTTTCTCCTGGTCTTCTTCTGCAACGGAGACCTGCCAATACCCACTAGTGAGATCTAATGTGGAGAAATACTTAGCAGTCTCTAATGCAGCAAGAGACTCCTCTATCCGGGGTAATGGGTAAGCATCTTTGTGAGTGATCTTATTGACCTCCCTGTAATCCACACACATCCTCATAGTGCCATCTTTTTTTCTGATTAAGACTAAGGGGGCCGTCCAGGGACTACAGCTATCTCTTATAATTAGCAAAATAGCCCAAATATTAGAAGTTGAGTGTGGGCGAGGGAACGAGGTCCCCCCCAACACTCTCAAATACCGACTCAAAAGTAACATTATTTAACAAGAGGAAAACAGAGTCATTGTGGTTAAAAAAGAGACACATATTTTATTGACACAATTAATTAAAACCAGTGTATAATCAAAAAAGAAAAAAGAAAAAAGTTAGATAATAAGCAAGTAAAGAGCAAGGTGGGCAATGAAATATCTGAATTAACCAACACGGACCTGCCTCAGTATTAGATGCTCAATCAAATAAACGCAACTCTATAGTTGAAAAAAGGTTTTTCCATTAAAGTAGAAAAGCACTGCATCTAAAATTCTTGACCAATAGAGTATAAGTAATGGGCATAAAATTTGTTTAAATAGGGTACAACATCATGTCAAGATTGATAAGCTATTGTTAAACCAAACACTGGTGGCGCACTCAATAGTGCACTGCAGAAAGAAGAAAAAGAAAGGCAGCCAAGCCAAGCTTATCAATTAAAGTGCAGTATGCATGTTTGTATTTATACAGAGTTGGGAAAATAGGAGAATAGGAGAGCCTCTCCACACATCCCCTTCCCTCTCCCTACCCCCCACTCCTACCAAAAGAGAGGAGAGGGAAGTGACCTCTTAAACATATTTAGGCAGAGTGCCAGAGGAGATGTGTCACTATAAATGGGCATGAGGGAGATGAATATCTTACCAGGGGTGGTGGTGGGCGGTCAGTGGGTAGTTCAGAAAAAACACGTGCGTCCCCGACGCGCGTTTCGCGGCAGCTAAGGCCGCTTTCTCAAGGGGCGGTAATAGTAATGGGGAGGAGGGACCCTTTTGAACTGTTGGCGCCGGTCACGTGAGCGCTCACGTGACCAGTCACGCGTGTAATGGGGGCGTGTGCGGGTGTCCCAGCGACGCGAAAACGGCGCATGCGCCCGCCAAGACCCACGTCAGGCAATGCCCCCAAGCCGTCAAGAAACCACCGCGCACGCGTGGGCACGCCGCTTAAAGAGCGGAGGTGCCCGACCGCGCGCGGACGTCATACAGACAGCTGGAGGCGTGTCCAACAGCAGGGAGGCAGGCGCATGCGCACCACGTCACAGGGCAGCAGCACACGCCTAAAGATTATATGTACACAAGAAAGAAAAGGCAGAACAGGAAGAAAACAGGAAATTTCATGTTATAACACAATATCCATGACAGTTAGTCCATCAGTGGCCCTTTTCTTTGTCTTTTTCCCCTCATTCTGTCATCCCATCCTTCATTTCTTATGGAACATCTGCATCACACAGTCATTTTGAATAAGTAAAGATCAGTCCAATAAGGTGCGAAAGGAGAAGTTATGCATTATCTGAAAAAAAGCTGAAAGAATATATAAACAAATTAAAAATAGAGGGTAACTTAAAAGCAAAAACAAAAAACAAAAAAATATAAACCCCAAACTAGACATATATATCCCTCAGGCACAGTGAGGGTAGAGAGGGGGGGATCGTTGTATGATATAGGATCAACTATAGGTAATTTGATGTCATAAAAAGGAGGAGAAGGAGAGGGACTCATTTAGTCCACGGGGCGACAATGTCCCAAGGGTCACTATCCACTTAGCTTCAACCTGCGCCAAAATCTTTTTGACATTGCCACCCCGCGCACCCAAATGTATCACGTCTATCCCCCGCACTTTGAAACAGCGAGGGTCGCAATTATGGGCAGCCCTAAAGTGCCTGGGAATGCTTTTGAGTTCATTGACATCAGTCGCTGTCCTGGCCGCACCAATGTCGCGCACATGCTCACGCACACGTATTCTCAGTTCCCTGGATGTAAGTCCAATATAGATCAGGGGGCAGTCGCACATGGCAAAATATATGACATTGCTAGTGCCACATGAAATATAGTGTCTTATTTTAAAATGTCTGTTGCCATCTGAAGACGTGAACGTGCTGCTGCGCGCGACATTGGTGCAGGCAAGACAACGACCGCAGGGAAAAGTCCCAAGGGTCGGTCCACGAGAACCAAAACGATTTGGTTGTATCGGAACATAGTGACTCGAGACTAGGAGGTCTTTAAGATTTTTGGCCCGTCTCGGGGTCATAAGGGGACGATCCCCAAGAATTGGTCCCAGGGAGGGGTCGGTTGCCAAGATGTCCCAGTGCTTGGTCATGATCTTCCTCATATTTTCCCACTCATGGTTATAATTAGAAATATACCTAATTTTTACTTTTCCGGTCTCCAACCCTTTAACGGTATTCGAGTATAGTAGATTGTTACGTGGGGTTTGCCTAGCCCTATCGTATCCATGCTTGATACATCTGTTGCTGTACCCTCGTTGTCTAAATCTGAGCCTCAAGTCCACGGCCTGACGCTCAAATTTAAGGTCAGAGGAGCAGATCCGCCTCGCCCTCAGGAACTGCCCAACGGGGACGGCCCTTATAGTAGTTGGATGATGTGCCGTGTCAGCATGTATTAGGGCATTAACTGACGTAGACTTCCTAAAAATGTCGGTCTGGAGGCACCTCCCATCATCAACCTCCAGCTCGACATCCAAGAAGTCAATTTTGGTGGTGTGAAATTTATATGTCAGCTTAATGCCCCATGTGTTCTGATTCAATTGGACCATGAATTCGTCGAGCTGCTGCACTGTCCCTCGCCAAAAAAACAAAATATCATCAATGTAATGGAGCCAGCATAAAATTTGGTCCGTGGCCCCCGCGCCCTCATCGCCAAAAATATACCTCTCCCATGCTCCCAGGAAAAGGTTAGCGTACGAGGGCGCGCAGGCCGCCCCCATAGCTGTGCCCCGTTTCTGCAGATATACTGCATCTTTAAACAAAAAATAATTATGGGTCAGGACAAATTGCAAGAGCTCGACGATCAGTCCACACAAAGGGCCGCCCAAGTCGGATGCCCCGAGGAAAAGGCGGACCGACTCCAGACCAGTGGCATGCTCAATACAGGTGTACAGGCTTTCTACATCTGCTGTAACAAGCAGTACCCCACCATCCAGAAGGACGCCATCGACCCGCGTAAGGACGTCCGCCGTGTCCCTAATATATGAGGGCAAAGTCTCGACAATTGGTTTCAAATAGAAGTCAATAAATCTGCATATGGGTTCACATAAGCCACCCAGACCTGACACGATCGGACGTCCCGGCGGGTCGACGGGGTCCTTGTGGATCTTGGGTAAAAGGTAGAAAGTCGGTGTTTTTGGAAAGCGGACGGTCAGGGCCTCCACAGTTTTCTTGTCTATAACCCCACCCTCACAGGCATTGGCCAGAATCATCTGGAGCGCCGCGGAGAAGGAGGTGGTAGGATTATCACAAAGTTTAGAATAGGTGTTAGCATCCTTTAGTTGTCGGAATGCTTCCCTCTCATATTTCGTGCAAGGCCAAATCACGATATTTCCCCCCTTGTCTGCTGCTTTAATTACAATATCACTGTAGGACTGCAGTGTACCAATTGCTTTCCGTTGTGATGCTGTGAGATTATCAAATCTCCTGGAAGTAGATAACTTTCCAAAGTCCTCAGACACAAGCTTAGAGAAGATTTCCACAGCCGGACACAGAGACAAGGGGGGAAAGCGCGTAGACTTAGGTCTTGCACATGGGGGTAACCCACCTCGTTGGAGAGATCCTTGTTCTCGTAACAGTTCCTCCAAATTTGAAATTGCCTCCTGCTCCGCAGGGCTCCAGGATTCACAAGGTGCCATGCTCCTAGAGTGTAGTTTATGGAGGATGAGTTTACGTGTAAAAAGGTGGAGGTCCTTTAAAGCTGTGAAGTAATTAAAACCATTAGTGGGAGAGAAAGACAATCCCTTGCTTAGAACCTCCAACTGCTCTGCAGAGAGAACGTGGGAGGACAAATTGACAACCTGTAACTCCCCCCGGGACCCACTCACCCGTTGTTGTGATGGACCTTTATTTTTGCTAGTCTGTCGAGTCTGGACCCTTCTAGGATTTTGTCCCAGAGTACTCGGACCATCCACGAATGGTGTCTTTTCATGAGAGTCCTCCACAGACGTGGTGGATGACATAGATGTTGATCTTGATCTAGAGAGAGAGCCTCCTCTCTGTTGAGGGCGAGACCGTTTATTTGAATGTCCCCATTTGTACATACGTTGTAATTGCTTGTCTTGTAGATCACGTGAAAATTTCTTAGATTTAAATGACTGGACCTCATTGGCCAGTTCCTGAGCTAGAATTTCGATGTCTTCATTAAATTTTTTTAAAGATTCATTGGACATTTCCTTCTTCAATATGAGCTGTAACTGCTCGATTTCGGTCTCGATCAATGTTAGAGATTTTTGGTTCATCTCGATGAGTAGATGCATGTATCCGATTGAGCATGTGTTGGAATGTTACTCCCATCTAGTCTTGATAGAGTCATCCTCCACACTGAAGGATGGAAAAATCTGGACTCTTAGACCCCGGGGTATGAGACCCCTCTCAATGTATTTTTTTAGGAAAGCCACATTCCACCACAGCCGTGTTCTCCTCCTAATAAGATCCTTAAATTTGTTAATATGTTCATTCATACAGGGCCCCCCCCCTGCATTACTATAATTGTCCTCCTTGCATGCGTCATTAAGTTGTAAGAGCCAGGTTCCATCCCGGGCTCGAAAGTCCATAGCGGGCCTGAAATAGACTGTGTGCACCACAGAAATAAATATAATTAGCAAAATAGCCCAAATAATAGAAGTTGAGTGTGGGCGAGGGAACGAGGTCCCCCCCAACACTCTTAAATACCGACTCAAAAGTAACATTATTTAACAAGAGGAAAAGAGAGTCATCGTGGTTTAAAAAGAGACACATTTTATTGACACAATTAATTAAAACCAGTGTATAATCAAAAAAGAAAAAAGTTAGATAACAAGCAAGTAAAGAGCAAGGTGGGCAATGAAATATCTGAATTAACCAACACGGACCTGCCTCAGTATTAGATGCTCAATCAAATAAACGCAACTCTATAGTTGAAAAAAGGTTTTTCCATTAAAGTAGAAAAGCACTGCATCTAAAATTCTTGACCAATAGAGTATAAGTAATGGGCATAAAATTTGTTTAAATAGGGTACAACATCATGTCAAGATTGATAAGCTATTGTTAAACCAAACACTGGTGGCGCACTCAATAGTGCACTGCAGAAAGAAGAAAAAGAGAGGCAGCCAAGCCAAGCTTATCAATTAAAGTGCAGTATGCATGTTTGTATTTATACAGAGTTGGGAAAATAGGAGAATAGGAGAGCCTCTCCACACATCCCCTTCCCTCTCCCTACCCCCCACTCCTACCAAAAGAGAGGAGAGGGAAGTGACCTCTTAAACATATTTAGGCAGAGTGCCAGAGGAGATGTGTCACTATAAATGGGCATGAGGGAGATGAATATCTTACCAGGGGTGGTGGTGGGCGGTCAGTGGGTAGTTCAGAAAAAACACGTGCGTCCCCGACGCGCGTTTCACGGCAGCTAAGGCCGCTTTCTCAAGGGGCGGTAATAGTAATGGGGAGGAGGGACCCTTTTGAACTGTTGGCACCGGTCACGTGAGCGCTCACGTGACCAGTCACGCGTGTGATGGGGGCATGTGCGGGTGTCCCAGCGACGCGAAAACGGCGTATGCGCCTGCCAAGACCCACGTCAGGCAACGCCCCCAAGCCGTCAAGAAACTACCGCGCACGCGCGGGCACGCCGCTTAAAGAGCGGAGGTGCCCGACCGAGCGCGGACGTCATACAGACAGCTGGAGGCGTGTCCAACAGCAGGGAGGCAGGCGCATGCGCACCACGTCACAGGGCAGCAGCACACGCCTAAAGATTATATGTACACAAGAAAGAAAAGGCAGAACAGGAATAAAACAGGAAATTTCATGTTATAACACAATATCCATGACAGTTAGTCCATCAGTGGCCCTTTTCTTTGTCTTTTTCCCCTCATTCTGTCATCCCATCCTTCATTTCTTATGGAACATCTGCATCACACAGTCATTTTGAATAAGTAAAGATCAGTCCAATAAGGTGCGAAAGGAGAAGTTATGCATTATCTGAAAAAAAGCTGAAAGAATATATAAACAAATTAAAAATAGGCGCAGGTTGAAGCTAAGTGGATAGTGACCCTTGGGACATTGTCGCCCCGTGGACTAAATGAGTCCCTCTCCTTCTCCTCCTTTTTATGACATCAAATTACCTATAGTTGATCCTATATCATACAACGATCCCCCCCTCTCTACCCTCACTGTGCCTGAGGGATATATATGTCTAGTTTGGGGTTTATATTTTTTTGCTTTTAAGGTACCCTCTATTTTTAATTTGTTTATATATTCTTTCAGCTTTTTTTCAGATAATGCATAACTTCTCCTTTCGCACCTTATTGGACTGATCTTTACTTATTCAAAATGACTGTGTGATGCAGATGTTCCATAAGAAATGAAGGATGGGATGACAGAATGAGGGGAAAAAGACAAAGAAAAGGGCCACTGATGGACTAACTGTCATGGATATTGTGTTATAACATGAAATTTCCTGTTTTATTCCTGTTCTGCCTTTTCTTTCTTGTGTACATATAATCTTTAGGCGTGTGCTGCTGCCCTGTGACGTGGTGCGCATGCGCCTGCCTCCCTGCTGTTGGACACGCCTCCAGCTGTCTGTATGACGTCCGCGCGCGGTCGGGCACCTCCGCTCTCTAAGCGGTGTGCCCGCGCGTGCGCGGTGGTTTCTTGACGGCTTGGGGGCGTTGCCTGACGTGGGTCTTGGCGGGCGCATGCGCCGTTTTCGCGTCGCTGGGACACCCGCACACGCCCCCATCACACGCGTGACTGGTCACGTGAGCGCTCACGTGACCGGCGCCAACAGTTCAAAAGGGTCCCTCCTCCCCATTACTATTACCGCCCCTTTGAGAAAGCGGCCTTAGCTGCCGCGAAACGCGCGTCGGGGACGCACGTGTTTTTTCTGAACTACCCACTGACCGCCCACCACCACCCCTGGTAAGATATTCATCTCCCTCATGCCCATTTATAGTGACACATCTCCTCTGGCACTCTGCCTAAATATGTTTAAGAGGTCACTTCCCTCTCCTCTCTTTTGGTAGGAGTGGGGGGTAGGGAGAGGGAAGGGGATGTGTGGAGAGGCTCTCCTATTCTCCTATTTTCCCAACTCTGTATAAATACAAACATGCATACTGCACTTTAATTGATAAGCTTGGCTTGGCTGCCTTTCTTTTTCTTCTTTCTGCAGTGCACTATTGAGTGCGCCACCAGTGTTTGGTTTAACAATAGCTTATCAATCTTGACATGATGTTGTACCCTATTTAAACAAATTTTATGCCCATTACTTATACTCTATTGGTCAAGAATTTTAGATGCAGTGCTTTTCTACTTTAATGGAAAAAACTTTTTTCAACTATAGAGTTGCGTTTATTTGATTGAGCATCTAATACTGAGGCAGGTCCGTGTTGGTTAATTCAGATATTTCATTGCCCACCTTGCTCTTTACTTGCTTATTATCTAACTTTTTTCTTTTTTCTTTTTTGATTATACACTGGTTTTAATTAATTGTGTCAATAAAATATGTGTCTCTTTTTAAACCACGATGACTCTGTTTTCCTCTTGTTAAATAAAGCTATCTCTTATAACCCCGGCCTCCTTCATGTCCAGCAGCATCTCTTTAGCACACTGGTAGTGGTTTGGTGTGATGGGTCTATGTCTCACTTTAATTGGGGGATGATCTCCTGTGGGTATGTGATGATGTACCCCTTTTATCCTCCCAAAATCTAATGGATGCTTACTGAATACTTGGCTAAACTCTTGTACTACCCGGTAAACTCCTTGCTTCTGGTGGTCGGGAGAGGCATCGGACTGATGTGCAACTATGTGCAATTGCTGACACCACTCCTCCAGCTGTCCCTTGGGGTTGTTGTCCTCCGCCTGACTTGACGGGGGCAAGGGCTTTAGTGTCTGTATGTTGTTATTACTGACAGTGTACAGCTTTGCTACAGTAGCATACCGGGGTAGTTTCACTTCTTCCTCACCACAATTCAACACACGGATTGGTACTCTTCCCCTGCGTACATCCACCACCCCTCTAGCTGTCAGCAGTGTAGGTCTATGCTCTGAATATACCGGTTCTACTATTGCCTGGTATTCCTTTCTTCTGATACCCATAGCTGCTCGACACCATATCATCATTTCACTGTTTGGTGGTAATACAATGGGAAACGGGTCCGTTACCCGCGCACTGCCAATCTCCCCTCCAGACAGATTTACCTGTTGCTTGTGAATTAAGGCACGGATTTCTCTTTGAAGGACTCTCCTCTGCCCAATGCCAGCAGTCTCTGTAATCTGTTGGAGTGAAAACATCACTTCTTCAAGGCAGGTTTCAATCACATTAGTACCAAGCACCATGTAAGGACATGTGTTATTGGGGTCATCTTCTACTACACATAACCCTTGGCCTCTCAACTCCACCCTCCCCAGCTTTATTGTCACCTCTCTAAACCCCACTTGATTCAGTGGTTGACCATTAGCTGCTAAAATGACAAGACTAGAGTCTGGGGGGCTAAGATCAGCATCAGACCAAAATTACTTGTAAAGAATATGTGGGATGGTGGTGGCTTGTGACCCAGTGTCCAATAGGGCCGATGTGGGGATTCCTTCTAGCGTAATGTTAAGGTACGGGCGGCCTCCCACATACCGACTATGCCAGTCATATGGGCCCTGCCGTTTTATTCCTGGGGGTTGGCCCTGGGACCCAGGAATCTCAGGTTTAAACGACATCTTCTTGCAAAGTGGCCCGGTTTGTTGCAACGAAGGCAAACGGGTTGTCCTGAAGAATCCGTGTGGTCGGTGGCTCTGCGTCGGAATGGTGCGTTGGTCCCCTGAACGGGCGACTTGTTGATCCCCTCCACGGGCGACATGGCTCTGCATTGGAATGGTGCATTGGTCCCCTGCACAGGCGACATGAGCTTTCTCCTCATCCACGGAACATCCTCAGGGGATTCAGCTAACTGGATTTTGCTTGGTGGTTGTGCCTCCGGTCTGGCTTGCAAGAGTTTTAACACGTAGTCCATGTTTTTGGTTAGTTGTAACACCTGATTACGTAGGTCATCAGCAGATGCGGGTGCGACAGCTTGTCCTACCGCTTCTACAGAGTTTTGAGGGGTAGGCTCTAAGTTCATGTGAAAGGTATTAACCTGCCAGGATGGGATTGCAGGTTTTGCAGGTAATGGGTCTCGTAGTACAGTTATAGCACGGTCCTTTAAGGTATTAAAATCCACATCTGGATGATCTAGGACCCACATGTGCACCTGCTGATGTTGAAAGTCTGATCTCAACCCATTCATAAACTGTTCTGCAAGCAATTTATCTTCGTCTTGCACACTTGCTGGATCTACCTGTTTTATGGACCGGAGTGCCGCTTGTAAACGTAGGGCTAAGTCTCTGATGGTATCTTGCGGTCTCTGCTTGCATTGGTAGAATAGCATCCTTAGTTCAGACTGTGTGCGTTTTTCAAAAGCAGCTTTGAGCTTATCAAACACATTTTCTATAGAGTCTCCATCAGCATCGCTCCAAATCTCAGCTTCTAGCTCCGCTGCACCTATTAATTGTCCCTGCACAACGGAGGCTCGCTGCTTTCCTGTCATCGTATGCATGTCCAGCACCGCACACATTTTACGTTTGAAAGCTGCTAAGGTACCGGGTTTACCTTCATACGTCGGTAACCACTTGGCTCCCGGTACATACGGCAAGGCAATTGGCATTATCGGGGCCATCGCTCCAGATGCTGTGGCTCCCTCACCAGCTGAGGAACCGGCTGCTGCTGCGTCTTGGGCATCCCCTCCCTCAAGGTCTCGGACATCATCTGTTTCACTCATGACGGTGCCCCCCTAGTTAACCGTTGTCAGCCGCTACGATTAACTCCTTCAGTAACCGGTGACTCTAAAAAAAAAACGGCGGGGCTATCCTCATGGTCCTTTAGCCGCGCCCCCGCGACTCTCTCCACTCTGTGACGCAGTTTCATTTCTCTATGACGCAGTAATGACGGCCTGTTTTACAGTACACAAACTTTCAATAAAGTCAAATTTAAGCACACAGTACCCGGTTCTACCGGACCCGGTATCCTGTTCGTGACGCCAAACTGAGTCGGTCGACAGGGGTAGGGGTACTTGGATACCGGGATGGATGGGTTACTTCTGTGGGGATCACGGTTGGTCGGTTCCCGGTTCCGTGTCCTGGACCGTCAGTAAAGGGATGGGGGTCAGGATGAAGGGAGAATTGTGTCCTGACGCCTCCTGTGGTAACTGGTAAAGTCGGTTACCAGCGCTGTGTATGGTTGCTGAGGTGATCGGCATACAGCTTGTACGAACGCTATAGGCAGTAATGTCAAAGTAGGCACACACACACATTAAGTCTTTGTTTCAGGACCTTTCTTTTACTGATGTCCGGTAACAGGTACAGTTCAGGAGGGTAACCAGGCTTTCGGTGCAGGTAGAGTTATTCACCTTGGGGATTTGTGAGGCCTCCTCTAACAATGTGTGCGTTGTTTGGGATCAGTCCTGCCTTAAGCTGAACCTGCCACCTTTTACTTTCTTTGGGGTCCTTCACCACAACTGACAATGAGGACCTTTCCTTGGGGCTACCAATTCTCTTTCTGGGCCCCTGGTCCTATACTTGGTCAAGTTTGGCAACTCTTTCCCCTTCTTCTTCAGGGGTAGTAGATCCTCCTGATCTGTCCGGGTTTTCTATGCTATTCCTGAATTAATAGCAATCTCTGACTCCAGTGTCCGGGTGAGCTAAAGGGATAATAGTTTTATCTCTTTCTTTCTCCTTCTAGCCTCCGTCCCTCTCTCTAGGGAGCTTCACAACACAGACCTGTTTCCTAGTTCAGGGCTTAACTGGTCCTCGGCCAACAGCTCTCTGTGTCTCCTCCTTCACCGCTCACAAGACTAACTGCCGCTTTTGCTGTCTCCCTAGAAACTGACTCCTCCCCTCAGACCTGGGGTGGAAGGTGTTGTGTGTGCCTAAGTGTCATCTCTCCTTGCACCTATGGATCCTGTGGTAATCCCCCGCAGGGGTGCCACAATTCCATCCATCGACATGGCTAGATTACATAATAGGATATTCATCCGCTGTCTATACATCCTCATATTAGCGGCAAGTATAAGACAGATGTGCTCCTTCTCCATCTCGCCGCAATGATCACAAATCCTTCCATTCGTCTGAGTTGCCTTCTCAAAGTTTCAAAACTTCTCGGTTGACAATCAGCTAAATGAAGCAGGAGGCCTTTCCACCCACTAATGTAGCATCTATTCTTCTGCAAACAGCTGAGAGGCAGGGTGAACAAAGAAGAAGGGAGAATTCGCCTCTGCACGCTCGCTTGCCTGGGGTTACATGCAAAAAATGATGATGGCGATGGAAGGAAAGCAAAAAGAATAAAAAAAAATTGCAAAGGAAAAAAAAATAAAAAATCAAAAAGCTTGCAATTTTTATGTTGTAAAAGAGAAAACAATAAACGTTACACTGAGCCATAGGCGAAAACAGGCCTCCGCTTCAGACTTATTATTTTCAATCACTCCCAGCTTTGAACTGCGAGGTAAAGGGACCAAGGCTATTAGCAAATGGAAAGAATTAGCTGAACTGTAAAATTGAAATGCAGACCTTTTCAGATGCACATATTTCTTTTCATACCGATTGTATTACCTTAATAGGAAGGTCTCTGCCGCATTGTGGTAGGGGGTCCGATCTCTGGTTTTTCCTACCTTTTTCACAATAAACTTTGAGGAAATTTTGTATACGTTTTTAAACCCTTTAATTCTGAGTAGATGAAAGGGGTCCAGGTCTTGAGACCCCCAAATGATCGCTCAGAAGACCTCTTATAAATGCACAGCTCCTGCCTGAGCGTGTGCACAGCGGGACTGTGCACTTCAAAAAAAATCTTGTAAATGATTAGTAGGGGTCTCAGTACCTGGACCCCCACCACCTGCTTACAATGAAAGGGTCTACAACACATTGAAAAAAATCTCTCCAAAAAGTTTATTTACTCTTTAAAATGACTTTTCAGAATAAGTTGTCATTTGTGTGAAAATGAAGAACAACTTTATTTCTGGACATTAATTTCTGGCTTTGTATTCTGCATATTCACCAGTTTTCCCCTCTGTGGGCTAAACCTCTAATTTTCAGTTGTCTCTGAGCTAGTGGGTGTTGACTAGCTACTATGAGGTCTCTTGTACCACAAAAATGAGGGATTCCTGTTCTCCTGTCTCTATATAACACCTGTTCAGAAGCAACAGCAACAGCATAGAGGACGTTATACAGCAGTACTGAGCAGTGTTGCTGTGAATCCAGATAGCTGCAACATGGAGGACGTTATACAGCAGTACTGAGCAGTGTAGCTGGGGATCCAGATAGCTGCAACATGGAGGACATTATACAGCAGTACTGAGCAGTGTAGCTGGGGATCCAGATAGCTGCAGCATGGAGGACGTTATACAGCCGTACTGAGCAGCGTAACTGCAAATCCAGATAGCTGCAGCATGGAGGACATTATATAGCCGTACTGAGCCGTGTTGCCGCAAATCCAAATAGCAGAGGCATGGAGTACGTTATACAGCAGTACGGGGTAGTGTATCTGAAAGCCTGTATTAACAGAATGCGTAGAGCTTAATTAATTTCTCAAACAATGTATTTGGTGCAAAAAGCAAAATAAAAGAATAAAATATTATATAAAGTGTTAAGAGTTATTAAGTTCTATGTGCTCTGTTAATACAAGCTGACAGCCCATGATAGAACCTTTCTTCTCTTATTGTAATTCATCTGCATAGACTTCCACAGGCAGCTGTAATTTGATCCCACTGTGAACTGGCCGTCTCTGTTGTCTTGAGCTTGTAAAGGTTCCCTCCATTCTCAGTCAGGTGCAGAGAGCATGAGTACGAGTTACGTCACCTGGTTTCCCTCCATTCTGGGTCAGGTGCAGAGGGTATGAGGTAGGAGTTATGTCACCTGGCTTCCCTTCATTCTCAGTCAGGTGCAGAGAGCATGAGTAGGAGTTACAGTATGTCACCTGGCTTCTCTCCATTCTCACTCAGGTGCAGAGGGTATGAATTAGGACTTATGTCACCTAGATTCCCTCCATTCTGGGTCAGGTGCAGAGGGTATGAGGTAGGAGTTATGTCACCTGGCTTCCCTCCATTCCCAGTCAGTTGCAGAGGGTATGAGGTAGGAGTTTTGTCACCTGGCTTCCCTCCATTCTGGGTCAGGTGCAGAGGGTATGAGGTAGGAGTTATGTCACATGGCTTCCCTCCATTCTCAGTCAGATGCAGAGGGTATGAGGTAGGAGGTATGTCACCTGGCTTCCCTCCATTCTGGGTCAGGTGCAGAGGGTATGAGGTAGGAGTTATGTCACCTGGCTTCCCTCCATTCTCAGTCAGGTGCAGAGGGTATGAGGTAGGAGGTATGTCACCTGGCTTCCCTCCATTCTGGGTCAGGTGCAGGGGGTATGAGGTAGGAGTTATGTCACTTGGCTTCCCTCCATTCTGGGTCAGGTGCAGAGGGTATGAGGTCGGAGTTATGTCACCTGGCTTCCCGCCCTCCATTTTGGGTCAGGTGCAGAGGGTATGAGGTAGAAATTATGTCACCTAGCTTCCAACATTCTGGGTCAGGTGCAGAGGGCATGAGGTAGGAGTTATGTCACCTGGATTCCCTCCATTCTGGGTCAGGTGCAGAAGGCAATACTTAGGATGTCATGCCTACCTGTAAGGAGAGGAGAAAGAAACTACCCAGAGAGTGAGGGTGAGGAGATTAACAAGGGTTCCATGTGAACTAAAGTGAAAATGTTTAATTGCAAGCAAAGGTGATTCCTCCAGTTGATCAATGTCTTGGACTGTCACCTAGCTTCCCTCCATTCTGGGTCAGATGCAGAAGTCAATGCTTAGGATGCCATGCCTACTTGCAGAGGGCATAAAGTTGGAGTTATGTCACCTGGCTTTCCAGCATTCTGGGTCAGGTGCATAGGGCATGCGGTCGGAGTTATGTCACCTGGCTTCCCGACATTCTGGATCAGGTGCAGTGGGCATGAGGTCAGCGGTATATCACCTGGATTCCCTCCATTCTGGGTCAGGTGCAGAAGGCAATGCTTAGGATGTCATGCCCACCTGGAAGGAAAGGAGAAAGAAACTACCCAGAGAGTGAGGGTGAGGAGATTAACAAGGGTGCCACGTGAAGTAATGTGAAACTTGCAAGCGAAGTGGCTCATCAGGTGATCAATGTCTTGGATTGTCCCTACTCAGACCAAACACACTCCATTCTAGCACCTCACATCGTAAACCACACATATCCGACAGTATAACGATATAGTACGGCAGTGTCGCAATGCTCTTTCCTTACACGCCTCTTGCTGGATCCTAGACAGTCCTTCATAACTGTCTTCTACAACATCACCTTTGTAGCAGAGCTTTTGTCTGTTCCTCACCCAGTTTTAATCCTCGTACACAGCTGTTTCTGTTTCAGTTAATAATTGTGCTTCAACTGACATATCAAAATGATAATCATTATCACTTGTTTGGCACAATTAGTTACTCATACACCTGGCTAATAATCCTACAAAATCCCTGACTATGTACAAGTTTACCAAGAAGTGGTGAAGGCAAAGGACGGTCACACCAAATATTAACATGATTTTTTTCTCTTTTACTTACTTTGAATTTTGTTAATTGATAAAAATTAACAATTAACATTTCTATTTTTAAAGCATTCTTGCTTTGCAGCATTTTTTCCACACCTGCCTAAAACTTTTGCACAGTATTGTCTGTGATAAAATTAGATTCCTGAGCATTTCAGAACCCTTAAAGGAACATACAAGAATTAAGAATACATAGGCAGACCATAATGCAGAGGTGTATTTAGGGGGCAGCAAGGGGACGCAATCGGTCCGCGTAATGCGGCAGTCCGAGGTGTCCCCCCCCCCCCTGGCGGCTGCATTCTGCCGCCCCCCAGACTAGGTGTCTGGCATCCTCTGAGCCGGCTGTCAAGCTGACAGCCGGCTCAGAGAAGCTGCAGCACACCAGCTCCCAGCATTCAGTTGTACTTGCGTCTTTCAGACACGAGTACAATTTAAGCTCTGACTGCCAGGTCAAAGCTATGTTATCAGCGTGATCAGGTCATGTGATCACGCTGCTGACACCACCAATGCTCTCCGCGCCGGCGAGTGACAAGTGCTGAAGACACCGAAGATGGGGGGAGATTTAGTGTAACGGGGCTGGGGGGTATTTACTGCTTGGAGGGGGTATTTACTGTTTGGGGGGGTATTTACTGCATGGGGGTTATTTACTGTGTGGGGGGATGTATTTACTGTGTGGGGGGTATTATTGTGGGTGTGTATTTACTGTGTGGGGGTATTACTGTGTGTGTGTATTTACTGTATGTGAGGGGTATTTACTGTGTGTAAGGGGGTATTTATTGTGTGTGTGGGGTATTTACTTTGTGTGGAGGGTATTTACTGTGTGTGGGGAATATTTACTGTGTGTGGGGGGGTATTTAGTGTAACGGGGCTGGGGGAGATTTAGTGTAACGGGGGAATGATTTGAGGACACAAGTTTGGGGGGCAAAGAAGGGACAGGTGCAGACACAATATGGGGAGCGGGAGAAATTTGAAGACACAATATGAGGAGGAAGGGGTGAAATGGGAGGCATGTATGGGGTATGGGTGTTGACACAGTATGGGGAACGAGGGTGATGGGTGCGGACACAGTATGGGGAGCAAGCGTGATGGGATGGGTGCGGACACAGTATGGGGAGCGAGGGTGATGGGATGGGTGTGGACACAGTATGGGGAGTTGGAAAGATGTGTGAGGAGGCAGTATGGAAAGTGAGAGGGTAAATGTATGAGGAGGGAAGGGGAAATGTGTGAGGAGACTATTGAGGGGAATAGTGCAAGGAGACAGTATGGGGGGAGAAAAGTGTGAGTGGGCACAGAATAAAGACTGAGTAGTGTGTGTGTGTGTGTGGGGGGGGGGTAGCATGGGTGAACAGTGTAGGGGCACAGCCAGGAGGGGACAGTATACTAAGGAGGGGGAGTGTGATGAGGGATCATAGTATAGAGTCTGGGCCCTATAGGGGGACACAGTGTGAGAGGACAGTGTGAAGAGGGAGCTCAATATGGTAAGTAGGGGGCAGTGTGGAGGGCATGTACCATAAGAGAGACAGTGTGGGGGTCATACTTTGTGCAGGGAATATAGTGAGGGGCAATTATTTATTCAGGGGCTCAGCGTAGGGCAGATATTTTTATTCAAAAGAATTATAATGACATTCCTATCTTTAAGGTCATCGTGTGGGGATGTGCTGCAGAAGACCAGAGAAGATGGAAGTCTGCAGAGACGAGCTGTGGATGAGAAAAGTCATCATGGATTCTGGACAAGATGGAGACGAAAAGGAAGAGAATGACTCCAATCAGAGACAACGTCATCTATAAGGTACCTGGATGTAAATGTTTTTTGTAATACTGATTAATGCTCATGTTTTTATTTATGTTGGGAGCATTAAATGGGTTGTCCAAGTTTGTGAGGAGTCTGCAGTCATTCTATGTGACTAAAAAACAAGAGAAAATTGACTACCAAAAGCCACCAATATAATTAAAAAGATCATTTATTAGAACAATTCACATCAAAATAGTCATTACCATTAGGTATATAAAGGAGTCACATAAGGAGGAAAGATAAGCTGGGGAGCTGCCATAGAAATCCAGTATGTAAAACAGCACTCAATGTGCAAAGACACCTCCACACACAGTCTCAAACAACCATATGTTGTGAAAAGGGCCAAATAGCCATAAGCACAGAGTGAGGCAGAGGAGATGGATTAAATATAGTGTTGCTTACCCATGATGAGGGGGATTGCGAGAGCCCATCAGCAATGCCCCGACGCGCGTTTTGCATATAGCTTTCTCAGGGGGAAAAGTGTATAGTGTGCAGTGCATGCGCTGTGAGAATTCAGAAGTGGATGAGCCCTTAAATTATAAAATGAAGCCCTGTAGCATGCCAATCCTAACAGCGTGTAATATACTCACTGTTCGGATTCAGCTCTGCTTGCTGGTTCCAGCAGTCATCACACGGCCACTTCACTCATATGTGATTTTCAATCTTACGGTCTCGTGACATCTAGCTTCTCTTCCTGCTTCTCTCAGTTTTTCACTGAACATTGAGAGAATTAGGAAGAGCAGCTCGTGACTAAGTGTGCAAATCACATATGTGATTGGGGAGGGGGGCGTCAAACTGAATTCTTGCCCCGGGTGCCAGAAAACCTAGATACACCTCTGCCATAATGTTTCACAAATGGAAATTTCGTATTACACTCAACTTACAATTGTATAAGACTTCTAAGAAGTTAAGGAGCGTTGCTAAATTCTTACATCTCCGGATTGCCACTTCTGGGCACCATTTATTTGGCGCACTGATTGAGTTGTGATAGGGAATGTAATCCAAAGGAAGCATGGCCCGTCGTTGAGTTCTTTATGGGTGTTTGCAAAGTTTTGCAAGTGATTGATAAATCATAAAAAGAAGAAATCAGGAACAAGAGACTTCAGACGATATAACAAGTTTCCCGTCACTCGCACTTCTACATTGAATTCCCCTTATTACCAAATTTAACTCTTCGTTCCATCCGTTCTACATCAGCCATAAACAGCCTCTTATATCCGACACGCGTTTTATGTACCATTCTTCGTCTTTCCATCTTTACTCTTAAAAGTTTAATAGCAGAATGGGCTCCTTTCAATAAACCAGACGTAATTTACATCTTGAATGGATCCATATTTCAGCAATCAAACCTTTAATGGCAAAATTACTATAATTTTTGTATCCAGTTTAACGTTCTATCTAAAGTAAAAAGCAACTGGTCTCTGAAAAGAGCTTCAAGAATAAAAGGGGAATTTTGAGAAAAGGGGAGACGGAGAGGGGGGGGGTACGAGGAACAATTATTTTAACACGGAATTCTATAATCAAGCAATTTGAAACAGCATGTGAAAAAGTACGAAAGATTATGTCTTAATAAGTAAAGTAAGGTGCTCCTCGGCTTCTCTGAGCTGCGCGTAATTCATTCTTCTTATTAGCGTGAACTTATGTTTGCACAAGGTACATTGTGTACCAAATCCTCTTCTGGAAATAAAATTGACCCCATTTTCCTGTTACAGATCTCCAAATCCGCTGGATGTCTGTAGCCACTCTAGGGGGAGCTGTGGAGCTCACTGTATACTGTGCTATCACTGAGTTAAATGTAGAAATCGTATGCAGTAAACTCATAAGCTCCCCCTAGTGGAGACTTTTGGCAGCAATAACTTTATCATTTAGATTATTGGAATAATTGCAGAATGGATGGCATCAGAAAAACAGAGCTTTAACGCTATAAAGATATGTTAAGAAACAAATAAGAAAATTATTTTGGACCAAAATTGACAATGGTAAAAAAAAAATCTGAATTTTTGGGTCCTCACATGACCTACTGTGGGATGTGAACCAGATGTGGGAGAGGGGGTCTCAGGTTATTAAGGAAATTTTGCAAAGTTGCATTCATGTTGATATGGTTGACTAGTGCACCTTTATTCCAGTCCCCACAAAAGCAATGTAGTACATATTTTATTATTTTTCTTACTATAATGAGGAACATAAAAAAAAAATGTTGAAGAATGATTTTTTTTAAGGGTATGTGCACTTAAAAAGGAGCATGAATGTTCAGATGATTGGATTTCCTCAATACAGAGAATGTGGATGCCTGGGTCAGCAACACAGGAGGACAACTGGCTGGTCGTAAGCAGTCAATACTTTCTTATAGTCATGTACTTTCTCAACAGTTTCATTATCTACCAAAGACATAATGGGAGAGTAAGGAGTGGTCCGTTCTCGGCTAGGAACGGTGAACTAGGCGTCCATGTTCTTTTGATACCAATGGTGTGACCCCCCCCACATATCACCAACGTGAAATCTGTGGAAGAGCACAATCACTTTGTTGTTTTGGCCATTGGCTGGGCCGGGAAAACATATTTTGATGTTCTAGGTAGATGAAGCCAATTGCACGCCCTTGAGCAAGGAATGGGTCAGAGAGAAAAGTAAAATGACTCCTAACGAATTTCCCCAAGATGGGTCAGGTAACAAGTTCTGACAACCGCTTCCATAAGAATTGTTACCTTTTTCTCAGAAAAATACTAGCAAAAGTAAAAAAGTGTTAGACCTTTGAGGTATGGCCAAATAGAGGTGCAATTTTACAGTTAGATTTAGGAACCACTCATCGTTTGGGACTGTTTACCCAATGCCAGACATAAAGAGCAATATTCATCCCTGACACCCTATATTTTAAATTTCAGACCCAAGGACAGTCAAAACAACCAATATAGCTTAATTATAATGGGAGCCATTTGGTTTCAATTAAGGTGTCCAGCATTTGGTGGATATCCTAATGGAAGCTAAAACAGACACCATTATAGATAAAAGGTTACGTCTGATGGTGTTTGCATCCATCATGAACAATTACAGCTTGCTACAAAACTGATGGTGGTTCTTGTGCAGTATACCTGTACTGATGGTGGTTCTGGTGACATATTCATATACTGATGGTGGATCTGGTGATGTATTTATGTACTAATTGTGGTCCTGGTGATGCATTCCTGTGCTGATGGGGGTTCTGGTGACATATTAATGTACTATTGATGACTGGTGATGTACTGATGTAATAATGATGGTTCTGATGATGCATTCATCAACAGAAGCATCATCAATACATGAATACAAATCTACAAGAACATAATTAGAACACCAAAGCCTTCAATAGTACATGAATATAGCACTAGAACCACCATCAGTAAATAAATATATCATCAGAACCTCCATCAGTACATGAATATGTCACCAGAACCACCAACTGTACAGGAACACGTCACCAGAACCATTACCAGTACATTAATGCAGCACCAGAACCATCATTACTAAATAAATACAGCATTAGTACTATCATGATTACATTAATGCATCACTAGAACCACCATCAGTACTTAAATATACTACCAGAACCATAATCAGTACATGAATACATCACCAGAACCACTATCAGTACATGAATACATTACAAGTATCACCATAAGTACTTGACTACAAGAACAAAGCTTAGGACAGCAATCAATTGTAATATCAGGTCTGCCTTATATACATTTGTATTGTATGACCCTACAACTCCCAGTATGTTCTTAACAGTGGTAAGGAGATACTGGGAGTTGTTAACAGCCAACATGGCACTGTAGCCCATATAGGAACCACATAAGTGACGACATGTAGGCAGTATCACAAATAAACATTTACATTCAGGTACCTTATAGGTGACATCTTCCTTGATTGTGTAATTTTCCTTCTTTTCATATCCATCTTGTCCTGACGCCATGATGACTTTTAACATCCAAACTCGTTTCTGCAGGCTTCCCTCTTCTCTGGTTTTCTGAAGCACATCCCGACACGATGCCTTTAAAAATGAGAGTTTAATTATAATGCCCTCTGCATATAAATATTTGTCCATCCTATGACCTAAATAAGCCTTCTATGGTATATGGCCTCCACACTGTGTACCCTTATGAGCTACACTGCCACACTGTCCGCCTTAATGAGCTATAATCACTAGTGTTGAGCCACCCCCGTAGTGTTCGAGTTCGGTTCGGTTCGTCGAACACCCGTGTGTTCGCCGAACTGTTCGTCGAACTGTTCGTCGAACACCTTCGAACACCGTTAAAACCAATGGCAGGCAAACAAAAACACATAGAAACACATAGAAAACACCTTCAGAGGTGTCCAAAAGCTGACAAACTGCTCAGAAGACACAACTAACACATGGAAAAGTGACAAGTACATATAGTCATGCGAAAAGAAAAGAGGTGGAGGAGTAAAAGGAGGGGGAGACACAGATATAGGCATGTCATGCCCTTCTAAAATCCAAAAAGTGAGAAGCCGAGACGGCCAGTCCGCTCCTGCCCGTGCCACCTCCGTGTCGCCGGGTTTGTGCCAGAGCCGCGGTGAACCCTGACGGCCAGCCCCCCTCTCCCAATACTGGTGCCTGTCCGCTGGTGGGTCGAGAGAGCCCCCCTGTGGTGGAGGCAGCTCTAAGCTTTTTAATTTAAATTGTCCCTCTAATTTGAATGAATACACTTTAAATCCATTTACAAGGATCTATTGGAGGGCAAGTCTCATGCCAGCAGCCGCGTAATTCCAGCTCCAGTAGCGTCCACTAAAGCTGCTGCAGTTAAAAAGCTTTTATAAGGATCGAGCTCGGCTGTCCACCGCAAGGCATCCTAGTGCCAGTCCCAGCCCCTATGCCTTGGGGTGCCTCCTGATGCTCTTCACTGAGTATCCCGTGGTCCCGAAGCATTTCCTTTGAAAAAATTAAGTGTCCAAACTACAGGTGGTGTAGCTTGCTTAACAGCCGGGATAATCCGCTGACTAGCAGACACTGCTACTAGGCACAAAGTATTTCCTGGGCTAGATGCAGTTAAAAATTTGTAAGTAGATACTCTCGTTGGATGCTGAGAAAGCATTCCATAGAGTCTCCTGGCACGCCATATATGATTCTCTTAAAAAGCTTGGGGTAGGGGTCTAGGGGACCCTTTTATAGCCAAAATCACGGCCCTGTATCACAATACGTCACCTAGGCTGAAGATAAATGGAACTGTAGCACCGAGGGCTCGGTTGCTACAGACGTATTGCACCTCACCCAGAGGTGTGATATCTCACTCTCAGATAAGGATGGAGTGTGGATCAGGACCCGACACCTGCATGCATTACACCACATTGCCGTGGGGCAGGGCGACCAATATGCCCCTGAGATGGGCACGACAGTCCCTGTCCCTGGCTGGAGTGGGGGGAGGGAACACTGAGGAAGGGGAACCCTGCAGTGCAGGAGCAGGGAGGAAGCAGTTCCTGGGTGCATTGAGAAGGGAGTATAAAAGGTGGGCACCATCTTAGTTCAGTGCAGAGAAGTCTGAGCAGAAGTGGCAGGGAGCAGGGGCTCTGCATGAGCTCTGCTCCGGAGGCGGGCCTAGTAACAGAGGCCCAGGCCTGCAAGAGGGAGAAGGAAGGAAGAGGAGCGGAGAAGGCTCCAGGAACGAGGAATGAAGGGATCCCAGGGGTGCGGACGGGCGAGTCGCCACCGCACGCCCGAATCCACCTGCGTGGAGGGGTCAGGCCAAAGGGGGAGACCGGTCCCCGAACTAGTGGAGGCAGGAAACGACCCTCAGCTAGAAACCGGAGGCTCTGACATTTTATGTGGCGCAGCCCCTTGCTCCACCCGCTAGGAAGGCACCACATAGGGTCAGGGAAACTGGCGCCAAGTTTACCAAGAGGAGGCCCGAGGCAGCCGGACAGAAGTGTTGGTAAGAAAGGCCAGACAAAGGACACACAAAGGGGGTCCTGTGAAGCGCTCCAAAGTTATCTGGGAGTTGTCTGAGCCCCTCACCTGGTGAGCACAGTACGACGTGGGCAGCCGTTACCTGCAGACGTGGTCTGGATAATAAGAACTGTGAGTAAAGGCCCTGAACTGCATCACTGACTCCGTGTCGTTACTGCTGCTGCCCTGCACCATCACCCCATCCTCCGCATACACTGCCCTGAGGCTATACTCCTCCCGTGGGGAGTTATGCTACGCTCTGCTGCACCCACAACACCAGCCTCAGCGGTCTGCCCTGTAGCAGCGGTTCACTCTGACCGCAATCCACGGGTGGCGTAGTCGGACATTTAAACATCAAAACCACATAAATAGTTCCGCCACTGGTTTGACCGCCCTGAGCCACGGAACCGGATCGCCGCCACGAAGACTACAACCACCAGCATCCACCAAAAAGGGCCCGGCTCCGGGTGTCCCAAGGCCCAGGGGGTGCGTCAGAACATTTTCATCACCTTTCACAATCACCAATGGGACAAGGCAGGGATGTTCTCTGTCCCCTCTCTTATACATCCTAGTGACGGAGCACCTGCTCTCATCAATTCGCCATAACCCCAATATTAGGTGGATTGAGGTGGGAGGCACCGAGTACAAGTGCTCTCTATTTGCTGATGATGTCCTAGTATATATCACTCAATCACATATATCCATCCATGCTGTTATGGCTGAAATAGATCACTTTGTTACATGGTAAAATTTTAAAATCAATGCAGCGAAGTCTGAGGCCCTCGATGTCTCCCTCCCCAAATCCATATAGGATTCCATCCAGTCCAACTTTCCCTTTGCCTGGCCCTCACAGGGTATCAAATACTTAGGAATTCCTATTCATAGAGACCTCTCCCATCTATGTTATCTTAATTTTGGGCCCTTTATTGAACAATTCCATACAGACCACGGTTGGCAAGTTAGAACTATAAGATTCACTACGTGAACCACTGGTGTTTTGTGGAAAAGCACATGTACACTGTGTTCCAAATTATTATGCAAAAAGTGTTTAGGAGTGATAAGGGAAGAATTTGTTTGTTTGTCAGTTAAACTCATTGATGGTGATGTGTGTCAGGGCTCTTTATATCACTGTAAGCAATTGCAGACACCTGTGCTAATTAGTTTGGCAGGTGTGTCCAATGAAAGGCAAGACTACTTAAGAAGGCTGTCTCACATTATTAAGCAGCCTACATTTTCTGCCAAAATGGGAAAGAAAAAGGATGTGTCGGCTGCTGAGAAGCAACAAATTGTGGAGTGTTTAGGTCAAGGCATGACTACAATCAACATTGTGCGATGATCAGGATGAAGTGTCTTGGCAATCAAGAAGTATGTAGCTGATTCACAGTACACACGTGTGCGTGCTGATAAGGGCAAATTGAGGACTCTTTCCTACAGGCAATTACGTCAGGTTGAAACAGCAGCGGCAAAAAAGCCTTGTCATAGCAGCAGACAAGTTTTTGAAGCTGCTTGTGCCTCCAACGTCCCCCGAACAACAAGATGCAGGGTCCTTCAGAGGTTTGCAGCTGTGCATACGCCATCCTGTCGACCTCCTCTATCCACTTCACACAAGCAGAAACGGCTCCAGTGGGCCAAACATTACATGAAGACTGATTTCAAAACTGTTTTGTTCACGGATGAGTGCCGTGCAGCGCTCGATGGTCCAGATGAATGGAGTGGAGGATGGCTGGTTGATGGACACCCCACGCAAACACGGCTACAGCGCCAACAAGGAGGAGGTGGAGTAATGTTTTGGGCTGGAATCATGGGGAGAGAGATTGTCGGCCCCTTTAGGATCCCTGAAGGCGCTAAAGATGAACTCCATAATGTATGTGGATTTTCTCAAACAGCACTTCCTGCCATGGTTCAAGAAGAAGAACCGTGTATTTCACAGCAAGATCATTTTTCTGCATGATAATGCACCATCTCATGCTGCACATAAAACATCTGCATCTCTGGCTGATATGGGCATAAAAGGGGACAAACTTATGGTGTGACCCCCATGCTCCCCTGACCTCTACCCCATTCAGAACCTTTGGAGCATCATTAAAAGGAGTGTCTATGATGGCGGGAGGCAGTTCACATCTAAGCAACAGCTCTGGGAGGGTATTCTGTCCTCATGCAAAACAATTGAAGCAGAAACCATCCAAAACCTGACAAATTCAATGGACGAGAGAGTTCAGAAGCTCGTTTCGAACAAGGGGTCCTATGTGAAAATGTAACATCACCTAGAATAATGTTTTGAGTTGAAAACTGTTTGATTTCAGTTTCTAACAACCTGCTAATGCTTATAATTTCAAAAATGACCATTTTTTTGGTCTTTATTAAAATGAAAAGGTTGATCGAAAAGTTTGGGGGATCTAAGAGTGTGGCAACCCAGTAGTCATGATTACTTCGAATTCTGACAATATGAGGGTCATGCTGCAGGTAGTGCAGCAAGAAGGCACTTATGTGTCTTGCGCATCTCGGAGCCCCAAAATTATTTTCCGGGCTAGATGCAGCTAAAAATTATTTTTAATTTTAAATCTGGTGAAGCTTATTATAGATGGCCTAATAGGATCAGTGCTGCACACTGCTACAAAGCCCAAATTATTTTCCAGTCAAGATACAGATAAACATGATTAGTAATTTGAAAGCTTAAAACGGTTGGTAGGGTGATTTTAACCAATCATCAAGCTTTTACTCTCCCCAGGATGACACAGGGGTAGAAAAGTCGTTTCGGATCCATGATTTGTTCATCTTTATGAACGTGAGTCTGTCTACATTATCAGTGGAGAGCCGCGTGCGCTTATCTGTCAGCACACCACCAGCAGCGCTGAACACACGTTCAGACAGAACGCTGGCTGCGGGGCATGACAAGATCTCCAAGGCGTAATTGGCTAGCTCCGGCCATTTATCCAGATTGGAAGCCCAAAAAGAGCAAGGGTCCAGTGACACAGTCGTGGCTTCAATGTTTACTTGGAGATACTCCTGTACCATCGTCTCTAGGCGTTGACTATGTGTCAGACTTCTTGTCTCCTGTGGCCTTGCAAAGGATGGGCTAAAAAAGTGGTGAAATGATTCCGCAAAATTGATGTTACCAGCAGATACTGTGGTTCTGTTACGGTTTGAGTGCTGAACACTTGACGGTCCCACGGTTGGCAAGTTGGAACTGTGAGATTCACTACGTGCACCACTGGTATTTTGTGGAAAAGCACATGTAAGATTCTGCAACAGTCTCTGCTGATACTCCTGCATGCGTGCATCCCTTTCTATGGCAGGAATAATTTCTGCAAATTTACTTTTGTACCGGGTATCTAACAGTGTGGCAACCCAGTAGTCAGGATTATTTCTAATTCTCACAATTCGAGGGTCATGTTGCAGGTAGTGCAGCAAGAAGGCACTCGTGTGTTGCGCATCCAGGAGCACCAAGTCCCTGTTGTGTTGGTGGCGAGGTAGCAATCATGCTTCCTTCCTCTGTCCTCTCCCCCCAACCTCGCACAACAGAAATGTGATCAAGGTCTCCCTCATCTGATGAGTCTTCCATCAGTTCGTCCTCCACTTCTTCCTGGGCTCCTGCACCTTCCTCACTAGTTTGGCTGCTACCATGCGCCCTGGTAAAATCATCTCCCCCACCCTCACATGCCTGCCGCCTTGGTGCTGCCGACCGTCTGGACCTTGCAGATGTTAGCCCTTCCGCATACAACTCCTCCTCCTCTACTTCCTCCACCTCCTCTTGTGCCACCACCTGACTCCGAATTCTGTTTAACATGTGCTCCAGCATGTAAATCACCGGAATAGTCATGCTGATAATGGCATCGTCAGCACTAAACATCTTCGTCGCCATTTCAAAACTGTGCAGAAGGGTGCATAGGTCCCTGATCTGAGACCACTCCTCCAGCGTGATTTGCCCCACCTCTGGATCTCGTTGGCCCAGGCTATACGTCAGAACGTATTGCACCAGGGCTTGTCGGTGCTGCCACAGTCGCTGCAACATGTGCAGAGTTGAATTCCACCGGGTTCCATCGCATTTTAGCCGGTGAAGTGGCAGGCCCAACGACTTCTGTAGAGATGTAAGTCGCTGAGCTGCGGGATGCGAACGGCGGAAGTGAGCACACAGCGACCGTGCCCTCTGCAGAAGGCCATCTAGTCTGGGATAGTGGGCTAAAAATTGCTGGACAACCAGGTTCAACACGTGAGCCATACAAGGCACGTGTGTGACATTGCCCCGGCGAAGGGCCGCACCCAGGTTTGCAGCATTGTCGCACACGGCCTTCCCTGGTTTCAGGTCCAGTGGAGACAACCATTCATGAAATTGGTTCTCCAGAGCTGACCACAACTCCTCAGCTGTGTGACTCACATTTCCCAGACATTTCAATGTAAAAACCGCCTGATGACGTTGAGCCCTACTGCCAGCATAGTAAGGAGGTGTGCAGGATCCCTTCTGCGCAGTTAGAAAGCTTGTGGCATGACCAGACAGGCTTTGGGTGCAGGTGGAAGACCGAGAGGAGGTTGAGGAGGCAGAAGCAGTGGAGGAAAAATGACATAAAGAGGATTGACGCACAACTCGTGGGGACGGCAAGACTTGGACAGCAGCCCCTTGTCCTGCTGTCACCATAGTTACCCAGTGCCCAGTCAGCGACATGTAACGCCCCTGTCCATGCCTACTCGTCCAAGTGTCTGTGGTGAAATGCACCCTGTCACACACAGAGTTTCTCAAAGAAGCGGTGATGTTGTGTGCGACATGCTGGTGGAGCGCAGGCACACCTTTCTTTGAGAAGTAGTGCCGACTGGGCATCTGGTACTGGGGCACTGCGACGGACATAAGGTCTCGAAAATCCTCTGTGTCCACCAGGCGGAAAGGCAGCATTTCTGTAGCCAAGAGCTTGCAGATGGTGAAATTCAACCTCTTAGCTTTCTCATGGCTAGGAGGAAATGGTCTTTTACTTGTCCACATCTGAGGGACCGAGGGCTGGCTATTGTGCTTAGACGGGGTTGATAAGGGTGTCCCCGGCAAACTGCCGGTCTGTGAGGAAGATGCAGGCGGACATGTTAGGTTGCCTTGATCCAAAGGTGGTGCTATCGATGTCGGACAGCGCTCAACACCAGCTGGTGTTACCACCTCCAAAGAAAATGATGACCTGCCAATCACGCTGGCTGTTGCGGGTAAAGAGGTGGCAGGTCTGCGCCCCAAAACAGGTGTGACTGCTGTCCCCCCAGTCACAGAGGATGAAGAGGCCGCGGATGCACAAGATATGGCAGACGGTGATTGGCCCGGCCGGCTAGGCCGCATTGTAGCACACTGAGCTTCCCACTGCAACTTATGCTTCATGTCCATGTGCCAGTTCATGCATGAAGTACTCAAACTATGTATTTTTTGGCCTCTACTTAGCTTTTGCTGACAAATGTTACAGATAACACGAGTTGGGTCATCTTTATCGATCTGAAAAAATGCCCAGGCTATGCAAGGCTTAGCACCCATGCGACCTGAAGAGCCACCACGACTTGTGGTGAGAGGCAGAGTTGTGTTTGAGGATGCAGTTGTTGACGTGCTTCCAGTACTACGTCTCTGTCCAGGAAGGCGCAACCTGACCTCGTCGTCACTAGCATCTTCCTCCACCTCCTCTGCTGACCTCATCTCTTGGCTGACTGTGGGTTGACAGTAAGTGGGATCTCCGACCTCATCATCATCACCCTGTGCGTTATCACACCCGTCGTCCTCAGAGCCAACCTGTTCCTGCCCTGACAAAAAACTAAAGTTGTCGCTCCAATCAGGTATTTGAGTCTTATCATCGTCTTCCTCATTGTCTCCACCAACAGGAGTTACAGTTTGGGAATGAGGGTCTACATTATGGTCAGAACCTTCTGCGTCTGGTCCTGGATCCGACTCATAAAGATTCTGGGCATCAGTGCAGATCATTTCCTCGTCTGGATTCACACAAGCGCTGGAGTCGACCTCTGATTCCCAGGCTATAGTATGAGTAAACAGCTCTGCAGACTCAACCATCTGTTCTACCTCATACTCAGACGGGCAGCTGGAGATTTGGGAGCTGTGAGGAAGCAAGTGCGATTTGGGTGACACCTTTGAGGGCTGGAGTATTTGTGATGTTGAAGTTGATGTGGATGAGAGCCCACTTAAAGGAGCACTTGATATCCGTTGAAGCACCTGCTGTTTTTGTGCCTCATCTGGAATTTGTAGCGATTGGCGTGGCCGTAAGAAAGGGATCTTATCACATTGTCCGCTAAAAGAAGTAGACATTTTAGTTTGGCTGGAAGATGGTCTTTCTTCTGCAGATGTTACTGTTGCTTTAACACCTACCCCACGGACACAACCTTTTTTCCCCTTCCCAACACGCCTATTCCCCTTTCCACCAGCAGCAGGCCTTTTTCCACTCATTTTGGTGGTTAACTAATTCACAACTCTGGAGTTGTTTGCACAAAAAAACAATGGATGGTAACCGAGCAGAGCTGAGTGGCCAAACTGTGGTATTAGGCCAAAACTATTGGCTGGGTTAGATGCAGATAAAAATTATTTTTAATTTGCAACCTGATGGAGGTCAGTATAGATGGACTAATAGACCAAGTCCCACACACTGCTAGAAGCCCAAATATTTTTTCAGAGCTAGATGCAGAAAAAAATTATTTTTAATTTGCAACCTGATGGAGGTCAGTATAGATGGACTAATAGACCAAGTCCCACACACTGCTAGAAGCCCAAATATTTTTTCAGAGCTAGATGCAGAAAAAAATTATTTTTAATTTGCAACCTGATGGAGGTCAGTATAGATGGACTAATAGACCAAGTCCCACACACCGCTAGAAGCCCAACTATTTTTTCAGAGCTAGATGCAGAAAAAAATTATATTCAATTTGCAACCTGATGGAGGTCAGTATAGATGGACTAATAGACCAAGTCCCACACACCGCTAGAAGCCCAACTATTTTTTCAGAGCTAGATGCAGAAAAAAATTATATTCAATTTGCAACCTGATGGAGGTCAGTATAGATGGACTAATAGACCAAGTCCCACACACTGCTAGAAGCCCAAATATTTTTTCAGAGCTAGATGCAGAAAAAAATTATTTTTAATTTGCAACCTGATGGAGGTCAGTATAGATGGACTAATAGACCAAGTCCCACACACTGCTAGAAGCCCAAATATTTTTTCAGAGCTAGATGCAGAAAAAAATTATTTTTAATTTGCAACCTGATGGAGGTCAGTATAGATGGACTAATAGACCAAGTCCCACACACTGCTAGAAGCCCAACTATTTTTTCAGAGCTAGATGCAGAAAAAAATTATATTCAATTTGCAACCTGATGGAGGTCAGTATAGATGGACTAATAGACCAAGTCCCACACACTGCTAGAAGCCCAAATATTTTTTCAGAGCTAGATGCAGAAAAAAATTATTTTTAATTTGCAACCTGATGGAGGTCAGTATAGATGGACTAATAGACCAAGTCCCACACACTGCTAGAAGCCCAAATATTTTTTCAGAGCTAGATGCAGAAAAAAATTATTTTTAATTTGCAACCTGATGGAGGTCAGTATAGATGGACTAATAGACCAAGTCCCACACACTGCTAGAAGCCCAAATATTTTTTCAGAGCTAGATGCAGAAAAAAATTATTTTTAATTTGCAACCTGATGGAGGTCAGTATAGATGGACTAATAGACCAAGTCCCACACACCGCTAGAAGCCCAACTATTTTTTCAGAGCTAGATGCAGAAAAAAATTATATTCAATTTGCAACCTGATGGAGGTCAGTATAGATGGACTAATAGACCAAGTCCCACACACTGCTAGAAGCCCAAATATTTTTTCAGAGCTAGATGCAGAAAAAAATTATTTTTAATTTGCAACCTGATGGAGGTCAGTATAGATGGACTAATAGACCAAGTCCCACACACCGCTAGAAGCCCAAATATTTTTTCAGAGCTAGATGCAGAAAAAAATTATTTTTAATTTGCAACCTGATGGAGGTCAGTATAGATGGACTAATAGACCAAGTCCCACACACCGCTAGAAGCCCAAATATTTTTTCAGAGCTAGATGCAGAAAAAAATTATATTCAATTTGCAACCTGCTGGAGGTCAGTATAGAAGGACTAATAGAACAAGTCCCACACACTGCTAGAAGCCCAAATATTTTTTCAGAGCTAAATGAAGAAAAAAATTATTTTTAATTTGCAACCTGATGGAGGTCAGTATAGATGGACTAATAGACCAAGTCCCACACACTGCTAGTAGCCCAAATATTTTTTCAGAGCTAGATGCAGAAAAAAATTATATTCAGTTTGCAACCTGATGGAGGTCAGTACAGATGGACTAATAGAATGATGCTATGCCCAAAAGATTTTACTTCACTAGGTGCAGTAAAAAAAATGGTATTCTATACACAGGTGGTATATCTTGCAACACAGATAGGCTACTCCACTGACTAACACACTCTGCAATAGGCCAAAAAGGATTAGCTTTGCTAGATTCAGCCAAATGCTGTGAAAAAAACTTGCACAGCACTGGCACAGACCTGCCTGGCAAAAACTGATAGGAACTCATGTAACCTAGTCCTGAAAAGGACTCCAATTACAATTAGTCTTTACTCCCACAACCTATCTATTTAAGAGCACAGACCTGCCTGATAAAAGTCGTAGGAAATGCTGTAACCTAGTCATTAAAAGGACTGCAATCACAACTATTCCCTACTCCCAAGCTATCTGTAGATTTGTGCGAAAATTGGCTTGAAATTAACAAGGTATAGCGCACACAGCAACAGCGGTGCCGTCTAACACGCAGCTGCAGCAGTGAGAAAATGGTGGCGACGGGGAAAATGGCTTGGTCTTATAGGGCAAGGACATGTGACATACACTGCCAATGACACATGCCCTTGCTTGTGTGAAAAAAAGCACTTCGCTCCGTGTGTGCGCTGCTGATAGGCTGACAGATTGCACCTCCAATGCAAATGCGGGAAAGAGAAAAAAAAATGGAGATCTTCATTGTTCCTGCAGAGATCCATCCCCTGCCCCTCCCCCCGCCCCGCTGTACACTCAAACTGCGTATTAACATTAATTTTCATCATTACTGAGAAAAAATCCAGTTATGATTTTGGTGCACGAACAGTTATCGAACATAACCTCGAACAGCCGAATTTTTCTCAAATTGTTCGTGTTCGCCGACCGGCTCGAACACCGCCCAAAACAGCTCGAATTTGAGATTGGCGAACAGTTCGAGTAGAACAACGCTCATCTCTAATAATCACTACACTGTCCGCCTTAATGAGCTATAATCACTACACTGTCTGCCATTATCAGCTATAACCATCACACCGTCTGCTATTGTCAACTGTTACCGGCACACCATCCGTCCTTGTAAACTACAGCCTATAGCATGGCTGTCCCCTCTCCACTCTTTTTTACGTTATGCTCTCTATATCTTCACACTCTACCCATACCATGCTAACCTGTCTCCATACTGTGCCCCCAGTTCATGCTACCCCTCTCCATATCAATTATGTGCATCCTCTTTACACTATGTCCACATACTACCCACCATGCTGCCCTCTACAAACTGTACCCCCTCCTTACACTGTCCCCCTACACCTTATGATGGTCACCATAGCCCCCATATAATATGATGCACACACAACCCCCTATATAGTAAGATGGCCCCCACAGCATAATGGCCCCCACAGTCCTTCATACAGTATAATGGCCCAAACACACCCCTATAGAAACTTATACACAGTATAATGTCAGCCACTGCCCCCATACAGTTTAATGGCCCCCACATACAGTATCATGTCCACCATAGCCCCCCATAAAGTATGATCATCACAGCCCTCCACACAGTATGGTCATCACCACAGCCCCCATATGCAGTTTGATGTCCACCCCACATTCCCTCATATTGTATAATGGCCCCCAAGCCCTTAATACAGTACAATGGTCCCCACAGCCCCCCATACAGTATGGTCAACACAGCCCCCAATATACTGTCCCCCCACAACCACCTATACAGTATGATGTCCCTACAACCACAGTATAATGTCTTCCACTGCCCCCAGAATTGTTCCCCACAGACCCTTATTCAGTATAATGCCCCTCCATTCAGTGGCCAAATAATATAAGAAAAAAGAAGCTTATTCTCACCAAATCAAGGCTCTGACCGACACTACTCACCGGTGTGCCTGCGCCGCAGCCATAAGAGTGCTGGATGCCATCGGCACAACAGTGTCTTTTTTTAAAGTGCGCCCACCTCAGGTGGGCAAGGGGTAGCACTATAGGTGGGTGTCTACCTTGACTAGACATCGTCCTGGCCCTGGCCATAAATTTAAACAACTAATAGTTGAACTGTCTCCTTAGACACGGGATGAGCCATCTTTGTGTTCAGGACCTGTGGAAGCTCCTGGGTGAAACCATTACCGACCACATTCATCAACGCACACATTCACTCAGCTGTTTCCCATAGATTTCAATGAAGCACAGGCGGTAACTTTCTACCATTAATTAGCGCCAGTGGTGGGGTTTATGGGACAGAGGCAGACATTCTCATTCCAGTGCTCATTGGATGTTACAGTGATCAGACTCCTTCTGGTTAAACGGTTATAGAAAATCCCTTTTGAATGCAATTGATACCATTAACATGGAAAGCCACTATTGTTACGTTTGTACTCACCTTTAGTTAATAGACTTGCAGTTTCAGTCTGTAATTTTCATTCCTTCATTCATTTTCAGACCATGATATTCAGTTTGCAGTCTTATCCAAGTTTCAGGATTTCCCTTTTGGTATTCTATCTCCCAGTAATATAGGCTGGGTGTGAGGTCTGTGTGTCTCTCCCAGTAATATAGGCTGGATGTGAGGTTTGTGTGTCTCTCCCAGTAATATAGACTGGATGTGAGGTTTGTGTATCTCTCCCAGTAATATAGGCTGGATGTGAGGTTTGTGTATCTCTCCCACTAATATAGGCTGGATGTGAGATCTGTGTATCTCTCCCAGTAATATAGGCTGGATGTGAGGTCTGTCTCTCCCAGTAATATAAGCTGGATGTGAGGTCTGTGTGTCCCTCTTAGTAATATAGGCTGGATATGAGGTCTGTGTGTCTCTCCCAATAATATAGGCTGGATGTGAGGTTTGTATGTCTCTCCCAGTAATATAGGCTGGATGTGAGGTCTGTGTGTCTCTTCCAGTAATATAGTCTGGATGTGAGGTATGTATGTCTCTCCCAGTAATATAGGCTGGATGCGAGGACTGTGTGTCTCTACCAGTAATATAGGCTGGATGTGAGATCTGTGTGTCTCTCCCAGTAATATAGGCTGGATGTGAGGTTTGTGTATCTCTCTCAGTAAAATAGGCTGGATGTGAGGTTTGTGTATCTCTCCCAGTAATATAGGCTGGATGTGAGGTTTGTGTATCTCTCCCATTAATATAGACTGGATGTGAGATCTGTGTATCTCTCCCAGTAATATAGACTGGATGTGAGATCTGTGCATCTCTCCCAGTAATATAGGCTGGATGTGAGGTCTGCGTGTCTCTCCCAGTAATATAGGCTGGATGTGAGGTCTGCGTGTCTCTCCCAGTAATATAGGCTGGATGTGAGGTCTGCGTGTCTATCCCAGTAATATAGAATGGATGTGAGGTCTGTGTGTCTCTCCCAGTAATATAGACTGGATGTGAGGTCTGTATGTCTCTCCCAGTAATATAGGCTGGATGTGAGGTTTGTGTATCTCTCCCAGTAATATAGGCTGGATGTGAGGTCTGTGTGTCTCTCCCAGTAATATAGGCTGGATGTGAGGTCTGCGTGTCTATCCCAGTAATATAGGATGGATGTGAGGTCTGTGTGTCTCTACCAGTAATATAGGCTGGATGTGAGATCTGTGTCTCTCCCAGTAATATAATCTGGATGTGAGGTCTGTGTGTCTCTCCCAGTAATATAGGATGGATGTTAGTTCTGTGCGTCTCTCCCAGTAATATAGGCTGGATGTGAGGTCTGTGTGTCTCTCCCAGTAATATAGTCTGGATGTGAGGCCTGCGTGTCTATCCCAGTAATATAGGATGGATGTGAGGTCTGTGTGTCTCTCCCAGTAATATAGGCTGGATGTGAGGTCTGTGTGTCTCTCCCAGTAATATAGGCTGGATGTGAGGTCTGCGTGTCTATCCCAGTAATATAGGATGGATGTGAGGTCTGTGTGTCTCTCCCAGTAATATAGGCTGGATGTGAGATCTGTGTCTCTCCCAGTAATATAGTCTGGATGTGAGGTCTGTGTGTCTCTCCCAGTAATATAGGATGGATGTTAGGTCTGTGTGTCTCTCCCAGTAATATAGGCTGGATGTGAGGTCTGTGTGTCTCTCCCAGTAATATAGTCTGGATGTGAGGTCTGCGTGTCTATCCCAGTAATATAGGATGGATGTAAGGTCTGTGTGTCTCTCCCAGTAATATAGGCTGGATGTGAGGTCTGTGTGTCTCTCCCAGAAATATAGGCTGTATGTGAGGTTTGTGTGTCTCTTCCAGTAATATAGGCTGTATGTAAAATCTGTGTACCTCTCCCAGTAATATAGGCTGGATGTGAAGTGTGTGTCTCTCCCAGTAATATAGGCTGGATGTGAGGTCTGCGTGTCTATCCCAGTAATATAGGATGGATGTGAGGTCTGTGTGTCTCTCCCAGTAATATAGGCTGGATGTGAGGTCTGTGTGTCTCTCCCAGAAATATAGGCTGTATGTGAGGTTTGTGTGTCTCTTCCAGTAATATAGGCTGTATGTAAAATCTGTGTACCTCTCCCAGTAATATAGGCTGGATGTGAAGTGTATGTCTCTCCCAGTAATATAGGCTGGATGTAAAATCTGTGTACCTCTCCCAGTAATATAAGCTGGATGTGAGATCTGTGTGTGTTTCTTACCCAGTAATATAGGATGGATGTGAGGTCTGTGTGTCTCTCTGAGTAATATAGGCTATATGGGTCTCCAATCAGTGGTTCTCCAGTATACATTGGAGATCTGATCCTTTAACCCGGCATGATTTTGCTTTTTTTTTTTAAGGGGAGAGCGTATAAGCCTCCATTGACCTCGGCATCGGAGCACTACAAAACTCAATATTGTAAACAAAATAAAAGCCCCTCTGCTTCGTCTGGTAATTTTATGCCTTCTGAAGCAAACACGTCGTTCCTTAAAGTAACTGAATTCCCAAAAAGCAATAAAAACTACTTAAATATGTATGAGTACAAGAAATTCACATTTCTTTCACCTGTGTCTCATTAAAAAATAATCGTCTTGGCCAATCTGTCGTAGAACATCGATCTTCTCAGGATGTAGAGGGGAAACGCTCAGACTGTTTAGCAGGGAAACGTTTCCCTCAGCTGGGCCTGTCCATCTCAGAATGCTTGTGGGACTCACACATGAATTGGTTACCACTTTTATGGTACAGGAGTGTCTCGGGGGACGAGGGGCGTCACAAGGTCGGAGAAGATTGCAAATAAAATGCTTCTAAAGTAAGTAGTAATTATTGCTGGGGCAGGATTTTATATCGGGACATCTTGGGTCAGATACTTCTGCTCTTGACCAATTCTTTGGCTTATAGTTGGTCTACAGAAGTAACTATTCTTACACCAGCCATATTTAGCATCGACTGATCATTTAGTCACAGAATCACCCTCCCTTCATTAAAATTCTCCTATTTTCTCATGTGCTTATCATAAAATATCCCAAACCCCTATGTGACAGCAAACCTCAATAGTCATCACGGGTTCCTGAATAATCTCCAATCAAACGTATTTGAAGAAGAAGATTTATGTCATTCGGATACATTTTCAAAACTTCTTTTCCTGTGACAGACATCAAATGTACAGTGGGGAAAATAAGTATTTGATACGCTGCCAATTTTGCAACTTTTCCCCCCTACAAAGAATGGAGAGCTCTGTAATTTTTATCGTACACTTCAACTGCGAGAGACAGAATCTAAAAATAAAAAACAGAAAATCACATTGTATGATTTTTACATCATTCATTTGCATTTTATTGCATGAAATAAGTATTTGTTACCATATGTAATGCACACGCCCGGGCTGAGCGGCGTGTGTGTGTGATTCCACTGGACCGTGCCGGAGAGTGAATGCCTGGAGGGGCGTAACTAGGTATTCACCCGATCCGACCAGGGTCGCACGACGGCATACGACGCCAGTGCACCCAGGAGGAACCGAGCAGAGGGACCAGGTGCTACTCCAGGACAGACCCCGGACACGGCTGTTGACCCACACAGGGGAACACAGGAACAGACTGGTTAGGCTGGCACACAGACTGGTGGGAATAGGCAGGCACGACTGGTATGCAGGCAGGCGGATATGCAGGCAGGGGGGTACAGACAAGCACAGCTAGAGTGCAGACAGGAAGGCACTAGCAGGTAGGAACACAGGCGGTATAGGACCCAGTACACACTGGGACTCAGGAACAGAACCACAGATGTGGCGGACAAACACAGCAGAGTAAGGCCGCCCAGAGTGGTGAGCGAGAGCAGGGCAAGACGAGACCGCCTAGAGCGGTGAGCGAGAGTAGAGCAGGACGAGGCCGTCTGGAGCGGTGAGCGAGAGAAGAGCAGGACGAGGCCGCCTGGAGCAGTGAGCGAGAGTAGAGCAGGACGAGGCCGCCTGGAGCAGTGAGCAAGAGTAGAGCAGGACGAGGCCGCCTGGAGCGGTGAGCAAGAGTAGAGCAGGACGAGGCCACCTGGAGCGGTGAGCAAGAGTAGTCAGAGCAGAGCGAGACTGCCGGAGCAGTGAGCAAAGGGTCAGAGCGGAGCGAGACTGCCGGAGCAGTGAGCAAAGGGTCAGAGCGGAGCGAGACTGCCGGAGCAGTGAGCAAAGGGTCAGAGCGGAGCTAGACTGCCGGAGCAGTGAGCAAAGGGTCAGAGCGGAGCGAGACTGCCGGAGCAGTGAGCAAAGGGTCAGAGCGGAGCGAGACTGCCGGAGCAGTGAGCAAAGGGTCAGAGCGGAGCGAGACTGCCGGAGCAGTGAGCAAAGGGTCAGAGCGGAGCGAGACTGCCGGAGCAGTGAGCAAAGGGTAAGAGCGGAGCAAGACTGCCGGAGCAGTGAGCAAAGAGTCAGAGCGGAGCGAGACTGCCGGAGCAGTGAGCAAAGGGTCAGAGCGGAGCAAGACTGCCGGAGCAGTGAGAAAAGGGTCAGAGCGGAGCAAGACTGCCGGAGCAGTGAGCAAAGGGTCAGAGCAGGCCAGAACCGCCGGAGCGGTGAGCAAGGCAGAGCAGGCTAGAACTGCCGGAGCGGTGAGCAAGGCAGAGCAGGCTAGAACCGCCAAAGCGGTGAGCAAGGCAGAGCAGGCTAGAACCGCCGGAGCGGTGAGCAAGGCAGAGCAGGGGGGACAGGGCTCTGTACACACAGAACAGGCAGGAAGGGAAAGGCAGAACCAGATACCCACAGGGTACTTACAGTGAAGTAGCAAGTGGACCACAAACTCACAAACGGAAGTACAGTGACAACGAGCAGGAGTTAGGTACGAGTTCAGACTCTGCAGAAAAAGTAAAGGTACGGACATAGAGAAACACAGGAAACAGGCTAGAAGAGTATACAGACAAGAACAGACACAGTAGCAAGATACAGGAGCGGGTCTAGGTATGCAGCCCCTAGAAGGTGGGAGGAACAGGCTAAGAGCGTGTTCAGACAGGACAGACAAGATACAGGAGCGGGTCTAGGTATGCGGCCCCTAGAAGGCGGAACGAACAGGCAAGGAGCGTGTTCAGACAGGCCTGGAAATACAGCCTCCAGGAAGGGCAGGCAAGCAAACACAGAAGGGGACCTGGCACATTCAGAGTGAAAGAGCACACTGAATGAAACACAATGCTCAGGCAGGGTTTCTTGGGAGCAGCTGGGTTAAATACCAGGTGACAGACAGCAATAGGCTGAGGACGCACAAGGGGTGTGCCCGCAGCAGGTACAAGAAACAGGAAGTGATCGGGCGCCGCCCTTAAGCAGCAGAAACAGAAGCAAACAGACAGCATGGAGGGAAGCCAGAGAGACATTCTGGATTGGAGATCAAGTGCGCGCTCTTGCACAGTGGGAGATGGACCACTATGCAAGGACGCCGCCAGGTATGTTACACCATAGAAAAACAGAACTTAATATTTGGTACAGAAACCTTTGCATTTACAAAGGTCAGACGTTTCCTGTAGTTGTTGACCAGGTTTGCACACACTGCAGCAGGGATTTTGGCCCCCTCCTCCATACAGATCTTCTTCACATCTTTCAGGTTTCGGGGCTGTCGTTGGGCAACATTGAGTTTCAGCTCCCTCCAAAGACTGTATATTGGGTTCAGGTCTGGAGACTGGCTAGGCCACTCCAGGATCTTGAAATGCTTCTTAGGGAGCCACTCCTTAGTTGCCCTGGCTGCATGTTTCGGACCATTTTCATGCTGGAAGACCCAGCCATGACCCATCTTCAATGCTCTTACTGGGGGAAGGAGGTTGTTGACCAAAATCTCGCGATACATGATCCCATCCATCCTCCCTTCAATACGGTGCTGTCGTCCTGACACCTTTGCAGAAAAGCACCCCCAAAGTATGATGTTTTCCCCACCATGCTTCATGGTTGGGACTGTGTTCTTGGGGTTGTACTCATCCTCCTCCTTCCTCCAAACACGGCGACTGGAGTTGATACCAAAAAGTTCTATTTTGGTCTTGACCACATGACCTTCTCCCATGCCTCCTCTGGATCATTCAAATGGTCATTGGCAAACTTCAAACGGGCCTGGACATGTGCTGGTGTGAGCAGGGGCATCTTGCAAGCCCTGCAGGATTTTAATCTATGATGGCATAGTGTGATACTAACGGTAATATGTGAGATTGTGGTCCTGGCTTTCTTCAGGTCATTGACCAGGTCCTCCTGGGTAGTTCTGGGCTGATTCCCGACCTTTCTCAGAATCATCCTTACCCCACGAGGCGAGATTCTGCATGGAGCCCCAGACCGAGGAAGATTGACAGTCATCTTGTGTTATATACTGTATAGAGGTGTTATCAGTCATTTTACAGGAGGGGAGGTGAGCTATGACATCATCTATTGTGAATGGTGGATCTTGTGTTATCTACTGTATATAGAGATGTTATCAGTCATTGTACAGGAGGAGGAGGAGGTCAGCTGTAACATCACCAATTGTTAATGGTGTATCCTGTGTTATCTACTGAATATAGAGGTGTTATTAGTCATTGTAGTGTTGCCTCTGATGATAATGAAATTGCTGAAAATTTAGAGTTAGAGGCAGGTGCCAGTTGTATATCACTTCTACCACTCACCAATCCATACACCTGCACTTGATAAAGGACCAGTATGGAAGGGGTTAAACAGGTTGTAAACCCACTAAAAATATTTTTGGAATTTGAGTCTCACATAAAAAAATTGATAACTTTATTATGCGGCTTTCCGATTCCACACCAGTCTCTATACCTTCCTGTGTCAAATCATGTGTGTGTAACCACTGCAGCCAATCACTGACCGCAGTGATCATATCTATAGATGGCATGTGACCAGCTTCAGGAAAGCCCAGAAGCTACCGGGGGATTGGGGAGTGTTGGGAATAGAGGGGTGAGGAATTGGTATGAATTTTTTTTAACCTTTTAATTATTTTTGAGAAAAGCATTTTAAGCTGGTTTTATTTTATTTTTTTCATGGCTGATCTACCGTAAATAGGTGAATAGAGCTGAGCTGCAATAACAGACGCTGCCTTTGAGCAAGAGTGGCGCTATTCCCCCAATTTTTTTTTACTTTTATGGCCCGTTTCACATATCCATGTATCACTGGATGCGGACTGGACGCATCTCTCCTGACTCGAACTCAAGAGCCTCGGGCTTGTAGGCATATGTGACACGCGGCCGGCCCATACTCAGACCATGACTCTATTCTAGGACAAGACCACCAATTATATGGCGTGATTGCGATCGGTGTAACTACGATGGACGTCCAATTCCCACCCGGAGCTGCGGGAATATAGGAAGTGATAAAGAAAAATTCCCCTTTAATAGAGGGAAGTCTGTTCTCCTCCTGGATTATGTCATTAAAATCTATAATATAATAATAATAAATTCACTGGAAATCTTGGAGAAATGGTAAAGTGACAGGCCATTCATCACCAATCACGGCCATGACCTTTAAAAAGAAAGGAAAAGGAATTTTAATAAGTTCTAAAACGAGGCCAAAAAAGCAACTGATCAAATCGAAGACATTCTGCATCTTGTTTCTTGAATTCTTCTAAGGCTATAGTGGGCATAGGGCGATGGTCTCCAACACACGGCCTCCAGCCGCGATGATGGCGATATTTATTCATTTATTTTTATGTTTTACTACTCTTAAAAAAAAAAAAGGTTAAAAAAATGTAAATTCCATTTGTGTCACCATATTTTGACACCCATAACTTTTTATTTTGCCTTCGATAAAATTAGAATTTTTTGACGGCTTGTATTTTTCTGCGCCGAGTCGTATGCAGCTTTCATTTGTACCATTATGGGGTACAAGCGAAACATTTTGATTGATTTTTATTACTTTTTCTTTGGGAGGTGAGGGAAGAACGGAAATTCTGACATTTTTTTTTGTAAGATGTTCCCGGATACATTAAATTTCAGACTTTTATTTCCAAAATTTAGAAATAAAGATTTGCCTCTCTACTTTTCAGCAGCCGTTAACTTTTGTTTTAATTTTTGACGAGTAAATTATATTTTTTTACTGCTGTTTTAAGGTACATATAAATTATAATTTACCTTAAAACAGCAGTAAAAAATAATATAATTTATCATGTATTTTATATGAAAAAAAATACATTTTTATTTTTCTTTGCAGTTGGGATTTTATTTTTTATTACTTTTTTTTTTCGCTCTGATACAGTAACGGTCAAATGTTTGGACACGACTGTTCATGCAATTGTTTTCCTTCTCCTTATTGGAAAGTGCACATTGTAGATTCAGACTGATGGCAGCAAAACCACGAAGGGACATATAGAAACAAGGAGTAAAGAATCGCTTGTGAAACTTGAATATGTGTTACATTTTAAATTATATTTTACTCTTATTTCAGTTTTATGTCCCCTTTGCTTTTCTTCATCAGGTCGTCACCTGAAATGGCTTCCAACAATCTTATAGGAGTTCTCAGAGGTGCTGACCACTTGTTGGTTGCTTTGCCTCCAACTCTGTGTCCAATTCATCCCAAACAATTGCCATTAGGTTGTGCTCAGGTGATTGTGGAGGCCAGGGGATCTGACAAAGCCTCCATTCCCTCTCCTTCTTGGTCTCATAACCCTTATACAGTCTGGAGGATTTTTGGGTTAATGTCCTGTTGCAACAGAAATGAAGGTCCCACTAAGTGGAAACCAAATGGGATGGTAGACATTTCAGAATGCTAGGTATGTGTGCCTTGAATTTGAAATATGTCCCCAACAGTGTCACTAGCAAAGCACCCCCAGACCATCACACTTCCCTATCCATGCTTTATGGTGGGCACCACACATGTAGAAACCATCCACTCACCTTTTCTACGTCTCGCAAAGACATGGAGGATGGTACCAAAAGTCTCAAATTTTGACTCATCAGTCCACAGTACAGATTTCCACTGATCTAATGTCGAGTCCTTGTGTTGCTTGGCCCAAACAAGTCTCTTCTTCATGTTTGTGGTCCTCATCGGTGGCTTATTTGCAGCAATTCCACCATAAAGCTCTACTTCTTGCAGTCTCTTCTGGACAGTTGATGTTGAGATGTATCTACCACTTGATGTCTTATGAAGGTGCTATCGGTTGGTGATTTCTGAGGCAGATAGCTCTGATGAACTTATCCTCTGCAGCAGAGGTAATTCTTGGTCTTCCTTTCCTGGAGCAGTTCTCATGAGAGCCAGTTTCATCATAGCGATTGATGGTTTTCATGACTGGACTTGAGGATATCTTCAAGATTCTAGAAATTTTCCAGGCTAACTGATATTTTTGTCTTCAAGTAATGATGGACGGTCATTTCTCTTTACTTAGCTGAGTGGTTCTTGCCATATTCTGACTTAGAACAGTTGTGGAATAGAGCCCAGTACAGTATGGAGCTGTGCACCAATATGGCCTCTGCAAAACCATGGTCACAAACACTCTCTGAAGGCTGGAGATGTGACAAATGAAATCTTGACAAGGTGACCTGTTCATTGAAAGACAATCCAGTTGACCACCTGAGGAAGCTGCTTAGAGAATGCCAAGAAGGGTGTAAAGCTGTGATCAGCAAAGGTTTAATATAAATTCTAGTTTGTTTCAAATGAGTTTCTTTATTCGTAGTTTCCATATGTAACCCTTCCTGGTTTTGCTGCCTTAGGTTTGAATCTACAATGTGCACATTCCAATAAGAACAAGCAAAACCACGGAATGAACAAGTGTCCAAACTTTTGACTGTTATTGTACTTATTAAGAAATCTCTTGGGAACATATTTTTTTCCTTAATTGTTCTTTTTTTCCAACTGTAACTGGGACATCTATAGGAGGAGAAAACAGCCTAATACTGTGACACAAGTCAGTGTTGGAGTTGATCCTGGTCGGATAGGACGTCGGTAGGGGTTGGTAGTCTAACACTATGTAGCACAAAAGAAGACAGAAGTAGCAACAAACCGCTTCTGCCTTCTCCGCAGGCTTTTTCTTTGAAGTTTTTTTCATTTACGAAATCGGAAAAGGCGGGAGGGGATGGGTGGTTTAGGAATTTAATATAAAGCTTTTACACATTTTATTGGTGTGACGGGGGGGTTCTCCTCTCTGACCACTTAGATGCCGCAGTTGCAATTGACTATAGCATCTGACTGGTTAAATAGTGATCGGCTGTAGGGCCAATTGCAAGTAGGAGTCAGCTTCTCCCTCCTGGTTTGAACGATCGGTGAGGGTCTCGGGGGGGGGGGGGGGCAACAACATATCAAAATATTTTTAAAAAGTTTAGTTATTATTTAATAGTGTTGTCCGGCAATGGCTGAGCTGCAGACAAGAGTGGCGCCATCTCTAGAAAAAAAAATAGCAAACTTTTCTTTCTAATTTTGTACAAACCCGTTAAAATATTTTCAGAAAAGTAGGATGACAACCAATGATGTCCATATTGGTGGGGAACCAGTTTTTTTTTAAAAAAAGAAAAATAGTAATTTTTTTTAAAGTGTTGCTCTAAACAATTATTTTGCACACACCGAGGTGTGAACCTCAAGTCCTTGCCATTTGCTTGCACACCTGAATGTCGCACGTGGAGTAAATCACCTTCCGCCATCTGCTCATCGGCGCTGAGGCAACAATTCATTTTACCAACATGAAAGTTATAAAAAAAAAAAAAGTATCTGCCAGGCCGCAGCATATGCTCCAGCCACGCGCTCCTCAGCCCACTCAGCCCAACTACTTTTGGCTTTGCCCCTAGGCGTAGAACATGGATTGTTTTCCTGATGTGGAACCCAACCAAGTCCCCGTTCAGTCAACGAATGAGACAAATTAATTGAAGCCAACGAAGGCGATAAAACTGAAGATATTAACCAGCAGGCTTTCGACAGATCCCTTTGCTGTTCTATCTTTCAGATCAAATGGTTTTATTTTATTTTTCAGGAGTTGATTTTTGACACTCGGATAAACAACATTTGCAGAACAATATGGACATGAGGCTTATTGTTTTGTACTATAAACGCGAGCACCGGCGCTAATTTGCTGGAGGCACAAATGGTCTAATGAAGACGAAAGAAATTCAGTGTCACACAGTGGAGGGTCTATATGTCAGAGAGTGTAAAAAATTGGGCAAAATTACAACCAAAAATATAAAAAATTTTTTTAAAAAAAATTGGCCCATAGTGGTTAAATAAAAAAAAGTAAATACATAGATTCCTCCGCACTGGTGCCCTGCAGGTCTCCTCACCTCTTCTCGCAGTGGTGGAGGTCTGCAGCACTGATGTTCCATCATCCAAGCTGTAAGAGATGGTCTCCTTGCTCTCTCTCTCCCAGTTTGAAAAGAAAAGTCACCACTGCAGCCAATCACTGACTGCAGCAGTTATGTGATAATCCTACGGAATTTTCGGTGAGTGAGCATGATTTTTTTTGATTTTTTTATCTTATAAGACCATCATCGTGCTATTTTTCAAATTTAAAAACAAAAATCTAGTGGAAAACCACTTAAGTAAAAAAAAAAAAAATAAGAAAAGGACTCCATGCCAACCTTTATTTAAAGTATTGAAAGGAAAACCTCAATGTTCGCCTATGGTGATGCCATGGGAAAGAATAGATGTTGAGTAGAGGTGGAGATATATATTCGCAGAACCTGAGTCCTGCGGCCACATCAGTTCTCTATGGCTACTGGGCAAGAACGTTGCAAATGGCTTCCTACCTCCACCATCCCCGGCTCCTTTTTAAGTAGTCGAGCAGGCGCGATGTCATCTTTGCGGCATGGCGCAAACACATGACATTGCAAAAGGAAGGATTATCAAAAGAGGAACCAAGGATGCCGTCAAGTAGGAAGAGGTTCGCAGAGCACTTGTCCGGCAGTTACGGACTACTGATGTGGCACTTGGACCAGGGTCCTGAGAATTGATCTCTGCATGTTTAGGTTGCCTTGCTTCTGTGCCCTGATAATGTTGTAGGTTTATTTGTAGATTAATATAAAATCAGAGATACAATATTAAGAAAAATCAGATGGGCTAGACTTGTAAGTAGGACAACTGTTCAGAATGTAGATGTCCAACACTTGACTACAATTGTTGGAGACTGGTTGGTTGACTACGGAGATGACGGTCTGAAATGGTCAAGGGCATTCTTGGCCCACCTTCATAATGGTTCATTTTTTGGAAAGGGTAATCAGTTTCCATTTTTAGAGTCACTTGGTAAGTCTCTCTCCTGTAACTCTTCTGGTTAGCAGGGTCCTCTCTCTCTCTTCTGTAGAGTGTAAGCTCTTATGATCTGTGGGGTCCTCTCTCTTCTGTAGAGTGTAAGTTCTTATGGTCAGTGGGGTCATTTCTCTTTCTCCTGTAGAGTGTCAGCTCTTATGATCAGCGGGGTCCTCTCTCTTCTGTAGAGTGTAAGCTCTTATGGTCAGCAGGGTCCTCTCTCTATCCTGTAGAGTCTAAGCTCTTATGGTCAGCGGGGTCCTCTCTCTCCTGTAGAGTGTCAGCTCTTATGGTCAGCGGGGTCCTCTCTCTTCTGTAGAGTGTAAGCTCTTATGGTCATTAGGGCCCTCTCTTTTGCTTCTGTAGAGTGTAATCTCTTATGGTCAGCGGGGTCCTCTCTTTTGCTTCTGTAGAGTGTAATCTCTTATGGTCAGCGGGGTCCTCTCTCTATCCTGTAGAGTCTAAGCTCTTATGGTAAGCGGGGTCCTCTCTCTTTCTCCTGTAGACTGTAAGTTCTTATAGTCAGCGGGGTCCTCTCTCTATCCTGTAGAGTCTAAGCTCTTATGATCAGTGGGGTCCTTTCTCTCTCTCCTGTAGAGTGTCAGCTCTTATGATCAGCGGGGTCCTCTCTCTTCTGTAGAGTGTAAGCTCTTATGGTCATTAGGGCCCTCTCTTTTGCTTCTGTAGAGTGTAATCTCTTATGGTCAGCGGGGTCCTCTCTTTTGCTTCTGTAGAGTGTAATCTCTTATGGTCAGCGGGGTCCTCTCTCTATCCTGTAGAGTCTAAGCTCTTATGGTCAGCGGGGTCCTCTCTCTTTCTCCTGTAGAGTGTAAGCTTTTATAGTCAGCGGGGTTGTTTCTCACTGCCACATGTATTTTACGAGCAATTACAAGCTTTCGAGTATTGAGGTCCATGCAAATTTATTTGCTAGGAATTAAATTTTTTCAGAAAATTTGACAAAGCCAGCATATTAGAATTTTAGAAAATCTGCTCATCTCTACTTAGTAGTATAACAGGCTGACTAGATTATCAATTAAAGGCACCACCTTGGAAGGCCATCAAGATTACATTAGACAGTTTGCATAATGGAAGCCATGATCCAGAAGACCAAAGGGGTTGCTCATTGAACCTAACACAGAAGCCTATCAGTTCTCTTAAATTTTACAAGAACTTGTGCAAATTGGTTTTCTATTCCAGTGAAACATGGGTAAAGTATGGATACATGCCAAGTATTTATTGAGATTAGGATTGCTCCCAATGGGTCATAACCATGGGATAACCACAATGGGCACCAACGGTTGCATTGTGCTACAAAGCCATTTAACCATGAGAAGTAAAACAACTCAAACAATGGTGGTTTGACCTATCGCTTGAATCTTCCAAGAAGAACAATATATGACCATTGCTACCATTTAGCTCCAGCCCTAAAGTGATATATTTCAATTATGGACAGAGAATGGTAAAGTGCTATATGGAGTTTGCCGGAACCCATGGACATAAAAGCCAAAAGCATAAAAAAGATTGAGATTATCATATCAGCGCTGCATCTTAAAATCATCCTGAGATTAAAGATTTTTTGGGTGGAAGACTCTACAATTTGAGGCCAATCGGACAGGAGACTCCAGTGCCACCCAGTCCACAGTAGCCATTGGGCACTTTGCTGAGATACTGCTGGTGATAATCTTCTGCGTAGTAGAACTTGGTTTCCTCACGGATTTCAGTGGTGATATTTCCAAATCCATTCGCAGTTAACTCCTGTAAAAAAAAAAAAAAAGATTGAAGATTTCAGTACAAAAAGATTTCTCAAAGTAAAAAAGAAAGCCAAACCTAATACACAAATATAGAATCCTGAAATACATTAGTGTCGATGGAATCCAAGTCTGTAACAATCAGAAGACTCGTCATCTTGTTGACCTTCATCAGAAAGTTCACTTCACCCAATGGTCACGCTCTTCTGAAGATGGGCATCTCCTCTTCTGTGTCTAGTTGGCCATCTACAAAAAGTTCACTACATCCAATAACTACTATCCCTGATGAAGACAGCCGTAGCTGTCGAAAAGCGTTGGAAAGTCTTTGACCCAGCTGAGAAGGCGTCCACAGGCCTCCGTACTGAGTGCACGCCGCTTACCACGTGACAGCGCGTCACTCTGCCCCTCTCGCGCACTTTCAAGTGAAAGCGCGCCTTCTCTCTCCCCCCCCTCTCTCTCTATCCCGCTCTGCCTACCCGGAAGCACGCAAGCTGCGGCGGTCACCGGCCGGGACTCCGCTCTCGCTCCGGGCTCCATCACCTGCTGACATAACCGCGGGACTGCAGACTGTAAGTAATCTCGGGCCTCGGCCCCCACCGCTTGCTACCACACGAAACTGCCAGGAGCAGATACCCTAACCTTCACTATTCTATCCTTGGCAGACTCACAGAAAACGCGGTCTGCGCTATACTCACCTTGCAACCATAGCCTTCTGCTACATCGTGACAGCATTTTCTGACTACCCAGCCAGAGACCCCTGCTATATCAACCCTACAACCAGAACCTTCGTCTACACCAGAGCATTTTATGGCAGGACACATCACTGCCTGACCGACTGACCACCCAGTCAGAGCCTCTTACTGCACCTATTTGGTATCCAGGATCAGAGCCTCCTACTATAGAACTATTGCTGCATAAATAATTCATCCAGAGCCTCCTGCTGCACCTTCCGTACGACCGGAACACCTGATGCACCTGTCCTCTTATGTCAGCAATATATGAAATAAGGTAAATAACAAGCATAGTAACTGCAGACTAATCCTACTATACCTCAAACACTAACCCTCTCTTAAATTTTCAAACAGGACAAAGGGTACAACATAGACGCCACATCGTCAGTACCGCCAGAAGCACCTTGCTGCACCTCTCCTACAGGGACAGGGACAAACCAGAGTCACCTGCTGCATCTCTCAAAAGGACAACTATAATTATTAAACCCAAAATAGAACAAGTCTACCTTAGGGTAAGTCCTAATCCTATCGTACCACCTGAGAACCAAGTACCTACAATATCAAACCTATTTCTTCTACGACCCTAGGACCTCGAGCCCCCTTTTCAAAAAACCATCCCGGACCAGTCCACCTCCATAGTTGGCTCCCTGTGGATCACGGTCCAAGAAACACATCCGCACGTCTCTGTTCTTGTTGCCCACTGATTGCCACAACAACAGCAGGTAAAGTACAACTCCCACTAGTGACCTGTAGTCAATTACTCCTAAGTTCTAATGCACTTTTCCTGCACCTCAGGTATCTACCATTGTCTCCTACTGACACTAGAGTCCACCGTCGAAAGGCCTTCAAGGTTGCCACAAGGAGATACAGACCGATCATAACAGGTAACCCATACAAAAACCAAACCTACCAAGAATCGATACCCTAAGTACCGTATTACCATACCGTACTACTATACCCTAACACGGTTCCTCTTCCACCAGGTCCACCCTTCTGCCTCCCAAGTATCGACTACCTCAAAGACTCTATGGGAAGCCGTTCTATCCATTAATCCAGAACCATATTTATTTATTTATTTATATTTATTTACTCATTTTTACCGATTCCTTTATATTGTCTATTTTAGCTTTTTAGAAAAAATCTTTTTAAACACCTGTATCAATAAAGTACATTTTAGTTATTTATTCTCCCGAAGTCCTTCATTCACTACCGCTAGCGCGAATTTTAAACCATAGGTTATTTTAATCTAGTACATCCAATAACCATATTCTCCTGAAGATGCGCAACCAACCCTCTGCTATTTCTGATTGTCTGTCTTCAGATGGTCCTTACGTTTCTGAAAACGGACAACTTGCAACTATAAAATGGCAGTAGTTTTACAAAAACGGATACCCAATATTATTTCTCTTCGCTGGTCTCTGGAAGCTTCACAGCACCTAATATCTTCAGAACAATAATGTGCTGTGAAACTTCTGAAGATAAGCAATGATAAATGATGGAGAGGTGTCCTCAAGCAGGACTCCACCACAAAAACGACCATTTCTAACCTTATGACAACCAGAACCATGTGCACATTACCAGTTTTTACTACCCCCATAATTTAATCTCAACTTAGTCTGGGACTGGGAGCTATCTTGCAGAACAACCTCTGGCTTTATATGAATTATTTTCTGGGACCACCACAATTCGGCCAGTTGTAGAAGGACAGGGAGTAAGAGATAAGACAGGAAGAAACATCACTTCACTGACAATGCAGACGAGAAGACATCATTTGGAGGAAAAGGGGGCATGACAGAAAATATACTATGACTTTGAGGAAACCTAAGCAAAGCCCATGCCTGATACACATCCGAAACTGATATTTCTAACGCAATCTATGTCTCCAATAAGCTTCTAACAGTACATCATTCTACAATCTAAATACATGTAAGGGCTTTTCTCCTGTAGAGTGTCAGCTCTTATGTGCAGGGTCCTCTCTCCTGTAGAGTGTCAGCTCTTATGTGCAGGGTTCTCTCTCCTGTAGAGTGTCAGCTCTTATGTGCAGGGTTCTCTCTCCTGTAGAGTGTCAGCTCTTATGGGCAGAGTCCTCTCTCCTGTATCTTGTCAGCTCTTATGTGCAGGGTCCTCTCTCCTGTAGAGTGTCAGCTCTTATGTGCAGGGTCCTCTCTCCTGTAGAGTGTCAGCTCTTATGAGCAGGGTCCTCTCTCCTGTAGAGTGTCAGCTCTTATGTGCAGGGTCCTCTCTCCTGTAGAGTGTCAGCTCTTATGTGCAGGGTTCTCTCTCCTGTATCTTGTCAGCTCTTATGTGCAGGGTCCTCTCTCCTGTAGAGTGTCAGCTCTTATGGGCAGGGTTCTCTCTCCTGTAGAGTGTCAGCTCTTATGTGCAGGGTTCTCTCTCCTGTATCTTGTCAGCTCTTATGTGCAGGGACCTCTCTCCTGTAGAGTGTCAGCTCTTATGTGCAGGGTCCTCTCCTGTAGAGTGTCAGCTCTTATGTGCAGGGACCTCTCTCCTGTAGATGGTCAGCTCTTATGGGCACGGTTCTCTCTCCTGTAGAGTGTCAGCTCTTATGGGCAGAGTCCTCTCTCCTGTAGAGTGTTAGCGCTAATGGGCAGGGTCCTCTCTCCTGTAGAGTGTCAGCTCTTATGTGCAGGGTTCTCTCTCCTGTATCTTGTCAGCTCTTATGTGCAGGGTCCTCTCTCCTGTAGAGTGTCAGCTCTTATGTGCAGGGACCTCTCTCCTGTAGAGTGTCAGCTCTTATGTGCAGGGTCCTCTCTCCTGTAGAGTGTCAGCTCTTATGTGCAGGGACCTCTCTCCTGTAGAGTGTCAGCTCTTATGTGCAGGGTCCTCTCTCCTGTAGAGTGTCAGCTCTTATGTGCAGGGACCTCTCTCCTGTAGAGTGTCATCTCTCCTGTAGAGTGTCAGCTCTTATGGGCAGGGTCCTCTCTCCTGTAGAGTGTCAGCTCTTATGTGCAGGGTCCTCTCTCCTGTAGAGTGTCAGCTCTTATGGGCAGGGTTCTCTCTCCTGTAGAGTGTCAGCTCTTATGTGCAGGGTCCTCTCTCCTGTAGAGTGTCAGCTCTTATGTGCAGGGTCCTCTCTCCTGTAGAGTGTCAGCTCTTATGTGCAGGGTTCTCTCTCCTGTATCTTGTCAGCTCTTATGTGCAGGGTCCTCTCTCCTGTAGAGTGTCAGCTCTTATGGGCAGGGTTCTCTCTCCTGTAGAGTGTCAGCTCTTATGTGCAGGGTCCTCTCTCCTGTAGAGTGTCAGCTCTTATGTGCAGGGACCTCTCTCCTGTAGAGTGTCAGCTCTTATGTGCAGGGTCCTCTCCTGTAGAGTGTCAGCTCTTATGTGCAGGGACCTCTCTCCTGTAGATGGTCAGCTCTTATGGGCACGGTTCTCTCTCCTGTAGAGTGTCAGCTCTTATGGGCAGAGTCCTCTCTCCTGTAGAGTGTTAGCGCTAATGGGCAGGGTCCTCTCTCCTGTAGAGTGTCAGCTCTTATGTGCAGGGTTCTCTCTCCTGTATCTTGTCAGCTCTTATGTGCAGGGTCCTCTCTCCTGTAGAGTGTCAGCTCTTATGTGCAGGGACCTCTCTCCTGTAGAGTGTCAGCTCTTATGTGCAGGGTCCTCTCTCCTGTAGAGTGTCAGCTCTTATGTGCAGGGACCTCTCTCCTGTAGAGTGTCAGCTCTTATGTGCAGGGTCCTCTCTCCTGTAGAGTGTCAGCTCTTATGTGCAGGGACCTCTCTCCTGTAGAGTGTCATCTCTCCTGTAGAGTGTCAGCTCTTATGGGCAGGGTCCTCTCTCCTGTAGAGTGTCAGCTCTTATGTGCAGGGTCCTCTCTCCTGTAGAGTGTCAGCTCTTATGGGCAGGGTTCTCTCTCCTGTAGAGTGTCAGCTCTTATGTGCAGGGTCCTCTCTCCTGTAGAGTGTCAGCTCTTATGGGCAGGGTCCTCTCTCCTGTAGAGTGTCAGCTCTTATGTGCAGGGACCTCTCTCCTGTAGAGTGTCAGCTCTTATGTGCAGGGTCATCTCTCCTGTAGAGTGTTAGCTCTTATGTGCAGGGTTCTCTCTCCTGTATCTTGTCAGCTCTTATGTGCAGGGTCCTCTCTCCTGTAGAGTGTCAGCTCTTATGTGCAGGGTCCTCTCTCCTGTAGAGTGTCAGCTCTTATGTGCAGGGTCCTCTCTCCTGTAGAGTGTCAGCTCTTATGGGCAGGGTTCTCTCTCCTGTAGAGTGTCAGCTCTTATGGGCAGGGTTCTCTCTCCTGTAGAGTGTCAGCTCTTATGGGCAGGGTTCTCTCTCCTGTAGAGTGTCAGCTCTTATGGGCAGAGTCCTCTCTCCTGTATCTTGTCAGCTCTTATGTGCAGGGTCCTCTCTCCTGTAGAGTGTCAGCTCTTATGTGCAGGGTCCTCTCTCCTGTAGAGTGTCAGCTCTTATGTGCAGGGACCTCTCTCCTGTAGAGTGTCAGCTCTTATGTGCAGGGTCCTCTCTCCTGTAGAGTGTCAGCTCTTATGTGCAGGGACCTCTCTCCTGTAGAGTGTCATCTCTCCTGTAGAGTGTCAGCTCTTATGGGCAGGGTCCTCTCTCCTGTAGAGTGTCAGCTCTTATGTGCAGGGTCCTCTCTCCTGTAGAGTGTCAGCTCTTATGGGCAGGGTTCTCTCTCCTGTAGAGTGTCAGCTCTTATGTGCAGGGTCCTCTCTCCTGTAGAGTGTCAGCTCTTATGGGCAGGGTCCTCTCTCCTGTAGAGTGTCAGCTCTTATGTGCAGGGACCTCTCTCCTGTAGAGTGTCAGCTCTTATGTGCAGGGTCATCTCTCCTGTAGAGTGTTAGCTCTTATGTGCAGGGTTCTCTCTCCTGTATCTTGTCAGCTCTTATGTGCAGGGTCCTCTCTCCTGTAGAGTGTCAGCTCTTATGTGCAGGGTCCTCTCTCCTGTAGAGTGTCAGCTCTTATGTGCAGGGTCCTCTCTCCTGTAGAGTGTCAGCTCTTATGGGCAGGGTTCTCTCTCCTGTAGAGTGTCAGCTCTTATGGGCAGGGTTCTCTCTCCTGTAGAGTGTCAGCTCTTATGGGCAGGGTTCTCTCTCCTGTAGAGTGTCAGCTCTTATGGGCAGAGTCCTCTCTCCTGTATCTTGTCAGCTCTTATGTGCAGGGTCCTCTCTCCTGTAGAGTGTCAGCTCTTATGTGCAGGGTCCTCTCTCCTGTAGAGTGTCAGCTCTTATGTGCAGGGTCCTCTCTCCTGTAGAGTGTCAGCTCTTATGTGCAGGGTCCTCTCTCCTGTAGAGTGTCAGCTCTTATGTGCAGGGTTCTCTCTCCTGTATCTTGTCAGCTCTTATGTGCAGGGTCCTCTCTCCTGTAGAGTGTCCGCTCTTATGGGCAGGGTCCTCTCTCCTGTAGAGTGTCAGCTCTTATGTGCAGGGTCCTCTCTCCTGTAGAGTGTCAGCTCTTATGGGCAGGGTCCTCTCTCCTGTAGAGTGTCAGCTCTTATGTGCAGGGACCTCTCTCCTGTAGAGTGACAGCTCTTATGGGCAGGGTCATCTCTCCTGTAGAGTGTCAGCTCTTATGGGCAGGGTTCTCTCTCCTGTAGAGTGTCAGCTCTTATGTGCAGGGTCCTCTCTCCTGTAGAGTGTCAGCTCTTATGGGCAGGGTCCTCTCTCCTGTAGAGTGTCAGCTCTTATGTGCAGGGACCTCTCTCCTGTAGAGTGTCAGCTCTTATGTGCAGGGTCATCTCTCCTGTAGAGTGTTAGCTCTTATGTGCAGGGTTCTCTCTCCTGTATCTTGTCAGCTCTTATGTGCAGGGTCCTCTCTCCTGTAGAGTGTCAGCTCTTATGTGCAGGGTCCTCTCTCCTGTAGAGTGTCAGCTCTTATGTGCAGGGTCCTCTCTCCTGTAGAGTGTCAGCTCTTATGTGCAGGGTTCTCTCTCCTGTATCTTGTCAGCTCTTATGTGCAGGGTCCTCTCTCCTGTAGAGTGTCAGCTCTTATGGGCAGGGTTCTCTCTCCTGTAGAGTGTCAGCTCTTATGTGCAGGGTTCTCTCTCCTGTAGAGTGTCAGCTCTTATGTGCAGGGTCATCTCTCCTGTAGAGTGTCAGCTCTTATGGGCAGGGTTCTCTCTCCTGTAGAGTGTCAGCTCTTATGGGCAGGGTCCTCTCTCCTGTATCTTGTCAGCTCTTATGTGCAGGGTCCTCTCTACTGTAGAGTGTCAGCTCTTATGTGCAGGGTTCTCTCGCCTGTATCTTGTCAGCTCTTATGTGCAGGGTCCTCTCTCCTGTAGAGTGTCAGCTCTTATGGGCAGGGTCCTCTCTCCTGTAGAGTGTCAGCTCTTATGTGCAGGGTTCTCTCGCCTGTATCTTGTCAGCTCTTATGTGCAGGGACCTCTCTCCTGTAGAGTGTCAGCTCTTATGTGCAGGGTCCTCTCTCCTGTAGAGTGTCAGCTCTTATGTGCAGGGACCTCTCTCCTGTAGAGTGTCAGCTCTTATGTGTAGGGTCCTCTTTCCTGTAGCGTGTCAGCTCTTATGGGCAGGGTCCTCTCTCCAGTAGAGTGTCAGCTCTTATGGGCAGGGTCCTCTCTCCAGTAGAGTGTCAGCTCTTATTGCAAGGGAATTCTGTACTATAGATTGCGAGTTGCAGACATTTCTTTCTTGTATTTATATGTGACATTTCAGCATATTATTCTCTTCCGTCCCTTGACTTTCAGCACCGTATGAGTCTCTGCCATGTTTGTCGAGAGGAAGAAGGGGGTTGGGGGTCTGGAGCACTTGGAATCCAGGCCCCTCAGGGCTGTATGAAGCTGTGCCTGAAACATGTAACAGATTTCCAGACAGATGGCGGTGTACATAACTCTGCACTGCTCTCCATTTAGATAAAATTGCCATACTTAGTATAGCCTCAAATGACCTATTTTACATAGAAAGACACGACTATGTGCATAGATAGACCATTATACAGACGGCGCATTTGATCACAGAGCGTCCCATCCCACTCCTCCATGCTATATACTCAACATAGCCAAAAGTATGTGGACACCTGAACATCACATGCATATGGGATTCTGAACATCTTAATACAAGTCATTCATTTTGAATTTGTACCCAAGAGCCTTCAATTTTTTGGAAAGTATTTCTACTACTAAATTTTATGACATGTATATGGGGATTTGGTAATGTTGGGACACATAGAACTGGACCAATTGTTTCATAAATCTCATTGTTTGTTGGGCAGCATTGTAGAAAGATTTCTCTTCCCCACATCAAGCATCAAAACTGCCCAAGGTGACGAATTTATAAGTTTACTGATGGTGGCTTTACATCACTCCAGTTGACTCCTGGCATTGTGTATAGTAATTTCAGGCTTGTGTGTGCCTTATCCTTGTTAAATAACAAAAAGGAGGCAAAAGTGAAAGAAGATTACCAGTAACAAGATGGAAGGTAAATTAGAGAAGTCAAGGAAGGAAAAGTGAAAGAAGATGACCAGTAACAAGATGGAAGGTAAATTAGAGAAGTCAAGAAGGGAAAAGTGAAAGAAGATGACCAGTAAGAAGATGGAAGGTAAATTAGAGAAGTCAAGGAGGGAAAAGTGAAAGAAGATGACCAGTAACGGGATGGAAGGTAGATCAGAGAATTCAAGGAGGGAAAAGTGAAAGAAGATGACCAGTAATGGGATGGAAGGTAGATCAGAGAATTCAAGGAGGGAAAAGTGAAAGAAGATGACCAGTAACGGGATGGAAGGTAGATCAGAGAATTCAAGGAGGGAATAGTGAAAGAAGATGACCAGTAACGAGATGGAAGGTAGATCAGAGAAGTCAAGGAGGGAAAAGTGAAAGAAGATGACCAGTAACGGGATGGAAGGTAGATCAGAGAAGTCAAGGAGGGAAAAGTGAAAGTAGATGACCAGTAACGAGATGGAAGGTAAATTAGAGAAGTCAAGGAGGGAATAGTGAAAGAAGATAACCAGTAACGGGATGGAAAGTAGATCAGAGAAGTCAAGGAGGGAAAAGTGAAAGAAGATGACCAGTAGCAAGATGGAAGGTAGATCAGAGAAGTCAAGGAGGGAAAAATGAAAGAAGATGACCAGTAATGAAATGGAAGGTAGATAAGAAAAGTGAAGAGGGAAAAGTGAAATAAGATAACAAGTAAGGAGATATAAGGTAGATCAGAGAACTCATGACCATGACAATAAGGAATCTAAAGACCCAAACTGAAGAAGGAAAAATACTCTGTTCATGGGCACCAGGAGTAGAAAGTGTTTTGACAAAACTGATAATTGTCAAAAATAACATGTACATTAATTTGATCTGACTAATAAGGTCAGTAAAAATTATGCCCTACAGGTACGTCATGCCAAACACAAGTCACCGGAGAAACAGATTAATGTGGTTGCCCAACAGCCATACGTTCTACATCCAAAATAGAGAAAAATTTGGACAATAAAAGAAGGATCCTCTGACTGTCCGAGAAGTCTCTTGTGCTTCCTTTTGGCACTTTTTAGGGTTTGTTTAGTGGGTATAAATACACTCCGAGGATTGACCTTCATTCATCTCTAGTTTTATGTTCACCGAGAACGGCCAATATTTTCCAACGTCCCATCTGTCCTGGAGCCAAGCTTAGATCAGCAGATACTTGGCACAGATTCTGTAGCCAGATGTCAAGTTTATTTCACGGCGTTGGTTTCAAAAATTGGTCACATTTCGAAAAAAAAAAAAAAAAAAGAGCAAAAAAAAATTTTCACAGGTGGAAGTTGTAGTATAAAGGAACAAAGCAAGTGGCCAAAAAAATGGCACATTTTGTCCCCTCTTACTTTAAATACACTTTAACCCTTTCTTACACACCACTGTTGATAGGTATTTTCCACACATTACCGTATTCATATAAATATATATATACATAGTGAGTGTATGACGCCAAACATGAACGTGTGGCCCTAAATCAGCAGTGTGTGATGTCGGAACAGTCAATAGTGACTATTGCATCTAATTACCCTACAGTGGCAGATGGCTCCCTCTATCAGCCCCATGATGCAACTGCAGGGTGCCAGTAGATTGCCAGGGCAGAATATGGAAGCTCCTGGAGGATCGCAAGATAAAGTCCTCAAGAGGGAATAAGAGAAAATAGAGTTTTAATAAAGTGAATAAAAAAAAAATAGTTAAAAGTATTAATCATACCGACTCCAAAAAATACAAACAAAAATACCTAAAAGAAACAGCAAATGGTCCAAACAAAAGAGTTACATGTGATTACAAAAATATCGCAGTTTTTTTTTTTTTTTTGGCCAGGAACAGCGCCACTCATGTCCTGTTAATGTGACTAAGATGCAATACCGGACACCACCCATGCACAGAAGTGGCGCAGTTTCTGGAAGACAGCAACAAACTTTTTCTAATTTTGCTCTCCAATGTCTATAGGATGTTTTTGCATTAACCCTTTATTTCTTTGTCCCAGATTATTATTATCTGACCCAATAAACAAGAACAGTACAGCGCAAAATTCCTTAAGGAGAACGATACATACGCAACAGTTTATATGAAAGATTGCCCTCCGTCATTAGGATGCTGATCATGGGGGGGGTATCAAACTCTGGGATACGAGCTGTTAGAGTATACGACAGCTGCAGGCTTATGCTGGTGGGACTGTGTTGAGCAGACAGCGGATGGCGCTGTTTTAACTTTTACATCTTATTGATATGAGTATAGTTCCTATCTACATTGTACTGTATGACCTCTCTGGTTGCTTTACGCCAGTTTTTTAATGGTTGATTTATGTCCTATGTAAATAGTCGATTTTCCCACAATGTGAACGATTCTGCTGAAAGCAGAAATCCGCAACAGGTTGATCCTGGAAAAGTTTAAAGTATTTGGTTTCCAAGTATCTTTTTAAGTGGAAAGTGATTATCACTATAATTGTGCACCTGGTGTCCCTATTTTCAGCACTCCGGACCATTTTCTGGTTGCCCTGTTATGGCTAGTCTTGACCATGTCCTCTTTGGATGTTGACCTCAACGTTGTCCTGTTACACCATATTGATGACCATTCTGCAGTGGCCACATAACGCTGAATGGAGTTGCGTTTTGCAGCTCCGCTCAATGTGTTTACTTCAGGTGACGCCGATCAGATCTCCGGACCATTTTCTGGTTGCCCTGTTATGGCCAGTCCTGACCATGTCCTCTTTGGATGTTGACCTCAACGTTGTCCTGATATACCATATTTATGACCGTTCTGCAAGTGGCCACATAACACTGAACGGAGTTGCGTTTTGCAGCTCCGTTCAATGTGTTTACTTCAGGTGACGCCGGAGCTGATCGGTGGTGTCTGCTCCCCAACAATCTCATATTGATGACCAATCCTCAGGATAGCAAAAGTTATGAATATGGTGTGACCTTTCCTGGTCCTGAAGCCTTTTTTCCCATCTACATGGAACCTTCATTCTACAGATAACGAATCAGATTGCCACCGGGTGAACGTAGAGGAGGGTGAGGGCTACCAGGTGCCAGGATGGATGGCCACAAGCCACATTGCCGTGTATAGGCTTTGGTGATGGAAATCTGCGTCTCTGGAACATCAGAAGGATCTGACTGTATAATCCCCCATCGTTGTGATTCTGCGGATTACCACCTCGTCTGTCCCGCTGTCACGCAGCCCGTCTGGGTGCGTGTTTGTGTGTGCGCTCTATGTGCAGGCAGCTCCGAGGCCTGCCAAAAATCCTAATTTTGTCGCCATCTGCCATGGAGGAAGATAACACCTGTCAGGAGCAGCTGCTGAGTGTACGAGATAGGTAAGAAGCAAATCACGTCTACTCTCCACTTGGACGGATTCAGGTAACACATGGACCTCAATGTCGGATGCCAAGTGGCCTCCTGCAAGTTCCCCCTCGCTGCAGGCGCTACACTCACTCACACTGTGCACGGAGCGACACGATGAGGCAGAGAACGGTCACACTTCTACTCTCATCAGGTCCTAGGATGTATCTGTATCGGGGAAAGCTGGGGGAACACACACACAGCTACCCATCAAGCCCAAAGCTGACACCACACACGTTACCAATTCTCATTAAATGACAAAAATGGAAAATCTCTCAGTAAACAACTAACAGAAATCCATGTACAATAAAGATGCCCGATAAACCTCATCAACGATCTATATTCTATCTATCCAATATCTAACATTTATCAAATATCTATTTAATATACAGCATTGAGCAAACGTTTTAGACAGGTGTGGAAAAAATGCCGCACAGTAAGAAGTTTTATACATAGAAGTGTTAATAGTTTATTTTTTTATCAATTAACAAAATGCAAAGTGAGACGACAGGCGGTCACCAGATACTGATGATGGAGGCGACGGGCGGTCACCAGATACTGATGATGGAGGCGACGGGCGGTCACCAGATACTGATGATGGAGGCGACGGGCGGTCACCAGATACTGATGATGGAGGCGACGGGCGGTCACCAGATACTGATGATGGAGGCGACGGGCGGTCACCAGATACTGATGATGGAGGCGACGGGCGGTCACCAGATACTGATGATGGAGGCGACGGGCGGTCACCAGATACTGATGATGGAGGCGACGGGCGGTCACCAGATACTGATGATGGAGGCGACGGGCGGTCACCAGATACTGATGATGGAGGCGACGGGCGGTCACCAGATACTGATGATGGAGGCGACGGGCGGTCACCAGATACTGATGATGGAGGCGACGGGCGGTCACCAGATACTGATGATGGAGGCGACGGGCGGTCACCGGATACTGATGATGGAGGCGATGGGCGGTCACTGGATACTGATGATGGAAGCGACGGGCGGTCACCAGATACTGATGATGGAGGCGACGGGCGGTCACCAGATACTGATGATGGAGGCGACGGGCGGTCACCAGATACTGATGATGGAGGCGACGGGCGGTCACCAGATATTGATGATGGAGGTGACGGGCGGTCACCAGATACTGATGATGGAGGTGACGGGCGGTCACCAGATATTGATGATGGAGGCGACGGGCGGTCACCAGATATTGATGATGGAGGCGACGGCCGGTCACCAGATACTGATGATGGAGGCGACGGGCGGTCACCGGATACTGATGATGGAGGCGACGGGCGGTCACCGGATACTGATGATGGAAGCGACGGGCGGTCACCGGACACTGATGATGAAGGTGACGGGCGGTCACCAGATACTGATGATGGAGGCGACGGGCGGTCACCAGATACTGATGATGGAGGCGACGGGTGGTCACCAGATACTGATGATGGAGGATATGGGCAGTCACTAGATACGGATGATGGAGGTGGCGGGAGGTCACCAGATACTGAAGAATCACATTTAGGGCTGATGCAGACATCCGAAGGTCTTGGTCACAGGTCTCCCGACAAGAAGCCCAACACCAGTTCTCAATGTCCATGGGTAATGAAGAAGACAACCTCCACCTTCTTCACTACCCCCATAGATGCAGGCAGTGGTGCCACCTATACCCAATTAAGCAGGCAGAGGAACATATCTTACGCCTTACTTTACTTACTTCAGTAAATGGTCCCGCTACGCCGGGTGGAAGCTGCAAAGATAAAGTCAAAATCACCGAGAAAAATGTGAAAATGGATAGAGAGGTAGAAAAAAGGTCAAGAAGAGGTTGTTTTTTTTGGAAAGAGAAGATCCTGAAAATTTCTTTCGCAGCTCAATAGAGAGTCCCATGAGAGGGCGGAGAGACGTTTTATCCAACTATTCTGTATTAAATGAAAAAAAAATTATCAGTCAGACAAATTTTCTTTTTCCCTCATGGTAGCAAAAATAACACTTTTCAGGAGGTGGTAACGCAGCGAGGGAGCCATACAGGATATGAGCATTAGATCGGAGTCAATCAAACAGGGGGACCCTGGAGAAATCTGTAAATTTGCTTTCTATGTCTCTGTGAGGAGTATGAATGGCACACAATAAACACTTAATTGGTCGTTCTCGTCTCCAGCCTTCGCGGCTTCGCAGATGTATCATTTTCTGGCTATTATTTGCTTTCAAGCATTTGCATTGTCAGACGAGAGTCCCAAAAAATTATCCTCTGCAAATCCAACTCCTATATCCTTTTCCTCTTTATAGTCCCATTTTCTTTTTATTATTTTTATTTTTATTTTTTTTATACAATTTAAAAAGAAAAGGAAAAAAAATTGCTATGGCAGGAGGACGGGCGCTTAATTTATCATGCATGAACGAAAATCCGGAGTGTCCTTCTATAAAGCCTCCCCTGCGTGGTAAGAGATGCAGAGGACGGAGAAATGCAGAGCAGAGAGACCCTGACCCGGTGGACCACTCAATATAATAGTAGAAATACCATGGAATGATCATATTGCAAATGAAAAAGTATCTGCACCCTTTGATAAGTGACCGTACTACATATTTGCCACCATGAATGGATTCTTATCGTGAGATCAGCGAGGATCCAGGACGCAATATCTCCTTGATTATTCGACTTCTTCATGAGAGTGCACAAAGTGGTGTACCGACTTAGCCCATCCTTGTGCACTGCGTTCATGCTCGACCTGAGCCTCACGCTCATGCTGGACCTGTGTGCCTTGCTTATGCTGGACCCGTGTGCCACTCTCATGCAGGACCCGTGTGCCTTTCTCACGCTGGACCCGTGTGCCTTTCTCACGTTGGACCCGTGTGCCTTTCTCACGCTGGACCCGTGTGCTTTTCTCACGCTGGACCCGTGTGCCTTTCTCACGCTGGACCCGTGTGCCTTTCTCACGCTGGACCCGTGTGCCTTTCTCACGCTGGACCCGTGTGCCTTTCTCACGCTGGACCCGTGTGCCTTTCTCACGCTGGACCCGTGTGCCTTTCTCACGCTGGACCCGTGTGCCTTTCTCACGCTGGACCCGCGTGCCTTTCTCACGCTGGACCCGTGTGCCTTTCTCACGCTGGACCCGTGTGCCTTTCTCACGCTGGACCCGTGTGCTTTTCTCACACTGGACCCGTGTGCCTTTCTCACGCTGGACCCGTGTGCTTTTCTCACGCTGGACCCGTGCGCTCACGCAGGACCTGAGCCTCGCGCTCACGCAGGACCTGAGCCTCGCGCTCACGCAGGACCTGAGCCTCGAGCTCACGCAGGACCTGAGCCTCGAGCTCACGCAGGACCTGAGCCTCGAGCTCACGCAGGACCTGAGCATTGTGCTCACGCAGGACCTGTGCGCCGTGCTCATGCTGGACCTGAGCCTTGCGCTGATGCAGGACTTAAGCTGGACCTGTGTGTCGCTCTCACACTGGACTCGTGCGCCGCTCTTACGCGGGACCTAAGCCTCACGCTCATGCATGACCTAAGCCTTGCGCTGGACCTGAGCCTCGAGTTCACGCTGGATCTGAACCTCGCGCTCATGCTGGTCCTGAGCCTCGCTCTCATGCAGGACCTGTGCGCCGCGCTCATGCTGGAACTGAGCCTTGCGCTCATGCAGGACTGAGCGCCATGCTTATGCTGGACCTGTGTGACGCTCTCATGCTGGACCTGAGCCCCACACTCATGTTGGACCTGAGTGCTTCTGCCCTGTAGTTTGATTAATAACTGAGGGTCTCAGGACCGGGGCCCCCCCAACAGGGTTTAAAGGGTTCGAGAAATATTTACTTTAATTACACTTTAAACTAAAAATATATATTACACAAAAAGAACTGGAGTAATCACATTTGCCATATTAATAAAAAAAAGTAATTGCCCCCTAGAATACTGGTTGCACCACTTTTAAAGTGAACCTGTCAGTTTTAACAAGAAGTTTAATCTCAGCATGCACTGTATGTAAAATTCCTCGTAGGAGTCAAGGAGGTGGAGCCACTTGGGTAAAGAGTCATAGCCTCCACACTGGTAACATGCAAATAACTGACCACAGTGGTGAACAATAAGTTATTGCAACAAACAGTGATTGGCAGCAGTGGTCACATCCCTTCAGACAGAGCAGGAAGTACAGATATTACCTCTGTACTTCCTGCTTCATTGGGAAGGATGTGACCAATACTGTCCCAGCTGCAGCTAGTGACTGGCTGCAGTGGTCACAGGTCTGAATAGACAGAGCAAGAAGTACAAAGACTGGCAGGGCTCACTAAGGTGAGAATTATTTTTTAAAATTATTTTTCACCTTTTTAAGAAGCAGAACATTAAAATTCTCATTACCAGCAGCCGCCACTAGAAGGAGCATAGACTCCCTACTGCATGTAAAGGAGAATGTCATGAGCTCCCCCTAGTGGTCACTGCAGACAGACAGAATTTTATGAGGATTTGGAGCTGTGTATTAGAAAAATAGAGCCCTGATTAGTATAAAGACTTCTGGGTCTCCTATGAAGCTCTGAAGAGTTAGGAAATTTGTCCCAATTTGGCTAAAAAAATCACATTCTTAAGGGGGTTGAACAGGGCTAAAATATTGAGGACCTATCCTCAGCAAATGCCATCAGATTGGCGGGTGTCCAACGACTCCGCACCCTGGAAAAGTCTGGCGGCCTTGGGACCTGGGAGCCAGCTAATCGGCAGGGTTGCCCAGTTTGGGACCCCGACTGATCTGATACCGATGACCAATTCTAAGTGTAGCTCATTAATATCGTATTCCTGGCAGCCCCTTTAAATATAATCCAAGGCAATAAACATTTAGCAATGGTTCTTTGTAATTTTTCATGGATATAAACAACACTAACTCCGGCATCTGCTGCCCTGAAATGAACGGTGTATGCAGAAAGCCTCACGTGTGTACTTCTCAGCCTCCACATTATGAGAATAAAAATCTATCGAAACCCCGGAGAAATAACAACTGAGTCTAAAATCCCAAACATAAAATACGGCAACGTGTGGAATAAATACGGAATACCCGGCGGCACGAACGGCAGATATTATTAGTATGACAGCCGCACAGATATGTGATGGTAAAATAGATCGGTGTGAGAGTAGACCACTCAGAAGATGTTCTGTACTGCTAATGCAGGCACGAGAATATGAGGACCCCAACCCCACCCAATGTCGGAAAGTGATACGTACGGTCTTTTTATGAATGAACGGAGTTACCGATGGCCACTATCCAAAAAGGAGCTTCGTTTCTGGACTTGGCGCCCCTGTAGGTGCCAATGGCCACAAGATTGAGCATCAAAGCCGGTAGAAGTTTTGAAGGTTCGGAAAAGAGGGGGTTACTGGTCTCTGACCTTCAAAAATAATTCTACGTTGTATCATAGAAGCTGACAAGATGGCAGATATGGGGGTCTTCAGTAGATCTCTGATACCCCATAACTGTGTGGTCAAGGGTGCCGATGGCGACGACTATTAACCCTTGTCGCATCTAAGAACATTAGCATCTAGGATCGGCTGTAGAAGGGTGTCAGCTGACATCTACTAAATAAGTGCCAAATCATCGATATTCGGAAAAGGCCAGCCGCTCAAGGTGTTAATAAAAGTCATGGAGTCGGCGACACAAGAGGGTGGTAAGGAGGACCAGAAATGGCACCATGGCTGGTACTGATAGGGGGCAATGTGATATTTTACTAATTGGAGAACTGAGGCCAACATCGTAAAATTCTTCTTTACCCACCGAGCCAACATTTAATGTGTCTATATGATAAAACAGAGTTGACGTATACTGGTTTCTATCAGGCTGGCAATGGTTTCTGAATAAATTAGTCTCAAATATGCCGTCCTGTTCCTTCCCTGGCACTCGGCCGTCCACCGTAGAGCTCTGGCATGGCTTGCATTTTGCCTGGAGGCCCTTCTGTTCCAAGTAACTTTTATAATCTTCTTACAAAGCTGCCCCGTCTCGGAGGTTCCAGCTCTTTGTGACATCGTGCTTGAAAAAAAAAAAAAAAAAGATGATCCGTGCGGGGGCTCCTGGGCGCAGGCGATCATTCCTGCAGCTAATGGGAGGCACGTGGCCATCGCTTTCCGAACACAAAAGGCAGAATTGGATGAAATTTGCCCACTTTCCACAATTCTTTGCACAAACGGAAATCAAATGGGAGTTTTGATTTCTTTTAATTAACTGCTATAACCTATAGATGCTGCCGTGTTCTGTCGAGCTCTATGGCAAGAAAAAATAATAATTCTGTCTTCATCGAGTAGTCGTGCAGATGGCGGTGCAGATGCACTGTGCAGCCGCGGAGCGGTGGATGTCACACTGTGACACTGAGGTGTAACCAACAATGCACGTTACATCTGGACGCTTTTCTCAGGGACTGTATCATGTCGGAGCGTCTTCAGAGAAATCTGATGCTGACAGTTTCACTCTATTTCATCTCCAGTTAATCTTATAAAGTTTCTGATCTTTTCCATCTGTGGCCGACACAGCGAGACCCCGAGGAGGATACAGAAGATTATATATATACTGTAGGAGTAAACATTCAACCTCCAAGATTGCAGCCCCGGACCTCGATCATTACCCCGTACTGGGTCCTTTGCATCCCCCCATCTCATTACTACACCCTTCCATCTTGATCAACTGTAAAGATGTATCTGAGTAAGTGTTAATATAGGGTCGCGTAACATTACTGACGTGTCTATAAGGAGGCGCCGGACCAGGACGGATGATTATATACTGCAGGGAGCTGATGGTATTTATTGGAAGCATTATTGCCGATGCTAAAGACAGCCCTGTGTCTACTGTCAATGGCATATGTGAGGGCAATATGGTGGGTACCAATGGCAGGCTCTGAGAGGTGCAAAGGGGTTTGCGAGCAGTGTGGCAGGTATTCATGGGGGCATTGTGGCTGGCACTAGCGGTAGTACCGTGCCTGGCGCTAAACTGTGGCTGGGTCTTCTTTGAATAGGGGCATGGAACTTATGAGGGCAATATGGCTGCACTGTGACAGACTATGATGGGGCACTTGGGCCTGGTACTCATGAGCGCACTGTGGCAGGTATTCATGGAGGGTACTGAGGTCAGCATTATTGGTAGTACCATCCTTGGCACTAACAGCGCCATTATGGTTGGCGCTAGTGATGAGCTCAAGTGCTCGTTTCTTGAGTTTGCCTAGGGTGCACAGGTATGCACAGAGTATTGCGGGTGTTCGAGTGACATGCTTGAGTCACCGCATGTTAAGACAGCCACCAAACATTCAGGGATTGCCTGACAAACTCGGGCAATCCCTGCATGTTTTGTGGCTGTCTAACCGCCGTGAAACATGCGTGGCGGGGGACGCGAACATCTCACTTGAGCACCCGCGATACTCGGTGCATACCCGAGCACCCTAGGCAAACTTGAGTAACGAGCACTTGCGTTCATCACTACTCAACAGTAGTTGGCACCAAATGGATGGCTGTGTCTACTGTTGATGGGGCATCACACTTATGACAGCATTATGGTTGACACTAATGGCTGCACTGTGGAAGGTTCTGATTTGACACTGCGGTAGGGTACTAACTGGATACTGTGGCATGTAGTCATGGAGGGTATTGTGGCTTGTAGTAATGGTAGTACTGTGGCTGCTAGTAATGATAGTGCTGTGGCTGCCAGTAATGGTAGTGCTGTGGCTGCCAGTAATGGTAGTGCTGTGGCTGCCAGTAATGGTATTGCTGTGGCTGCCAGTAATAGTAGTGCTGTGGCTGCCAGTAATGGCAGTGCTGTGGCTGCCAGTAATGGTAGTGCTGTGGCTGCCATTAATGATAGTGCTGTGGCTGCCATTAATGATAGTGCTGTGGCTGCTATTAATGATAGTGCTGTGGCTTCCAGTAATGATAGTACTTGCAAATGAAATGAAATGTAACTTGCAGTAATGGTGGAACTGTAGCTGGTATTGAGAAAGCACAATATGTGGCACAACTTACTCCAGACTGTTACAAACAGAAGGTCAGAACTTAATGTTTTAGGTCGACGTTCATAGCAATCAGTGGGAAGGACAACTCTGCCAATATCCGTTTCACCCTATATCGCCTGCCCAGCGCCATCTCATGTCAGATGCGCCACCTGGCCTAAATGGGTCAAGTTGGTGATTGTCATCTAATGCCTATAAAATACATTTATAATGGCGGAAAGTGAACAGTATGGCCCCTATGTGGTTGATAAATCCTTCCCATCCTGGCTCCATATCCCTCGCAGTAAGAGAGCAGCTTCCCGAGAGACGGTGACATTTATATCAGACGAACTTTACTTCTCAGCGCAAGCTGATGTTACTTCATCACCAGCCCTCTCCCCCGCTGCGTAAATGTATAATGAAGTGAATTTCTCTGCAGGACCCCGGTGAGCAGAGTCCACATGCAAGAAGACAGTCAAAAAAACAGATGACTTCCCGGCACGCCAACTGCTGCAGCTTGTAGGAATAGTTTACAATCTGTACAGCTTGTAACAAGGTTTTCTTTCAGCGCTGCCAACAATAACCGAGAAATCAAATGATGAGCCGCCCATCACAAAAAAAAAAAATCAGCGATGTGCTGAACGACGAAGCCAAATAAGATTCTTTTATTTCATGGCACCTGTAATCACAAAGGCCAGAACGTAGAGGATTTCAGCTCCGGATATCCTGAACTCGACTATACTCAAAGCAATTTGGGTATTTAACTCGTTTAAAGGGAGTCTGTCATCACAAAGCGACTGTTCAAACCAAGCACAGGTACTCGGTGCACCCTTTGTAGGGCCACACAGTTCACTGCACCTTCTGAACTACTTGAGATATCTCCCATAAATATTGGATCAATGCAAACCCCAATATTCATCACTGACCACTGGCTTCGAAAAAGTCTGGGGACCAGTGCTTTGATCAGAAGAAGAGCTAGCCTGGGAAGTGTAATTCTCCGCATCTGAGTAAACTAATCTCAGTCTTGCTGTCTTTTTCCCAGAGCAAATCTCCTGTTGTCATTATCTGGTAGGAGGCCCCTACTTCAATGGAGATGGAAGTGTCTGTTCTGTCTCACTTTCCCTGTTATAATTAGTTGAAAGATCTGAGGTTGTGGGTTGTAAGTGATCACCTAGGCAGGTTAACAACGCAACAATATTTTACTGATCACAGCCATGGTAATAAAGCAATTCCAGGTAAATGGCCAAAATACAGTTCTCTCAGTCCTTAAGCTCTCAACCTGGAATCAGTAGAGTTCCATTGGCTTTGTATCACGCGATACCCACTGTCTCCCAACTATTGGTTGGCCCACAGATTTCGTATCTCCAGCCAGTATAGTCTGTAGCCACAGTCCATGATCCTCCAGACGACAGATAAAACGATAAAAGCACAGATATCCAGTAGCAGCAGTCCTTCAATAAAGTTTAAATCCAAATGACATATCCACAACTGAAGCACGTTTATCCACTTTAGTTGTTAACAGATCTTCAACACTCCGTAAGTAATCCATCCATCAGCTCCAGGTCCACAGCCACAGATCCTAACCCTCCGGCAATTAGTTTCTCTCTTCCCCAGTTAGAATTAGTTTCTCTCTCCCCCAGCCAGAATTAATCCCATATGGTCAACGTGAGGGTGATATGTCCCCACTCTGGAGATGTCTTTATGGATATTAATTTTTCTCTATGACAGGGGGTCTTAAAAGAACCTACCGGATCCTGAAAATTAATCTGCACAGCTGGCTGTGCTCCCCACCAGTTTCCTCGCTTCCTTTTTGGCCAGAAAATGTAACATAAGTGGCCACCAACTGGCAGCAGCCAAGCAGGAAGACATGTCTTCACTCTCTCATCTGCCCTGGGTGGAACATCAATGCTGTCACAATGGTGTCCCACACTGGAAGAAAAAGCAAAGAGACCGTTGGGGGACACAACCAGCAATGCGGGCAAATGGCAGGGGTTTGGAAGCAGTTTCACTCTTTCTTTAAAGACCACCGTGGGTTCTAGAGGACAACCTCATTAGTGTTGGTTCCTTAGGTAGTTATATGCCCCCCAACAAGGTGTCTTAACAACAGAATCTTAAAAACAAAGAATATTCCCCTGTACTCCATTTCGTAAAGTCTCCCCTTACAGCCTGTTGGAGAAGGAGAACAGGCACTGGAGGTGGAGGAAACAGTTAGTCTAAATATTACAGCATCATCTGTCAACGTGACTACCCCAGGGAAAAAAGGAGATCGGGGACGCATTAAGGTAACCAGTAAAGATGTCCTATCTAAAGTGGACGTCCAGCTGGAGAGGGGTGTACTATGTTTCCAATTCTAAATTGATATGAAAAAACAAATAGCCAAAATTAAAATTTTTCTTTTCTAAATAATAACTTTCCTATAAGAAGACCAGAAAAGAGCGGGCAGATGTATTTTGAAGACATGTTTGGATTTTTTAGAGACAGAAATGTTCTTCCTTTAATGAATGGGAATGAAGTAGAAACAAAGGATGCCAACATTTCGATAAAGCAAAAACATAACAGAAAAGTAAAACTGTAAGGGGGCAAATTCATAAGTTTGTGACATGCATGTCACAAATACAAAGCACAACAAAAACCTGAATATACAAAGACGTTGCTGCTTAAATTCATCTAAAAAAAAATCAGGTAACCAAAAGGGCAAAAGGTAAAGGTAAAAAAAATCAAATAACAAGGAAGGCGGGTGAGGTGAGCTTGTATCTAGAGGTATCAAAAACAAAAGAAGGAAATGAAAGTATGATTTGTGGGGACGATGAGAAGCCGATAAACAGAATTAGCTAGAAGAGGGGCCAGGCTGGGTAAAAAGATTTACTTACCGCTGAATGTCAATCAACTACACCAACAAAACAAGCGAGAAGGAGCCGGCGTGGCATTAACTGACATTTTTCACAAGTTCACACGTTTGAGATAATGGAAAGAAATCTGACAAATATTTGGGGAAAAACGAGAGCTTTTATCGAACGCTGTTTGAAGAACAAATGCTTCTATCATGCGACCGTTTGTGGATGCGTAGCTGACGACAGCAGCGGGAATGTTAGCAGAATATTCACACCGGAGTAAAGTTGCCTAAATTTAATCTCATCTGTATTCTGATTTTCCTCTAAGCAAATCGACAAAAAGGTCCAAACATCTATCAATGTTGTCATGAAAATGTTTCATTTCCATTGACTCCTGGAATCCAGACAGTAAATCAAAAGGACATCTTCCTCTTTGACGTCAAGGAGGAAATTCACGTGATGTCATCGAGTGAAGGTTTTGCCCAGTGGAGAACTAGATTTTAGTGAAGGCCATCAATGACCATCAATGATATTCCCGTTTCCTGCCGCTAATCTCTACGAGTCTGCAATCTCATCCGTATTCTGATTTTTCTTTAAGCATTGTGATCGACAAAAAGGTCCGAACATCTATCAATGTGGACGTGAACATTTTTCATTTCCATACGGACCCCTGGAATCTAGACATGAAATCAAAAGGACATCTTCCTCTTTGACGTCAAGAAGCGATGTCATCGAGTGAAGGTTTTGCCCAGTGGAGAACCAGATTTTAGTGAAGGCCATGAATGACCATCAATGATATTCCAGTTTCCTGCCGCTAATCTCTACGAGTCTGCAATCTCATCCGTATTCTGATTTTTCTCTAAGCATTGTGATCGACAAAAGGGTTCGAACATCTGTCAATGTGGACGTAAAAATGTTTAATTTCTATACTGACCCCTGGAATCTAGACATGAAATCAAAAGGACATCTTCATCTTTGAGTCATCGAGTGAAGGTTTTGTCCAGTGGAGAAGCAGATTTTAGTGAAGACCACAAGAAAGGTCATCAACGACAATCAATGATATTACAGTTTCCTGCTGCTGATCTCTATGAGTCTACGTCACTGAACTTTTCCCGGCATGGGGCATCAGTGTGTATGTTTTTTTTTACACCATGCATTGTTAAAAGTCATAAAGGCCGTCAAGAAAGGTGCAGGAACATATAGTTTACTGTGCAAAAGTTTTAGTAAGTAAAAATGCTTTAAAAAATAAAAGTGTTAATAGCTTATTCTTCTCAATTAAAGGAGTCTCCTCAAGTTTGGACGTTATCCCCTTATCTCAAGTTTGGAAGTTATCTCCTTATCCTCCTGGACCCCCGGCTGATGCTGTAAGTGGAGTGGTGATCGATCATGTACAATGCCACTCCAGAGTGCAGAAGTCCAGCCGAATGCATCTCCGGTGGTTCCATTGAGGATGAATAGAATGAAGATATGCATGATCAACCACCGTTCCATTTACACAGACCTCTTTAAAGCCCGGTTCTCGGGACTGTTCAATGGTTGGACCCCCAACGATCGGGAAGTGATAACTTCCAAACTTGGGAATAGTCCTTTAACTTTTTGAAGTTTATGTATAGGAGAGAATCAGTCCCAAGTGGAAAAGAAGAATTGGCCAAACTTTTCCTTTCCATTCTTTAAAGTTTGTATTCCGCCTTATCAGACTCTTGAATGTTGACCTAAAAATGAGCTTTATACCATCAGTAGACCCCCTCTGGCCGAACTTTTTGGGCCCCAATGGAAAATTATAGAAGCAAATTCGATCTTGTGGCCTTAGATGGCCTCATACTTCCCAGACATCGGTTCTGCTTTCTACATTTCTCTGTTTTGACAGTCGAGGTTGACAAATCCGCAATCTGTTCCTGGCTGTCGACTATGGCAGGGACCGTGGAGGAGCAGGGTACGGAGTCCATCTTTGGTAAATCTAATAGTAACACTATCACAATAGAAATCTTCTCTTCGTGTCTGCCACCCAGTAGTCACATTTGGCAGGACTCTCCATCTCTGGATCGCATTCAACTCAGAAAAAAAGTAGATGCCGATAGATAATTGATATGCTGGAGGTGTTGTCTTAAGATGAAACAATGTAAATTCTGCTTTGCGTGGCAGATGGCTGGCAGTTTACTCTTTGGCAAACCAACTGGTATGGTATGTTAGAGAGCCGAAGCAGCAGGTAGCTCAGCTCAATTTAAAACGACCACAGATGCTCGGAAAGGAGCGGGGGAGGGGGCACAAGCTGGTCAGGAAATTAAGAACAGTAGTGAGAGCTCCGAGGGAGAAAAAAAAAATGATGGTAATTGCTTAAAAAGTTTCATTTGTACTTTTTTTTTTTTTTTTTTTAGGTGAAATTTGTTGGTTGAGCACACAGATGAATGAGAGCTCCAGCAGGCTTTGGTAACATTTTGCTCTTTTTTTTATAATTTGTAACTTTTTTTTATGTTCATCTTGTAGAATGGAAATCATTGGTCTATTGACACAAAAGGAATTCTTATAATCTCGCATATCTGTCACATGTAAAGGTGCAGCATCAGCACGTACAGACAAAGTGTAAGCAGAAGGGCTCGCCAGCGTCAGCTGCGGCTAGTCAGAAGCATGGTAGCCTTTCTAAATAACGGCCGTCCATGTAGTATAGGACTATTTCAAGTCTGCTAAAGCAAAAAAACTATTTCTAGGTTCACATTAGGTTTGTGTTTCGCATCCATGACTCTATCAGGGGTTCAGTCTTAAACGTCAAACAACAGGATTCAGATGGAACCGCTGAGCGAAACAGAGTCCACAATCTGCCATGTTGGGCTCAGTCTGGCTTCATGGCTGACGGGATCTATTATTATTAGCTGGATACAATGGTTGACACAAATCAGAAGTAAATCCATCCCTAGTAGGGAGCCTCTACTCAAAAAGGGGGACACCAAGATTCAGTCCCTTCTTTATGACAATCATATGACATATACTTCATACTGACGGGACGCGTCACATTGGGTAATTCAATGCAAACTGAGCCTAGGAGACAGTGTGATTATGGGATAATGTTGGTATAACCTGGGCATCTTCTGTATATAATTATATATGTACAGCTGGTATAACCTGAGCATCTTCTGTATATAATTATATATGTACGGCTGGTATAACCTGGGCATCTTCTGCATATAATTCTATATGTACAGCTGGTATAACCTGGGCATCTCCTATATATAATTATATATGTACAGCTGGTACAACCTGGGCATCTCCTATATATAATTATATATGTACAGCTGGTACAACCTGGGCATCTCCTATATATAATTATATATGTACAGCTGGTACAACCTGGGCATCTCCTGTATATAATTATATATGTACAGCTGGTATAACCTGGGCATCTTCTGTATATAATTATATATGTACAGCCGGTATAACCTGGGCATCATTTGTATATAATTATATATGTACAGCTGGTATAATCTGGGTATCTCCTGTATATAAATATATATGTACAGCTGGTATAACCTGTTATCTCCTCTATATAATTATATATGTACAGCTGGTATAACCTGTTATCTCCTCTATATAATTATATATGTACAGCTGGTATAACCTGGGCATCTACAGTATATAATTATATATGTACAGCTGCTATAACCTGGGCATCTCCTGTATATAATTATATATGTACAGCTGGTATAACCTGGGCATCTCCTGTATATAATTATATATGTACAGCTGGTACAACCTGGGCATCTCCTGTATATAATTATATATGTACAGCTGGTACAACCTGGGCATCTCCTGTATATAATTATATATGTACAGCTGGTATAACCTGGGCATCTCCTGTATATAATTATATATGTACAGCTGCTATAACCTGGGCATCTCCTGTATATAATTATATATGTACAGCTGCTATAACCTGGGCATCTCCTGTATATAATTATATATGTACAGCTGGTATAACCTGGGTATCTCCTGTATATAATTTATATGTACAGCAGGTATAACCTGGGCATCTACTGTATATAATTATATATGTACAGCTGATATAACCTGGGCATCTCCAGTATATAATTCTATATGCACAGCTGGTATAACCTGGACATCTCCTGTATATAATTATATATGTACAGCCGGTATAACCTGGGTATCTCCTGTATATAATTTATATGTACAGCAGGTATAACCTGGGTATCTTCTGTATATAATTATATATGTACAGCTGATATAACCTGGGCATCTCCAGTATATAATTCTATATGCACAGCTGGTATAACCTGGGCCCCCTTGTATATAATTATATATGTACAGCTGGTACAACCTGGGCCCCCTTGTATATAATTATATATGTACAGCAGCCAGTATTACTGATACATTAGGAGTGGCATTGTAGGGTCTGACAAACCCTTCTACATCTTGCACAACTCCTGTCTGAGAACAAAATGTAAAAAGCTTGGAGAAAATGTATCGCCAGGACATAGGAGACAATCGAAGACACAGAACGTTCTGGACTTTTTTTTGTGTGGAAACATTAGTGCAGAGAGAGAAGTAATGTAATGTAGTGAAACATTAGTGCGCCCTAATGAATGCAAATGTGCAGAGACGTTACATAATACAACATGGTAATATTACTGCCAGTGCATTAAGCAGACCGCACAATTACTTGCCCGGCCACTCTCTGTATCACTCATTAATGCTCCGCAGCCAGCACCCACAGCTAAGTCATTTGATTTACCGAGGCTAAGACATTCATATTGTTAATTGCTTTTTGCTTCCAGCATGGCATGGTTTAGATAATTCTCTCTGCTATGGCATGTGACCGATAATAAACCAGGAAAATGGACGGCCATAAAAAAAAATGATCCATTTGAGTAGGTTTTTAAGCCAAATTGTAGTGACCTGCACTTTGGATGAACCTTAAACAGGAAGGTATTACGAGGGTTTCTTCGAGGTGACGTAAATAGGGGCCAGTGCTTTATATGGGAGCAAACTTCTGGACTGATTAACTTCTAGGTATCTTCACTAAGCTAAGGGTCAAGTTATAAAGTTCTGTCAGTCTGTGGCCACCACTAGGGGGAGCTCACTACTTACTGTTTATGCATTAAACTCAATGATAACACTATATGCAGTTTTCTTCTAAGCTCCCCCTAGTGCTGGCCAAGTGACTCAATTTTGCCAATCTGGGTATATGGAAACTTCTAATGAAAAATCAGTATGTAGCACGTCCATACCAGCCTGTGTGGGTTAGGGACTAATAATTAAAATTCAACTAGACTCCATTCCCTAGTTTGGGGACCAAATGGATCTAGGTCTTCAGTAGCAGTCCGATATACGGTATATATATACTGCATAAATGTTTTAGGCAGGTAAAATTGCTCCAAACATCTTGGAGAACTGCCTGGATTTCTAAGCAATGAGGACTCCAAGAAAAGGGCAACGCCGAGGACTGTAAATGCAGTGTAAACTTAGTGCAGCAGATGAAAAACACACCATGTTACTTCCCTTCTAAATCGGAAGATGTCCAGCAGTGCCATCAACTCAGGACTGGCAGCAACCAATGGGACCAGCTACACCCATCTACTGTTAGGAGAAGTCTGGCCAGATGTCTTCATAGAAAACCTGCCAACAAAACTCAAACCTTCCACATAGAAACAAGGCCAAGCAACTAAACAATGTATAAAACAGAGGAACTGGGGTGCAGAAAAATGTCAGCAGGTCTCAGGACTGAGGAGTCACAATGTGAAATATTTTTGTTCCTCGAAGGTTGAAAAGCGTCACAATAATGGGGGTCTGCAGGAGAAGTGAGGCATGGTGGAGGCTCCTGCAAGTTTGTGGCTGCATTTCAGCAGATGGAGTTGGGGATTTGGTCAGGATTAATGGTGTCTTCAATGCAGAGAAATCCAGGAGACACTTATCCATCATGTAATACCATCAGAAGGCGTCTGACTGTCTCCAAATTTATTCTACAGCCGGACACCGACCCCCAATATCCAGCCAAATGTCATTAAGAACAAGGAGTCCTGGAAGTGATGATCCGGCTCCGCAGAGTCCTGATCTCACATCATCCCGTCTGTCTGGGATCACATGAAGAGATAGAAGGATCCGCACAAGCCTCATACACAGAAGATCTGGGGTGAGGTCTCTAAAATATTTGGAACAACCTCACTGCAGAGTTTCTTCAAAAACTATGTGCAAGTGACAAGAACCTAGAAGAAAAGATGCTGTTATAAAGACAAAAGATGGTCAGACCTACATATAATCCTCTTCTCCTCCAGTTATCTTAGGACACCTAAAATATCTTGTAACTCTTCCATTCTAGATGTAGATGAAGCCTTCCCTTATGCTTTCTCATCTCTCCAAACTTTGTAAGTATATTTGCCGTCCCTAATCCCATTATGAGTTATGATTCACCTCAGAACATAGCATTTCTAGGGAAAGGATCACTTATAAAGGCATTATTAAAAATTGTGAAGATCTGGAATAAATGGAACCTTTGAGGATTAATACACAAAGCTCATCCTCTGGTCATTGATAACCTCAACCAGACCTCTCTCCAATTTCCAATAATCTGGCACTTCTGGGCTTTGTGAGGTCCATGCAAGCCCTTCAATGTTCAAAATTAACAAGAAGTGGTTTTAGAAGAAGTCAGAATAGCCCTCTTATATTGGTTGGAGATTGGGGCAGTCTGGGAACAGGTAGAAGTGGTATTCACCCTCTGGTGGATGAGGCATCTACCCATCTGTTCCGAGTATGGTGGGAGATGGAGGCAGTTTAGGAACAGGTAGAATTGATATTGACCCTCTGATGGGTGAGGCATCTACCCATCTGTTCCGAGTGTGGTGGGAGAATGGGGCAGTTTAGTAACAGGTAGAGGTTGTATTGACCCTCTGATGGGTGAGGCATCTACCCATCCGTTCCGAGTGTCGTGGGAGATTGGGGCAGTTTGGTAACAGACAGAAGTGGTATTGACCCTCTGATGGGTGAGGCATCTACCCATCTGTTCAGAGTGTCGTGGGAGATTGGGGCAGTTTGGTAACAGGCAGAAGTGGTATTGACCCTCTGATGGGTGAGACATCTACCCATCTGTTCAGAGTGTGGTGGGAGATTGGAGCAGTTTGGTAACAGGTAGAAGTGGTATTGACCCTCTGATGGGTGAGGCATCTACTCATCTGTTCCGAGTGTGGTGCGAGAATTGGGCAGTTTGGTAACAGGTAGAGGTTGTATTGACCCTCTGATGGGTGAGGCATCTACCTATCTGTTCCGAGTGTGGTGGGAGAATGGGGCAGTTTGGTAACAGGTAGAAGTTGTATTGACCCTTTGATGGGTGAGGCATCTACACATCTGTTCCGAGTGTGGTGGGAGAATGGGGCAGTTTGGTAACAGGTAGAGGTTGTATTGACCCTCTGATGGGTGAGGCATCTACCCATCTGTTCCGAGTGTTGACTATGTAGATTTTGTGAAAGACATCTATACATAATCCTATCACTTTTACGAGGACAATGATAAAAAGACTCATCTACCAAGACAGCCTTCCCTTCCCTTCTGAATAGTCTTAGCCTTCTCGCTTTTCCTAAGATGCCAGAAATGTAGGTGCCTACAGAATGTCATGCACATATTTCTTAGATTGAACATTGTGAACTATGATTTAGCGCTGATAATGGCATCTCCCATTGTATCCCGGCAAAGGATAAACTATAGAAGCATTATTGGAATTTGTGAAGACCAGGAATCCACGGGACCTTTGCAGGTGTTTGATAGAATATCTGCTAATCCATGGAGACTTATACACGGAGTTATCAGAAATATAAAGATAAGCATTAATTAAAAGCACAATCATGAAGAACATTTATCCCGCTGATACTATTAAGATAACACCTAGCTGCAAGCAGCGACAATAATAGGGATTTCGGTAGAAGGTAGGACACCGAGAAGATTCAGATAAGACTTTTAGCTGAAGAAAGAAAAGGCCTGCAATGTCCTTATCCGATGGTATTTTCAATGTTTTATTGGCTTTAAACAAAGTTCTCAGTTAGTGAAAGGTCAGCGGAGCCCCTCCATCTCCAGAAATGCTCCACAATCCCAATCGAAATGTCATTTACTTCTTTGGCAAGAAAAATGAAAAATTCAGGGATAATCGAAGTGTGAAAAGATAGAAAACGCGGCAGTTAATATCCAGTCTGTCCCGGACTGTGAATGAATCCTGACAACAAGTACATGAAATTCCAGATTTTCCTGAATGATAGGGAAGAGGGCTACAACACTAGTGTCACCGATTGGGATTACCAATCCTAAAAGTCAACATCGACCCTTTAATGATCCTTGCCACATGACTTAGGATAAAAGCCAAACCACATACTCTAAGCCAGTGTTTCCCAAAGTTCAGTCCTCATGGCCCCCAATAGATCATGTTTTTAGGATTTACTTAGTATTGTACAAATGATGAAATTATCATCAAGGCATCAGGCATTATCATCAAGGCATTACTGATGAAATCTTGAAAACATAATCTGTTGGGGGCCGGCCGTGACGACTGGAGTTTGAGAAACACTGCTCTAAGCCAAACCAGATACTCTATTTGCAGACGTGTTTTGGGGTCTTTGCCCCTCATCAGTGCAAAACAGGAGACCTGATTTGGCTGGACTTACAGTAGGTGGCACTAGACTTCTAGTCCTCTTCCTCTGTGAAGATGCTATTTGCATATTTAATTTCCTATGAGGAGCCCTGCATGGTCTATAAGTCTCCTTATACTGGTATATCAGGCATATCACTCTCCAGAACGAGAGACGTTAACCCTTAGACCTCTCAGAGGCAAATCAGATCTCTTGGTTTGAATTGATGAGGGGCAATAACTTAAAAACACGTGTCTGCAAATAGGAAAAAAGCCAAACCAGATACTCTATTTTCACAAACATGTTTTGGAGTGATTGCCCCTCTTCAGTTCAAAAGCAAGAGATCTGATTTAACTGTATGAGAATCCTCTGTGTGGAGAGTGACATGCCTGACATGTCAGCGTGAGGAGACTTATAGGCCTTGCAATTCTCCTCTGGAAAATTAAGTATGCAAATTGCCTCTTCAGATAGGAAGGGGATGGGAACTCTATTGCCAGTTACTGGAAGTACAGCCAAATCAGATCTCCTGCTTTGCACTGATTAGGGGTAAACACCTTGAAACACGTGTGCAAATTTGTCAATAAAAGGCCAATATTGACTTTTTAGGTGGCAGTAGAGGGAACTAGAGCTTTAGTCCTCTTCCGCTGTGAAGAGGCTATTTATATGTTTGGCCTGGAAGGGGCTACCAGACACATAGGATGCAGTTTATGTCCATTCGAACAAGTTTTGACATGGTAGGTTGTTTCCATAAATATTATATTACTGGTTGATTTGGGAAGAAATGTCAGAATCTTCCAAAGAGAAACCAAAGGCCCGCTGATAATGATTCATAGGAATGCTTGTTCCCCATCATCAGCCTTAGTAAACATGCCGCCGATCAACTGACGAATGAGCAAAATGCTCGTTCAATGGCTGATCCCATTGTGTAAAATTATTGTTGTCGGGAGCACATGGCCCCATGTAATGCCCCGATGAGCACAAGATACAGAATAGGGACAGAATAATCTTTCTAACATACTGTTTTTTTTTGGCCCGTTCACACCCTTGGCCACTAAACAAGCGCCAATTGGCTTGTATGTTGTCGAAAAAGGAGGAGAAATCGTCCAGTAGAAATTTCTAAAGTTCTGAAGACGGCAACAAAAGGTTCCAGAGATGAAGACCAAAATCGTTTTTGAAAAAGTCTCAAAAAGTTTGTGGCCGATGAACTAGATCGCCTTCGGAAATTATTGATTTTCTCAGAAAACACAATAGCCATCATTCCGACTGTTTTCTACCCGTCGGAGAATGCTATTTATCCGTGTGTTTAGCATATGCTTTATGTAAATACTTTTTTTTTTTTTTTTTAAAGGTCAATGTCCCTTTAAAGATCAAATATAAACTTTCCTTTGCATGCACGGATCTAGGTTTTCGTTGGTTCATAAAAAGCAGGACGCAGTTGTAGTGTAGAGCGGTGTTTTCACTTGTACACGTTGGGCACAGCCATAGTTTGATCCCTGGAGTTTGATGCATGTTTGATTCACAGACTGCAGCATCTCGGCACCAGATGGTCTCGAATTAATGAACACAATCTCATCACATTCACTCACCGGGGAAACGGACAGACCGGCTTATTTGCTCGTGCGACTAAAAATATTTGAGGGTTGTTTTTTTTTTTTATATGAATTTTATAGCTGAGAAATGACGCTAGAAAATAAGAGGAGTCCCGCCGTCAAGGAGGAAAACTAACGAGTAGTGGTTTATTAGAATTACAATCTTCCAATATCCTCCACACATCAACGGGAGGCTAAAAATCATCTCACCATGGCTGGTCCTTCCAGATGCTTTATTAAGTCTACAGCCACCCCAAAAAAAGAAAATAATGACCAAGTCTAAAGAAAATAACATTACCCCATTCCTCAGTTCTTCTGGATCCCCTCACATACATCCATTTCCCGCTAGATAATTACAAATAATCTGTTTACCCCCTTGGATGCATTCATGTGACCCTATTTTACAACGTGTTCAGAACTCAATGCTCGGCCTGACTATGGGTCTCCTGACCCAACATCCTCTCAAATGAGGCTGATAGTTTGAGTAAGGATACTCCATATGAGGCTATAAGTTAGGGTTAGGAGACACGCGGTTGGCTTGGTATTTATGATCTGAATGGTCAGCAGTTAGGGTCCGGAGTCCCGTGGTTAGGCCAGACATTGTGGTTTGAATGGTCAGGAGTCAAGGTCAAGAGACCTGCAGTTGGACCAAGATTAGTAGTCTGAACAGTCAGGATACCCAGTGTTGGGCTATTCTTTATAGTCCGAATGGTCAGGAGTAAGGGTTGGGCTTTATGGTCTTAACAGTTAGGAGTTAGGGTCTGTTAACCTGCAGTAAAACAAACTTTGTAGTCTGAATAGTCAGAAGATAAGGTCTGTAGACTTGCATTTGGGCTGGGCTTTGTAGTCTGAACAATCAAAAGTAAGGGTCAGGAGTCCTGTGGTTAGGCTAGACATTGTGGTCTGAATGGTCAGGAGTAAGGGTCAAGAGACCTGTGGTTGGGCCAGACTTTGTAGTCTGAACAGTCAGGATACCCATGGTTGGGCCATTCTTTATAGTCTGGTCAGGAGTAAGGGTCGGGCTTTATGGTCTGAACAGTCAGGAGTTAGGGTCTGTAGACCTGTAGTAAAACTCTGTGATCTGAATAGTCAAGAGTCAGGGTCAGGAGACTTGCATTTGGGTTGGACTTTGTAGTCTGAACAGTCATACGTTATGGTGAGGAGACTGAAGGTTGGGCTCTTCTTTATAGTCTGAATGGTCAAGTGTAAGGGTCACAGACCTGCAGTTGGGTCAGGTTTTATGGTCTGGACAGTTAGGAATCAGGAGTTAACGTCTATAGACTTGCATTTGGGCTGGGCTTTGTAGTCTGAGCAATCAAAAGGGTCAGGAAACCTGTGGTTAGGCTAGACATTGTGGTCTGAATGGTCAATAGTCAGGGTCAAGAGACCTGTGGTTGGGCCGGTCTTTGTAGTCTGAACAGTCAGGATACCCATGGTTGGACCATTCTTTATAGTCTGAATAGTCAGGAGTAAGGGTCGGGCTTTATGGTCTGAACAGTCAGGAGTTTGGGTCTGTAGACCTGTAGTAAAACTTTGTGGTCTGAATGGTCAGGAGTCAGGAGACTCACATTTCGTCTGGGCTTTGCAGTCTGAACAGTCAAGAGTAAAGGTCAGAAGACCTGTGGTGAGGCTAGACACTGTGGTCTGAATGTTCAGGAGTCAGGGTCAAGAGACCTTCGGTTGGGCCGGGCTTTGTAGTCTGAACAGTCATGCGTTATGGTCAGGAGACTCACGGTTAGGCCATTCCTTATAGTCTGAAAGGTCAGGAGTAAGGGTCGGAGATCAGCGGTTGGGTCGGGCTTTATGGTCTGAAAAGTTAGGAGTTAGGGTCTGTAGACCTGCAGTAAAACATTGTGGTCTGAATGGTCAGAAGTTATGAGACATGTGGTTAGGTTAGACTTCGGTGTCAGAATGGACAGCAGTAAGGGGTCAAGACACCTGTGGTTGGGTCAAGCTTTGTGGTCTGAATGGTCAGGAGTCGGGGTCTGGAAACTCGTATTTAGGCCGGGCTTTGTAGTCTGAACAGTCAAAAATAAGGGTCAGGTGACCAGTCTTTTGGATACGGTCAGGGTCAGGAGACTCGCAATTGGGCCAGGCTTTGCAGTCTGAACAGTCAAGGGTAAAGTTCAGGAGACCCGCGGTTGGGTCAGGCTTTGTGGTCTGTGTTATTATATGTTATTAATGTCGCCACAGAAATGGGGACATGACGCACGCTTACATAGAAAGGAGAAACAGCAAAGTAAGAGCACCTCTCCATTCATTTCTATGGGAGAGCTGAAAAATCCTCACATAGATTAAGACTTTTATGGTATATCGTAAGGATGGGGCAACCACCAGCAAAGTGATATATTTTTTTATTTTTCAAATGCTACCGTTTTTGCGTGCCTATAAAGTATTCATTTTACAAATGTAAAGAAATAAAAACAGAATTTCCGTCCTTGTTCTATTTATTCTTTCGCGGGTCGTTCGCTTCACCCTCGTACCACATATGTACCGTTTATCTTTTCTTATCTTTTTCTACTTTTACGCAAATGAAAGCATTTTTTATAGATTTTTTTTCTAATCTTTACTTTTTTATGATGATTTTGTTGGGCAGGCAAATGTATATTTTTCATAACTGTACCATGTTAGTGCATTTATACCATTCTGGACTGCAGATACTTCATTGATTAGTTTAGCTTATACTCAATATTTTTAGAAGGATTAATAAAAAAAGAACATCAATTTTGCCATGGTTTTATTTTTTTATGGCATTTATTATGTGGAAAAACTAGCATTTCAGCTTTATTTTAAGCATCATTATGAATGTATTGATGCCAGTTATCTGTATGTATGATAAAATATTATCTAAAACAGAATTTATAGATTTTTTTTACTTCAAACCTTTTATATTGATTTTATGTTTTAATAAGCTTTAATAACTCGTTCATATAAAAAAATAGGTCCTAATAACCACATGGATGACATAGATGACTTTGCTAGTTCCCGAGGTGTCATAACCATGCATGGGCGCCCTGAGATCACGTTACAGGACAGCCAACACCTTCCATGTGTCTAACCGCTTAGATGCCATAGTCATTATTGACGATAGCATCTATGGCAGTTTATCTACAATCCCTGCTGTTACAATGGGATGTGGGCTGTTATTTACCTCTGGCGCCCACGCTGATGAGATGGGTAAAGTTCTGGTGTCTTACAGTATCAATAGTAGGGTTTGTTTCTTGTAGGATGGCTTGTGTTTTTGGCAAGGACCCCACTGCCAGTAGTTTATCTTCTATGGTAATGTACGTTGCAAATACAAAGACATTTTGACAAATTAAAGTTGTTCTTTAAACCCCAAAGATGTTTTACATATGCTATTAAGGATTAGAATTAATAAAGTTAGGATCCTCAACTTTTGGCCTAAGAGGGTTACTCTCTGGAGAACTTTTACTGCATTAGATGGACATGACACTAAAATGAAGAACTGTGTAATGCTTAATTTCTCCTTCGGGGGCAGTGTAAGGAAACAGAACACTTACTAGCATGATTTCCTGCAGCTGATTGTCGGAGTTTTGTTGGGGGTCACTTAGTGATCATTTTATTGTCGAGGTTTCCTTCTACTATTTAGGGATCTGTCCAAAGAGGAGAACTCCTTCAAGCAGTACAGAAGGTGGAACTTAAAATAGGTGATTTTGGGGTTGTAAATGATCTTTTACGGATACTATAATTCGAATTAAAGGATCACATCTTAACCAGGTTTTTTTCATACTGTATGTACTGTAGGCTTAAAGGGAACCTGTCATCAGGTTTTTAGAACTCACAGCAATGTCACCACCTGTAATAATTATTACTTCCATACATTTTTTAAGTCCGACTCTCCGTTGTCTTGTAATCCATTGGAAATTTTTTATGGAAATGAGCTTGTAAGTGCAGTGCCTTGGCTCTCTGGCCTCTTTCTTCTCCCGGCACTGGCCTCCTGCCAGTGATTGACAGGTCACTCTTCTCTGTGACCTGTTTCCCTGGATGACATCTCACGCAGGCACCGTAATTCACAGTAACGGCCTGATGACATTGCGAGAGCTGAAATGTCCATCGGCGCATGCGCCGTCCCTGGGAATGATGGTACTTGTACAAGATCTCAGGTGGGGGAGCAGGTCACAGAGACTGACATCTCGCGCCGTCACCGCCATTACTGGTAATTGAGCTTGCACAGGTCAATAGTCCGGCTCTTGCAACATCATCTGCGTATACGCCGCCCCCGGTAATGAGGCGCTTGCACAAGTTGTCTGCCAACGAACAGGTCACAGAAGAGAGGGACCTGTCAATCACTGGAAGGAGGCCAGTGGAGGCGGGAGGAGAAAGAGGCTGGAGAGACGAAAGAGCAGGCCAAGCCCCTGCACTTGCATAAGAATTTGCTGATATATTACGAGACGGCGGAGACACGGTCTTACAAAATAAAGGTATGAAAGTGATCATCACTATAGGTACTTTGTTGTGACGATGTTACCTTGGGATCTAAAAGCAAAGTTTCTTTTAAAAAAAAATAAAACAAGTAAAAAGATACAAAAACAAAACATACATGGAGTAAAAAAATAAAGTAAAAAAAAAAAACTACAAAAATTGAAGAATTCCAAAAAGAAAATCAATGTGAACATTTCTTAGTGAATGTGAAGTGAAACGCTTCACACAATATGTGAAAAAGCCCCAGATGCTGCACCGGAATAAAGGAAGGAGGTTTAATACGCCGCGCGCACTGCTTCTAAGTTGATGACAAAGTGTCTGGCTGGGTGCAAACGCCATCAACCATAACTCAATGCGGAGAAGAGCAAGATGAGATGAAAAAAATAAATAAAAGGTGAGACGCAGCTGGCAGAGAGCATGATAAATGGAAGCAATATATAAAGAATCAAAGGCCGGGAGAAACAGTGGGAGGACGGAAAAGTGTATGTGAAAATAAACTCCCACATGCTCTACACCGAAAGTTGAGAGGCCGACGATGACTCAACGTCAAGAGGATGCGGCACAAAGGAAGCAAGGGTGGACCCTCACATGGGCTCTCGCAATCAAGCAGATCAAAGCATACTCTACTCATGCTCACAACACGCTGCATCGGCTTTGGCTTTGTCGCATTTTTAAGGTCTCTGGATGAGGGATCTATTGTATCAGTTGGTCAGTGGACAGAAGTAACATCTGGATGAGAATACATGTTCCAAGGAACCACAATGGGAACACAAAACAGTGAGGTTACATAACCAAGGTGTTTGTAGGCTTTGATGTGAGCTCTACAGATAAAAGCTTATCTAGTGCCCTGCCGGGACCTTCCTCCTGAGTGACATTATCATAGTACAACAGTTCCCTGCACAGTGTGGACTCGGCTCCTCTTCCTCTTTAGATTCTTTCTTCCTGCCTCTGCACCTCAGACATTGTAAGAAAAATTTGCATGCAGGACAGGAGGCTGTGTTACTGCACATTGCATTACGGAGGTATCTAGATTTTAGAACAGTGAGAGCCACACTCATTGCCACATCTTTTAGGCTGGAAAGGATCACCGAATAAAAAAATATTCGCAGGACCCTAGTCCAGTGGCCATGTCGGTAGTCTATGGCTGTCGGACCAGAACCCTGTGAACCTGTGGTGCTTCTTCTGAATATTAGGCTTGACGCATCATCTTCATAGAAGGTCCGCAGTATCCTGGTCTACTGGCTATGGACTACTGACTTCTTTACAAATATGACGTTGCGCCAGACCTACTAATCAGAAGAGAAGCCAGGGATCCCGGCAGTTAAGAGGAGGCTTGAAGGTCTCTAGTCTGGTGAATATGGCTAACGACGTGGCCACTGGACCAAGGTCCTGTGAATCTTCTTACAAAGATGACATTGTGCTTGGCCTAATAATCAGAAGAGGCGCCGGGGATGCTAGCAAGGAGGAGAAAGGTTTGCAGGACTCTGGTCTGGAGGCCACGAACTACCGACAAATCTTTTTGCTTGACTCCATTACTGAATGCCCATCCTTGAGAGAGCTGGCCAGACGCCCTCTAAGTCCCCCAAGGAAATGGAGGCCTAAGGGCACTTGTTACATGTGTGCGTTCTCCTGCCCCGACGTTGAGACTTCATTCATACAGCTGTGTTTTTTAATGAACAGCATTCAGATGCCATTCACGTTCTGTCCGTCACATCACGAACCCATTCGTTTATGAGCAAGTCTGGTCTGGTCTGCGAATTGGAAAAAGCTCAAACACGTCTCCCCATCTAATATTTGCAGACGATCAGCCATAAAAACAAAAGGACATGTGGATGGGGCCATAGGCTATAAAACGTGCATGTTTTATCCAGAAAAAAGGGTTGGCCTTCAGAGAGGTTTCTAGATCCTTTATTACAAGGTGTGAAATCAGTGAAATAAAATGTCCACAAGAAAACATGTATCAGAGATGTAGTGTGAGATACATGGAAGCCACAGGATAGCAACAGGTCATTGTAGGATGTGCCCCCTCCGAGCTCGACCCCTCACATCCCTGGCGGATCTCCAATATACAATGCTCAAAATAATAAAGGGAACACTTAAACAACAGAATATAACTCCAAGTAAATCAAACTTCTGTGAAATCAAACTGTCCACTTAGGAAGCAACACTGATTGACCATCAATTTCACATGCTGTTGTGCAAATGGAATAGACAATAGAAGGAAATTATTGCCAATTATCAAGACACCCTCAATAAAGGAGTGGTTCTGCAGGTGGGGACCACAGACCACATCTCAGTACCAATGCTTTCTGGCTGATGTTTTGGTCACTTTTGAATGTTGGTTGCGCTTTCACTCTCGTGGTAGCATGAGACGGACTCTACAACCCACAGAAGTTGCTCAGGTAGTGCAGCTCATCCAGGATGGCACATCAATGCAAGCTGTGGCAAGAAGGTTTGCTGTGTCTGTCAGCGTAGTGTCCAGAGGCTGGAGGCGCTACCGGGAGACAGGCCAGTACACCAGGAGACGTGGAGGAGGCCGTAGGAGGGCAACAACCCAGCAGCAGGACCGCTACCTCCTCCTTTGTGCAAGGAGGAACAGGAGGAGCACTGCCAGAGCCCTGCAAAATGACCTGCAGCAGGCCACAAATGTGCATGTGTCTGCACAAACAGTTAGAAACCGACTCCATGAGGGTGGTATGAGGGCCCGACATCCACAGATGGGGGTTGTGCTCACAGCCCAACACCGTGCAGGATGCTTGGCATTTGCCACAGAACACCAGGATTGGCAAAGTCGCCACTGGCGCCCTGTGCTCTTCACAGATGAAAGCAGGTTCACACTGAGCACATGTGATAGACGTGACAGAGTCTGGAGACGCCGTGGAGAGCGATCTGCTGCCTGCAACATCCTTCAGCATGACCGGTTTGGCAGTGGGTCAGTAATGGTGTGGGGTGGCATTTCTTTGGAGGGCCGCACAGCCCTCCATGTGCTCGCCAGAGGTAGCCTGACTGCCATTAGGTACCGAGATGAGATCCTCAGACCCCTTGTGAGACCATATGCTGGTGCGGTTGGCCCTGTGTTCCTCCTAATGCAGGACAATGCCAGACCTCATGTGGCTGGAGTGTGTCAGCAGTTCCTGCAAGATGAAGGCATTGAAGCTATGGACTGGCCCGCCCGTTCCCCAGACCTGAATCCGATTGAGCACATCTGGGACATCATGTCTCGCTCCATCCACCAACGTCACGTTGCATCACAGACTGTCCAGGAGTTGGCGGATGCTTTAGTCCAGGTCTGGGAGGAGATCCCACAGGAGACCATCCGCAACCTCATCAGGAGCATGCCCAGGCGTTGTAGGGAGGTCATACAGGCACGTGGAGGCCACACACAATACTCAGCCTCATCAGGAGCATGCCCAGGCGTTGTAGGAAGGTCATACAGGCACGTGGAGGCCACACACAATACTCAGCCTCATCAAGAGCATGCTCAGGCATTGTAGGGAGGTCATACAGGCACGTGGAGGCCACACACAATACTCAGCCTCATCAGGAGCATGCCCAGGCGTTGTAGGGAGGTCATACAGGCACGTGGAGGCCACACACAATACTGAGCCTCATTTTGACTTG